>NC_088360.1:32147099-32167099 GCF_034508935.2 Berghia stephanieae
ATTGGCCCATGTAAAGAAAACAACGCGATTAATCTGGAGTTTTAAATCAGTGTGCTGTAGCCGGTTGAAATGTGGCATTAAAAAAAAAAAAGAAAAACCGAAAAATCTATTTATAAAGGGCAATATTCAGTCAGCCTCCTCAAAGAGTTTTATAATTGGTCCCGAGCCAACAACACAACATGTAGAACGAAATGACATTAATAACAATCTTTTTTTTTTCGGACAGAGACAACGCTGTTAACGGCCAGGTACTCATTCTACACCCGAATACGGTGAGAGAATGTGAGTAAAGAGGCTTTTTCCAAGGACTCATCTATGCGCCGCTCAGAGCGCGACTCGAACCCTGAATCTTCCGATCCGAAAGCGACTGTCATACCACTAGACCACATTGCTAAGATGCAGCAATAAATTGGTTACTTCAATACAAATTCAAAAAAAATCAGTTTCTTTTCTGATCTCCGAACATTGTATTAATGTAATGTGATGTAATCTAGGTATCTCAAGCACAATCATTTTCATTGTCTGAAAAATCTTTCATCTCACTGACGAGAAAACGTATTTCTATGACGTTTTTGATAAAATCCTCAAATGACCTCATTGATTAAATCAAATTAATTCGTAAATGCGTAACTATCGGTATGTACGGTGCTACATTCATGTACTGAGAAAAAAGAACACCCCCCCCCCCCCCCCCCCGCACCAAATTAGGATCTGAAATAGCTGACAGAAAGACGTTCAGTGCCATGACGTCATCTAGGCAGGAAAACAAAGGCTTTTAAAGGATACATATCAAAACTTTGACAGCTTAGGTCAGATTAAGACAAAGATGATGGATGAATGAATGGTGGTTGAAGAAGTGATTAAAAAAAGCAACGACTACGATAATGATTACGACTGTGGTAGTGCGGGATGATGATGATGATGATGATGATGATGCTGATGCTGCTGCTGCTGATGATGATAGTGATGATGATGATGATGATGATGATGATGCTGATGCTGCTGCTGATGATGATGATAGTGATGAAAGTGATGATGATGATGATGATGATGATGATGATGATGATGATGATGATGATGAGGATACAAAATGTAAAAAGCGTGGGCATAAATTAACATTAGCTATAAACGCGACGTTAGTAATAAAACACAAGCAACGACGTTACAGTTAACGCGTTGGGTTCATAAATATGTAGAATGGACCGCGGATTAGCGATCTATTAATACTTAATATACTTATTCTAAACCAGACAGCACGGGTCTTGAGAGGATAATAAATGAAGACTGAGAATCCCTGTCTCGTCCAATTATTAATAACCCCATCTCAAATCATAACACCCAATATCAGCCCGAGAGTTCACGTAAGAAAGAACCACGTTCAGCATCAGACGAACCAAAGTACTAAGTAGGTCAAGCAAATACGAGATGTTATTCCTCAGAACCAGCCTATTCTTCGTATCAGCAAACATCTTCTGCCAAAGAAAACATCCCCACTGCGCCTTGCATGGAGTCACAGAGCCGTGGAGTCCGATTACAATGAAGTAAGTAAGAAACGCAATCTTCCACAGACAACGACGCAGAAGTAGGTACGAATTATCTGTGTTTTGTATTATTACAAAGTCTATCTATTACCCAGTCCCGACTAATCATTGACCCTGTGTTGCAATCAGTCCTAAATATTAATGATATCCGCCGCTGGACAAACAAACTGTGGGCTTCTTCAAAGAACGAAAAATATTGTGATGTCATCAATCTGCGCATGTATGTCTAGTAAGTCGTTTTACCAGTTAACCGCCGTACTCTGGAAAAACAAAAACAAACACGTATTTACAAATTTGGCTAGAAAACTCGTCTTTCAATAAATATCAATCGATTTAAATGACCTTCGCCTTGGCAAAAACTCTCAAACCTGGGACCTCGCGGAGAGAGAGAGAGAGAGGGAGGGGAGAGAGAGAGAGAGAGAGAGAGAGAGAGAGAGAGAGAGAGAGATAGATAGATAGATATATAGATAAATAGATCAATAGAGAGATAGATAGATAGAAAGATAGACTTTTTAGTTTTAACACTTTACAGAAATCAACCATTTCGCTCAACCGTTCATCCTGACCCCGAGATCAGATCAACCGTCTGCAATGAAGTCTGAAATACCTACGCTACACGTGTTGATAGGGGGGAAATAATATATGAACGTGAGTCAAACTAGGTTATCATGAATTTCCTGATTTCAATTCCTTCTTGAAGTTTTTATTGCGACATAATCCAATCCTCGCACGTAAACAAACTCATCAATATTACTTATACCAAGCTTTACAAAAAGTATGGCAAATTGAAAAACCGGTATATCTGATTTTCTCTCTCTCTCTCTCTCTCTCTCTCTCTCTCTCTCTCTCTCTCTCTCTCTCTCTCTCTCTCCATTTTTTACCAATGTTAAACGAAATTCCCTCAATTCAAGTTACTAAAGTCATTGCCATTGACTTATCAGGTAACACAATCTTCGAAGTTTCCAAGAGTTGTTAAATTCTTTTCTCACACATTCCCAGTTCAAATCGCGATCGAATCAAAACACCGTGTGCGACGAGAACATAAACAACAAACAAACGAAACAATATATTTATTATGTCTCCGGCGCTATTGATTACTCACAACATTCCGCCAGCCGGATCTAACGTACCAACACACAAAACTGTGCGTAACCCTGGCCGTTTATAGTCTGATTAATACGATTTGGTGAGAACTCATAAAAACGGCTGGCACAAAAAAAAAACCCCAAAAACCAAAAAAAAAAAAAAAAAAAAAAAAAAAAAAAAAATATTAAAAACCCAAAAACCCCCCAAAACCCCAAAGAGCTGAGTGACGTCAATTTCGTAATACTATCTTTTATCTTTAAATTCCAACCCTAGACGATTTAATCCATGAACCACAAGGCTGAATTTCTATCAAATAATATAATCTCTCCCATTCCCACTATCTTTAAGATCATAAATCTAGACGCCCGTTTTCACCGACTCTACAGTAACAGAAATTCTGATGTGCTCTGAAAATAACCCAACCCATTTTTAGAATTTTGGCCAGAAAACTCGTTCTTCAAATAACGTTCCATCAAAATGAGCCTCATCTTGTTAAAAACAGAAAAGAAAGAAAAAAAAGACAAACTCTCAATAGAGATTTTCTTTTCTGACCAACAGTTTATTAATTAATTTATTTTATTTATTTATTTATTTTTTTTGGGTCGGGGGGGGGGGGGGGGGTCAGAGTTTGGCAGAAATGAAAGAATTATTATTCTAGTAATGACGGCAAGATACGTTTTTCGGCTAAGAGTTTATCCAATCAATCCAGCACAAGGGTTAAACAACGGGGTGCATGATAACAAAATCACCTCATTTTTTACACTTCCTTCTCGCCTCACGACGACGGACTGGCGTCAGGTTCTAACAACATCACGATATATTTATTTGGAATTAAGGCTATTTCGTAGATGCTACGTTTTTTTTTTTTTGTTTCAGACAGTTATCGAAACGGTGTGAAAGCCGTTTTCTGTCTCTTTGTTTTCAGTTCCTACATGTACACCTCCCCAGAAGAGAGGACGCGGGGAATATCTTTCTTGCCATGATAAACAAATATATAAACTCTAGCCTTAAAGTCAGTCGTTAAGATTTAGGGATGGAAACATCGACAAAGACATTAGCAGATTGCGTTATCCGTTATCTCAAAGCAAAAGATAGAAAGCCTATTTAAGGCGCACGCGCGAATAGGAGGGATGTGTTTTAGGAGATGAGATTAGCCGGCTAACAAACATCAGAGGGAAAATTCAGAACAATTCTTATGGAACGAAATTAGGTGATACATTATGTTTTTTTTTTTTTTAATAATTTATTTATCTTTATTTTTTCAATGTTTTAATTCGAAAAAAGAAATCGAGTGTCACTTATATTCACACTGTTGAGATATTTCAGTCTACAAAACCAATAAACAATTTCTGCTTTATCATTTTAAAACAGATTGACTCGACATGAGAGAGCGCCGATGGATTTAAGTGGCGTAGTATTGTAAACTAAGGCCATTTCAGATTCGACTCTTAATGTTGGCAAAGACTGCAAATTAATAGCAAGTTTATTGGCGTTGTTGTGAGATTGACTACATATAATACAGTCATAGTCCCGAGATGATATCACGAGATGGGAGGTTGCTGAAAGTTGATAAAATCACCGAGGAACGATCCAACATATCATTAAGAGAGCGAGTTGCCTTGGACGAAAAGTCCGAGTCCCTTAAAACGATTCATTTCTTAGATTGAACGCATGGCAAGACACGCGGAAGAAATTAACAATGAACTAAACTGATTTTACACGTAACATATAATTTCATGTAGACACGATATTAGATTGGAAAGACTATTATATTTTCAACTGACAGGCATAATGAGGCACAAAAAGAGATTCAGATGACATAATATGATTACTACTCACAAATAAATACCAGTGTGCGATCGTATTGTTTGCTACTATCGCGGCTCTTACGCATTCATTCATAGATGAGTTCAAGTAGGGTTTGGGAAAAGGGGGGGGGGGGGGTGGTTCCAGCCAAAGAACCATCCTAACTTAGGTACGTTGCATTGTGGAAATCACAAGATATGAAGTGAGTAGAAAAGTGCCAGAAGACAATAGAGAATAAAAATTTTTTTCGCGGCGGTGGTGGGGTTTGAACCTGCGACCTTATTGGTACGACAACTCCGCCTGGCAGGTGAGAGCGTGGCTCTACCGTGTGAGCTATCACGAACACAAAAATATTCGTTTCAAACCAAAGTCATTTCTAGATCCCTCTCTCACCCACTTCTTGAGATCGCCGATTCGTTCGCACCATCGCGAAGTAATTTTGACCAGCAGTTAAGCTTAATAGCAATATTCTCATCACAAACATATAACATAGAAACGATTGAGACATTGAGTATGCTCGGTGTATGGGTGAATTTTTAATCAGAAAAGTGAGTGGAGCAGGCACTTATGTTGGTAACAACAAGATATGAAGTGAGTAGAAAAGTGCAGAACATAGAGAATAAAAATTTTTTTCGCGGCGGTGGTGGGGTTTGAACCTGCGACTTATTGGTACGACAACTCCGCCTGGCAGGTGAGAGCGTGGCTCTACGTGTGAGCTATCACGAACACAAAATATTCGTTTCAACCAAAGTCATTTCTAGATCCTCTCTCACCACTTCTTGAGATCGCCGATTCGTTCGCCACCATCGCGAAGTAATTTTGACCAGCAGTTAAGCTTAATAGCCATATTCTCATCACAAACATATAACATAGAAACGATTGAGACATTGAGTATGCTCGGTGTATGGGGTGAATTTTTAATTCAGAAAGTGAGTGGAGCAGGCACTTATGTTGGTAACAACAAGATATGAAGTGAGTAGAAAAGTGCCAGAAGACAATAGAGAATAAAAATTTTATTGTGGAAATCAGTAGGATAATCAGGTAGTTATTTATCTAGAATAATCTTCGCACAGGAGCGGAGATGCTATATCATCATTATTAGTTGCACTGAATGGTTGCAGTTTCAAGTTGCTGCCATCCATTATTTCAAGGCATTGTTTGAGGTGAAAAGGCACATAAATAAATTAGTTTAAAAGACGAAAGGAGAGAAGAGAAAAACCAGGTATTTTAAATTTTGGCCAGAAAACTCGTCCTTCAAATATTGATCGATTAAAATAAATAACCCTCATCTTGGCAACCGAAAAAAAAGAAGAAAAAAACCCTCTCAAATCTAAGACTTGTGAAGGGAAGAGGAAAAGAGGCAACAAATGTTGACGCCTATTGATAATGGTGATAATGGTGATGATGGTGGTGGTGGTGGTGGTGGAGGTGGTGGTGGTGGTGGTGATGATGATAATGATGATGATGATAATGATGATGAGGATGGTGATGATGATGATGATGATGATGATGATGATGATGATGATGATATTGATGATGATGATGATCATGATGATGATCATGATGATGATGATTAATTTGCGAATAAATTTCTAGGAACCTGAAATATCCTAGGAGTGCTATCTCCAGACAGCTGATAGGGGGTTAGAGAGTAAAAAAGATGGTAAAATGTATTGGGAGGTGAAATGAAGACTTGTAGGGATTGGGGGAATTTGAAAGGGGTAGGAGAGGTTCATCATCCTGTTTGTTGTAAATCGGAAGGTAGGTAATCTATCACGTCTTTTGAATGGGTTAATTCAATTTTCGGTTTGCATTCCAAAATGTCTTTGGTACCGCCGTTAAATTGTGTTTTTATTATCCCAACGTCAGAAGAGTTTGAAATTACCTACGTGGGCGGTTGGTTGCTAGTCGCTGGTTGGGAAGAATAGATATACGCAAGCTGCGATGGATGCAGTCATTTCAGTAATTGTTTGTTTTGTTTGGATTTAACTGTGTTGTGACGCTTACAGCTCTGTTAAGTTATTAAAGCGGGCAAAAGGAACAGGTTTAGAAAACAGAAAGGGTTTGGGGGGGGGGGGGCAGAGAGAGAGAGAGAAAGAGTGAGAGAGAGAGAGAGAGAGAGAGAGAGAGAGAGAGAGTAGAGAGAGAGAGAGAGGAGAGAGCGAGAAAACAAAAATACTAAAACAAATAACAATATAAAACAAACAAAAACAGGGCGATAAAAAAATCATAATAAGTTTACGCCTTCAGCAGCATTGGGTAATACGAGATGGTTTAAATCACCGGTTTTTTTTTTTTTTTGGGGGGGGGGGGGTTGTTTTTTTTTTGTTTTTGTTATTTTCTACTACTACCACCCTCTAAAATCATATCCCAAATCACATTTTCTGTAGACAGTCTGTGGTAACATCTATTATTGCAAAGACCATCAGACCACAACTCTACCAGCATCACATCGCCACAACCACTTTCTTCGACACGAGAAACCCGGCGTCTTTTAACAGCATGGCACAGAATAAACAAATATCGATTACCCCCCTTTTACGAGCTGAGACAAGTTAGTAATGGCGAGAGGGATAAGGTACTGATACCAAAGGTAAGGGTGTGAATAAAGGTGTACAAATAAAGTAGAGGGCTGCAAGAGGCTGTCTGGAGATAGGAATAGTAAAATAAATAAATAAATAAATAAATAAATAAACAACAGATTAATAGTGAAATGAAAAGGCTTCATCAAGTCATAAAAATGAACATACGACACGCGCGTCCACACACATGCGAGGGCATACAAAGACAAATCATATTAAAAAAAATAATAATGACAAAGCAAAGAGCGCTTCAGGAAAATAAAACAACTATTGTTCAGAGAAATATTTATTGATTTTCAAACATGCCCAAAGTAATGGATTATAAGCTTTATAAATGGTATTCATTAAGCTATTGTCATTTTTACTACTTCGAAAAATCCCAAATTAAAAAAAGAAGAACACTGGGTTCGTTGGACACAAGGATGGAGTTCAACGCGGATAGATGGATAGAATATCTCACACTATACAATAAATGAAAAGTTCAATGTAGGTAGTGAGTAGCAAGATAAGCATCCAGCTACCATCAATAAGGTCTTGACACTTGTAAACAAGGTATAGTCCAACCCTGCTCGTTTACCTGTTTGTTACGGCCCGGCAGTCCACAATAATAAAAGCTATAGAGCATTATTAATATAGCACACTCCACGGGGGAAAAAAAAAAAGTATTTTTATGATCTCTACCATGAAGTGCTGAGACCACCAAAACGATTTTTTCTAGACATCCTCCCAAGGCTGTTAATATTATAAGCTAGTTGAGATTAACAACTTTCGACTTTAAACTTTCCAGTGGCAATGGGTATAAAAGACATGCTCGCCATCAGCAAACAGAAACATGTTATCTCTAACATCGGCGCTGCTGTCAAGTAATTAATGTATTAATGAACTGGTCTCAGGGAAATTAGTAGTCTGGCGACTTTAAAGGAACATGGGAGGGAAATGATAATAGCTATAGGTTACTTCTTTATGGGAAAGATGGGGGTGGGGTGGTTGTCGATATGTTACTGGTTGCGTTTTATTCTCCTTCTTTATTTCCCTCTTAATTTATTATATTATTGTCATAAAGCTGGGCTAAAATTCAAATACTTAAAGATTACCGTATCCAAAAGATAACATTTGAAAATTCTCAGCAACAGTGACTAACTGTTTTACTGGTGAGTAAAGCAGTGAATGAAGTGCTCACTCACGATATTATTATGATGGAGTGAGTGTCAGGGGTGAGTTGATGGGATGGAGTGATGCTTCAGATCAACTGGGTAGGTGGCGGTGCCTGATGACTTTACCAGACACTTCACGACTGCTATCTGTATCCTATGAATCTTGCTTTATAATATATCTACGATTTTAATACACTATATATAATAATATAATAGAAATCGGGTAATCAACAAAAAACTAAAACTGCAAGTCTCACTGCATTTGAAAAACATCGCAAATCTCATGTCACGGTGCTCTCGCAACGGAAACGCCTTACACTTTTATCTTTCTTTTTTTTAAAATTCTTATTTACATCCGTGGTTATATCTACATTTTGTTAATTTCTGAACGAAGAAAACAAGTTTAATGGAGGTGTTTTTAACAGTCATTTTCAGTTTGTTTTTAGACAAGCCGATCTGTTGCCACGGAGCGTTACTTTAAATTTTGTGTATAGACATAATTTAACTTTCAGAATTATAAACTTGCGCATTGTGCGGATTTTGGCCAATGCATATGTCACTTCTCCAGAACAGTTATAAATAGGAGAGAAAATTAGAGGGAAGTAGAGATAAGATTCGGGCGGGGATTAATAGACAGTGAGCTGACAGACAGATATACTGATAGATAGATAGATAGATAGATAGATAGATAGATAGATAGATAGATAGATAGATAGATAGATAGATAGATGGATAGAGAGACAGATAGAAAGAAGGAAACATAGATAGAAAGAAGGAAACATAGATAGACAAATTGACAAACAGACAGACAGACACATAGACAGACTAAGATTGAAATAAAGATACCAAATGGAAAAATGAAACAACCATTAATAGTTTTAGGTTTTAAGAATAACAATGTAACCGAATGTTATTATTGTATAAACAAAGGAAAACAATTCGTCCAAAAACACGATAATATTTCTAGATAGGCAGGAAATGTTTGGCAGTTCAGTAGTTGAGATGGCATCAAAGAAACCCCTCGACGGCAGCCCTCACATCTTTATTACACGTTCGATAGACCCTCGAGTGGCTTCAGATTGTTTGATTTAAGCACGTTCTCGACAGGAAAAATAATGCTATAAAATATAGCAATTGACGGTTTCATTGTAAAAAGCGCACTTTCTTTTGACGGTTTTATAGAGGGGAAAAACGCAAAGCGACAAAACTTGATTCTAAGCAATTTAGATCTGGCGGAAAGTACTTTGCGATAGATTATGGTCCTAATCTAATGGGTAGCCACCAATTGTAATTGTCCGGGATAAAATCCGCCTCCATGAGTCAAATGTATTCAACTAGTAAAAAAAAATATCAGACTTACAAATAGACACATGGTGGCCAGAAAATGTTCTCTTTATAATATAATGGTCGATTAAAATCACCCTCAATATGTCAAAATTTAAGTCCTTCAAATCCAGTTGGGAGTAATTGTAATTGATTGATAAATCAACATAATTATGAAGTAAAGGCCTTATGGACAACATGATTGTTTCTTTTTGTTTTTTAACATTTAAATTTTGTTGTTTTAAAAAAAAATCTTTCTTGTTGTCTTTTGATCATTCATTATTTTTTAAAGCGTTTTGATAAAGCACGACAGACTACGCGTGAAGGTGCAAATCATAATTTTACACCCGGGTTATCTTAGTCTTACTTTTTTCCTCCCAGGTGCTATTGATAAATGTTCGCTGTGTTGATAAGTTTGATTATGTATGCGTTCTTCTTATCTGAAAATTTAAATTCATTCCAAATTATCATTATCGTCAGTTGTAACTCGTTGCAGTTTCTAAAACGACCTCTCAAACACACGGCATCACGATTGCAGAAGAAGATTAGACGGAAGTTGATCAGATCATTTGCAGATGTACGAAAATAAAATAAAAGTAAGATTCTTCGTCCTTCTTTCTCTTCATCGAATTTGTACATCAATTCGACGTGTACATATATGCAGGTCTGACCCACTTATGCGCCTAGTTTAACATTGTTGTAATGGACGATATTTTGTGTCATTTTTAGATATTTCCATACAACAATGAAACCATAAGGAATTGGGTTATCAGACCTGCAAATAAGTGCACGTCGATCAAGTAAATTAGTTTTAAAGTTTAAATTTCATTCTTTTTAAATAAACCATTTGCGGCTGTTTGAGATAGTATACAGAAAGAAAGGGTTTGGAGTGATTAAAAGGAAGGGCGAATTGTATTTTTCGAAAAATATAATTCAACGAATAAATATTTAGCGTTAATTTATATATAAATTAAATTATTTAAGAGCAGGAGGTTACCTGCCGAGCTTTCTCAATTTTCACCGCTTTAGTTGAATTCCATCCCCATTAATCTCTCAGCGGGTTTAATAGTGGAAACAGTTCTACTTTATTTCAAAATCTATGGTGGAATACTTCAGTCCCTGGCCCGTTTGAGCTTTTTGATAATAGCTTACATCACGTGAAAAAACCCCCCACCAAAACAAACTCTACCTTACAAATTTGGTGAGGGTCAAGGTAAGCAGATTCTAAAGAAGTGTTCCATAGCGTTGGAGTTGGGTAACCGTTGGTTTGTCAATCATCATTGTCGTTTCAAGTGTTCTGTCACTATTTGGCACACAGACTAATGACAGGAAACTTTCTATTTGGTACACACCGAGATTTCGGTACTCGGTTAGTGCCAACTTAGATCCACTTCCGGTGAAAACAGAGTATGTATATATAATGATTATGCCTGTTGATCGTGGCCAGCTTCAAGTGTAATCGAAGATCTCTGAACTGCGCGAAATTGAAATTTCATATAGATTGTATTATTTGAAAAAGGCACAGGAGGTGGTGGAGGGGTGTTGAAAAAAAAAATAAAAAAAAAAAAAAAGAGAGAGAGAGAGAGAGAGAGAGAGAGAGAGAGGAGAGAGAGAGAGAGAGAGAGAGAGAGAGAGAGAGAGAGAGAGAGAGAGGGTGGGGGTGACAATACAACGTTTGACTGAGATGGAATGGTTTAGACACCCATCGGAAATGGGTAATTCATAGTGGGAAGTCAAAAGTACCCAAGGATCAATCTTCGGTCACATGGAATTTTTGGGGAGATCATGCAAAACAGCAGCAGTGGCAACAGTAACACTGACAGCAAAACAAAAACAACGCGAACAATAATTACAATGACATTGATGATGATGATCATCATCAAGATGAAGGTGATGATGATCATGATGATGATGAACAAACAACTGGCATGGATTGTACATAACACCTAATGATGGATATGATTTTATATCAAATTAATCATGCGCACACCTTGTAAAGAAACGGAAAACTCCGAAACGTACACAAGTGTCGGCTTTGTAGATTAAACTGGTTTATATTTAATTGTTCTTTACCACTCAGCGTTTCATTTTTAAAAAAAAATAATAAAACAACCTGATACTCTTTCAACTTCAACTTTGAAAAAAAAACAACACTTCCCTTGCTTTGAGAAAAGAAAACATAAGGAAAAATTCTACTTCTATAAGAAACACGGAGGAAAAATAAATAAATAAATAAATGTTAAAAGTTAAAAAAAGATAAAAAGAAGCCATGAGAAAAGAAGAAAGTCGTGGTGCCATCGTGAGCAGCAGCAGCTAACAAACAGTGATGATCTGGGATGCATGCAAAACGCGCCCTACTCTGAAAAAACCTATTTTAAACCAATTTTGATCAGAAAACTCGTCCTTCAAATATCGATCGACTAAAATGGCTCTCATCCTGTCAAAGACTTCCAAACCTTGTATGTAAGACTTCACCCAGGTTTGAGAGTTTATGAAAAGTTACGGGTCATTGTAATCGACATGTACATATATTTATTGAAGAACGAGGTTCCTGACCAAAATTATTTTAAAATGTTTTTTTCCACAGTACAGCAGTTAAGCTCCACAAAAACTAGGGCCAAAACCAAAATAGAGAGATAAAAGCGCAGGCTGATAAAAAAAAAAGATACAGACATTTACGAGTGCATTAAATGAGCAATGACAGTTTTCCTCTCTTTCTTTTCCCTCCCTTCATCTTAATGGGATCCAATTCTAACGGTTTTAATAACGATATTTTATATCATTGTTTTCTGTAGCTGAATGCCTCCTGGCTAATTCAGAAGACGGTCGTATTCTGACAAAAATCTTTTTTTTCGAATTTGGCTAGCAAAACTTTTTGAATCGATCAAAGTTATCCAAAACGTCAAAAATGTCAAACCTGAGGATGAGGTTTTGAGACTTTTTGACTAGTTAGTTGAGGGGCATTCATTGTAATTGATTGATCAATTTTTCAATTATATATATATTTTTTTGTTCTTTGGGTGAAAAAAAAGGGGGGAGGGGTATTATCAAATTTGGTTGTCATAATGAAAAAAAATGTTTTGCCAGAGTAAGACAGAAAAGCCATTGTTTACGAGATGGTGTTCACAGTAATAAGAGGATTTTGTTAACAGGCATGCCAACTGCATCATATGGGGAGTGAACATTTCAATTTCTTTAGAAAGAAATGACATAAAACGAGTTAGAGTTGTTAAGGTATCTGCTGTAGAATTACAAAATGTCAATCGTATATTGAAGTATCCAATCGCTGCCTCATTATTAACGAGCGTCTCTTGGAGATTGGTGTTTTGTAGACAGTGAACAATGAGACGAGATAGATATTATGAGATGTTCTTTCAGAATACAATATACTTAACACCCAGTTATTATATTACACGAACAAGAGGTAGGAAGAAAGCCTGGATTCAAGGAACTCTGGGAAGACGAGAATGGCGAAAGAGTTTGTATGGCTACTCGTATTTCCCATGATGCCTCGCGGGGAATATCCCATCACCCCATCGAAAGAGAGTAAAAGACGTGCCTAACACGTGATGAAATTACCCTAAAGAGATTTATTCTTTCCCTCTCATGCCAAGACATTATAAAAACTGGACAAAACAACACCACCACCACCAACAACAACAACAACGAGTCAGATATTAAAAGTCCAGGTTTTCCCCAAATACTCAACTCTTGATTTCTGTTTTGAAACGGGGTTTAGAACTCTTCCGGTACTTTTGACACTTTTTCACAAGAAAGATGCTATTCTACTCGTATTATGTAATGGTTTCTTTATGATCAGAAGTCTGGTATAATATTTCCTTTTACTTCTCCCTCCCAGCTGTTTACCTGGAATGAGGGTAAGCGATTTTAGATTGCAAATACCAGTGGTCAAGTGTGTATGAGTCAACTAATGGTAAATAAAAGAAGGCAAGCAAAGCAGTCCGCGTACCTGCACATGCGAAGAATTGCACGCATCCTATTACTCCACGATGCCTCCTTTACATTTCGACTATCTTTTAAGTACTCAGGCTTGATATCATCTAATTTGATATGGATACATGCATAGGAGGCACATATCTTACATACGCGCACGCCCATACCAAATCTCTTTCTATAACAGTACACATTCTCCGACAAGTATTGACTTGCAAGATTTGTTCACATGACATTTCCATCACGGAAAAAGGATCGCTTCCTCCGAATACACACATGGTTACGACAGACGACGGAATATGTTTGGGTTCCTACTTAAGTCTTGTGTTTCCCCCTTGCTATGTGTCACAATGATAATATGGCAAGGCAATTGTCAGCAGATGCACAATCGTGTTCAATGGCTGCACTTCAGTCTTTCTTCTTTTCTTATATTGTTGAGGTCACGGCAAAGGATGAATTACAGTCGTTTTTAAAGAATAGAAAATCCCCTTCACACACACACACACACACACACACACACACACACACACACACACACACTACACACACATACCTGACAAAAATATTCACTTATTTGTGGTCTAAAACTCTTGGTGTAGGAGTTTATCCCAGTCGTCTACTTTCTGAACTACCCATTGGAAGAAGGCTGGTTTATCCAAATTGATTTCACCAAAATGGAGGTTAGAACTTCAAACTCACAGCTAAACAACGACAACTGACTGTTTTAAAAATCCCAATTCATCCCACACTACCTAACTTACTACAAACTGCCCTTCTGCCCATTCTCAGCGGATGATAATTATAGACCATTGTCAATAATACAACCACCATCACTCCAGCTTTTTACATCCAGGTACCTTCACTGCAAGCTCCTAACACCTACCCAATAGACAAATATCCCAACCACCTTTCGCTAGTGCCACATTCCTACATATTTCTACATACATTCTTACACCTCTACATTATATCCACACACACACACACACACACACACACACACACACACACACACACCGCAGTCGGGAAAAAAGACTTGCCAAAAGATTCCACGATGTTCCATCAGAGATCCAACCGTATTCCAGACTTAATGTTCCTACTTCTCACCCCATCATTTTCATTTAGCCTCAAACCATTCCGCATTACGCCTTTGTAAACACACTGAGTGGAAGAAATCACTAAAATATGCTTTGAACTTTGATGTCAGCCTCTCACAGATATAAAAAAAAAGAATGTATTATGACAACGGTGTGAAATTAACTAAAGCTGGTGGTAAACAATACACAGAAAACAATTGTTTTCCTATGGTAAATTATTAGTGTAAATTATAAGTAAACATCAAACATGTGTTGTTTCTACATGTTATTATTTTACAGCACGACAACATTAACAAAGATAATAGCTACATGTTAGCATTCGGAAAAGATCGACGAATTAATCTATATCATGAGTATTAGGTAGTGCCGCGCTGAGGACCGGACCGAGGACCGGTCCCACGGTCTTTTAGCTGTGAACCGTGGTCCAGTCCCAAAGAGGAAGACCGCCGGCGGTCCTCACTTCTTATCACCTTTCAACGGTCTCGCGCCATACTACTTCCCCAGCGATTCGTTGCCTCGGTCCTTTGCCTATCTTCCACAATCACCACCCATCCCACTTAATTAATCGCACCCACCCCCCTTTGCCATACACTAAACGACACAGACGACCATAGAGGCAGACGACCACCTCCCTCCACTCCGCAAACCGCCCTTTCGTGTGTGAGATGGGGGGAACAGGAGGCGCACGCCTTGGACGATTCCATTATACGGGGTAAATTTCAAAATTTACTACACCATAATGATCGCAATGACAATGATCTATGATGAAGGCATGACCCCTCTTCTCTAATGGGTTATTGTTTGAAATGTATGTGACTACTAAAGATGTGTGTGTGTGTGTGTGTGTGTGTGTGTGTGTGTGTGTGTCGAACCTAGCAAGTTGCAAGTCTGATTTTTTGTTTTCTTTTGTCCATCTCTTGTCGCCACTCCTTTCTATCGCATTGTTGTCATTTAAAATAATACAATAATATTAAAATTTCGTTTGGTGTTTTAACTAATCAAGTAATATGAGTTTCATTAGTTTCTTCCGTCCAAAAAAAAAACAGTTATAACGTCTGTATTTTTAAAAGGTCCAATAGAATATTTGGGGACCCCGATAGCTCAGTTGATAGAGCACTCTCTTTATACGCAAAGGGCCAGAGATCGATCCCGGGTGCAGTCGATTTTTTTCTGAATCCCTGTCTACTCAGCAATGAATGGGTAGCTGAGTTTGTTAGATCTAGCGAAAAGTCACCATCGACCCCTCTTATCACCTCATCCACCCCCTCTTATTATAACTTCACGTCTCTCTCTTACTCTTCAATGCTCGCTGCCCTCTAATGTGTGTGTGTGTGGGAGGGGGGGGGGGGGGGTAGGAGTTGCGTGTGTGTATCAACGCCACGAACAACTCGATCAACGCCTTGGGCGATGCCATTATCTCCGTTAATGGGGATAAATTTCAAATTTTATTACATTATCGAAGTAACAATGAAGTACGGTGAGCAAATAAAGAAGGCATCACCCCTCTTCTCTAATTAGGTTACAATTTGAAATGAGTGTGACTACTCCGTGTGTTTTACTCCTGTAGGCCACGGTTTTCATCGTGTAGCGGTCTTTAACGGTTCAAGAATGAACGGACCGGTCTAGAGACCGGTCCTTGCGGTCTTCATTTCCCAAGGACCGTAGGACCGTGGTCCTTAAGCTTGCCAAGGACCGCCCCGCACTAGTATTAGGTGTACACAATGTCGTGTGTATATCAATGAGCGAGGTGTGGCCTAATTGGGATGTTTAAAAGGCTGGGAATGAGAAGAGACGGTTTGCAAACAAACATGGTTTTGTACAATGCCCATACTCTATAAATGGAGAGAAAAATAATATGAATTAATGTGACTCATATATAAGGGAACAATTATACCAGGCCCGCTCCTCGTAAATAGAAGATATCATTGCTGCATCAATGGAAGATTCGTTCCCGACTATGTCTTGTTAGCAGATGACAGAAACATTGGCATTATTAAATGGCCAAGGGGATATCAACGAAAGCAAACTCTAGACCGAGGTTTGTCCTTTCTGAAATTATACCCCACTGGACTCAATGTGAACCGAATATCTGAACGCAGGCTGTGATGGATAGTGTTCAAGAAATGGAGCCTGATAGGCGACGTACCGAATAGCATGAAAATTTGGTCTCATGTAAATGTATGGAACAGCAGGCGGAAGAAACGTCGGGAAGTTAATTAGATGCGGAAATATAAAACTACATTTCAATGGACGATTCAACTTGTCATAATGAATCGTTGATAAAGCGCGATAGGGACTGTACCACGACCAAAGAGTAAAGGCTCAGCAGGAGTTAATTGCTAAGTTGGGAGATCAGAGCAAACATCTATTTCACATAAAACCACACATAGCCTATTTCGTAAATTTAGAACAAACGAATTGTTCATAACGTGTTCTAACAAGAATAATTTAGTGTTTTGATATTTACAGAATCCTGAGTTGTTTAAATTCGCCCGTAAATCTGTAATATTCTTGACAACAGATAACTTTATCTTTAACATTCACACAAAACGTTTAACAGGTTCTAATTTCAAAAACTCTTGATACAATATCAGTCGTCATCCATTCAACCAATCCCAACCCACCCATCCATCTATCCATCCAACCATCCATCCATCCATCCATTCGTCCATCCATCATCGCCTCATACCCACTCCACGGAACGCTTTATCTCGTCACCCTGGCAACCGTATTTATTATTAAGCCTAATCTTGGCAACACCTAACAGAAATCCGCCAAACATCCACTCTCCCGTATTCGTCAGGTGTGTTTTTATCAATCTCCCAAAACCCCGTTCATTCACAAACCTCGTAACATTAAAAAAACAAAACAAAAACATATTATCTTAACCTCCTCGTAGAGAATACTTGCTATCCTTTGGCCACGGGAACAGACAATCTAATAAAATAAGATAACATAAAAGTATATAATGCGGCATAGAGTTGAGATAATGCTATACATACACCCAGAACCAACTCAACGTTTGGTGGATGGCAGATTATAAGCAAGGACATTTCTGTCTTTGAAGAACAAAAATATATACCCTTTTCTCATTTTGGCCAGAAAAAATGCTTTATTCATTTACCGATAGAATTTAACAGACCAAAAAAAAAAAGACTTCAAAGAAATCGTGGCTTTAATGACTTCTAAACAGTTGGGAGTCATCTAAATCAATATATTTATCAAAACATTATATTAAGTCGAGTTTCGAAGCCAGAATGAGTAAAAGACGTCTTGTCAATATAAGGCTGATTTATCCTCTGGTGCTCATTAAAAAAAAACAAAAAAAAACGAAAGAATATTAGAACAAACAAGACTCCTGGTTTCATATGTGCAAACGTGACATGTGCCATGCAACGGTATTCGAAAATAAAAATCGGATGTGATACAGTGCCAGACATTTTGGGGGTGCCTTTTCTTATAGATTGTATCAGCTATGTTTTGGATCATTTCATAATGAATATTTTTAACGTTAATTTAAAAAAAAAAAAAATCTTTTGAAATATTTTTGCACCAGTGAACACTGAGATATCACGTGGTTTTTCTTTTTTTACAAAAGACGGATCTGGAGATGGACAAATTGATCATCAATTGACTTTTGTTAGGGATGTTTTTGAAAAATGCGGGGATCGGAAAAGTCCCACCGACAGTCAGTCATTATAATAGTATGCTATCAGAGCTGAAAGCAATTATTTTTCTTTTTTCCTTAGGTACGAGAGGTACTCTATGTCCAAAAAATATTTGCAAATCATATGAAAATTTGTATCAGAAACACATAAAACAATAAATAAATAAATAAATAAATAAATAAATAAATAAATAAATAAATAAATAAATAAATAAATGTATAAATAAATAATTAAATTAAAAAGTCACAGGCAATTAATTACCACTCGACAATTCTACCTTGAAGAAAATGACAATGACAAAGCCACATTGTTAGAGAAAAGCAGTTCCAAACTTATGGGTCAAATCAAAGAGATTAAGTACAGGGAGGCTGTGTAGCCAGGAAAACAAATACACGTGTTAGGGTTGAGGGTAGATAGATAAAGGAAAGTAGAGGGTGTGGGGGATATGTTGACATGCAGATAAAAGAATAAATGATATAAAATAAACAAAAAGATGGGGGAGAGAAAAGGGAGTGAATGAAATGCCAGATTATTTATACAACATGGTTTAGTGGTAAAGCTGGATGGTAGAGACATACGTATTGGACCGAACAGGATACAAATATTCTAAGACTAATAATATTGGAAGTGTACACAACCTGACACACACACATACACACACACACACACACACAAAGAGAGAGTGAGAGAGAGAGAGAAGAGAGAGAGAGAGAGAGAGAGAGAGAGAGAGCTTTCCAATTGTGTTTTTTGTTGGTTATGTATGGAAACCCCAAGAGAGAGGACGTGTGATGTCATCCTTAATTCCTGCCGACACTGATGGCCTTAAGAGACAAGTCGTAGAGTGTGTGAGCGCTTTCAAATGGAGGATGGGAATCTAGAAGTAGAAAGAGACTGGAGAGGATTCCGGAATGCCATTAAACATTAGCTTTTGTTTGTAATCCCGGATGAGGTAAGCCGTGAAAAAAAAAGGGGGGGGGGGAGAGAGAGAGAGAGAGAGAGAGAGAGAGAGAGAGAGAGAGAGAGAGAGAGAGAGAGAGAGAGAGAGAGAGATTTTGTGATATCAAAATTATCTTTTCAAGTTACTAACAATGTATAATATCATTAGATAACTCAATGTATCATTGTCTGAGGCCGCTGTAACGTGGACGTCTAATTTATGGGTTAATGAAATTCGATTTCTGGCAGTTGTGTTGCGTCTGAGTGGAAGACAGTAATCTATGAGTCTATCAAATCAAATCAATGCGCATTAAACAGGGCGAAAAACCAAAGATCGAGCATGATGAATATTTCGGTATGGACCGTTTCAGAACGAAAAAAATAGAAAGTCAATAAAAAAACAAATAAAAAGGAATTGCTAATTACGTGACATTTATGCTGTATTTTGAAAAGAAAAGAAAGAGGCATCAACAGCTATAAAGAAAGTAAATCCTAACATTTTTTTCCAACGTGTTTTCTTTGTGACAAAAGAATGTACAGTTTTTGTTTTTTCCAAAATTATCAGCTGAGCAGGATGCATATTTAAATAAATGGTCGATAATATGCGCGGTAGTTCGACGCTAACTAAAGTGAAGACTGTATTGCGGTCCTATTATGAGTAAATATGGTTGGTTGAGGAGCTATCATTTTGAGGACATTGCCCAGTTTGGTGGGGTATGTCAAGCGATTGCCATCTTATTACGATAAGCTCCCTTTAACATTATGGTGGAGGGGAAGGATGGGGAAGAAAGAAAAAGACAGGGCTGAAAAAGGCAAATTCAGTCCCGTGGGTCGAGCGCTTCATTATGGAAGGGGG
>NC_088360.1:32172099-32194599 GCF_034508935.2 Berghia stephanieae
ATCATTATCTAATCTCTCCGGTTGGCTCATTAGGAAGACGATGACGAGGACAAAGTGGTACCGATGGTGGTAGGGACGCCGCCAGAGTATCGGCTAACGATGGACGTGAAGGAGGTTCTTCCTTCAAGCTTCATTCAGCTTGGGATTCCACTATTCAAAGATGTTGGGGGTGGGGGGGGGGGGGGGGGGGATTTTCACCAAATTTAAATGAGGAGAACTAGAGATATCGAGCGATAGAAGTACCCAGCTAGTGTCTGACATAGTAGCAGACTATTTGGGGGGAAATGGAGAGGGTTGGGGGACTCTCCGTCTATCAGTGAGACCAATTAAACACCGAAAATAAATGACGAAGGGAAGCCCGGGGGAGAGGGCAGGGGGGGGGGGGGTTAAAGCGCTGCCTCCATAACAAAACTAGGTTCCTTATTAAAGGTAGAACTACTGATTCTTGAGAGTACAGACGCATTTTGTAAGGATACCATAATGTTTTCAGTTGTGGCAGGGGTTGGGGTCTAATAAACTTACAGACCCACAGTTTTTTTTTTCAATTAATTTAATTAATTGATATCCACCGACTAACAGAAGATAAACTCTTTTTTTTTCACTTCATCAATCTTCAATGGTCATCATAGTGACTCATTTCCATTTCGAGTGAATGTTTTGGTATATTGTTAATTGCCAACCCATTTGTCCAATATTGAATACTTGTTCTGAAATGTGGTGATTAATTTTGACGACGAATTTTAATAATTCCGTAATCACACTAAGTAAAACCACATATTCTATAAAACACATATCTAGATCCACACAATTATTGTTTAATTTCAAACTTTTCAAACTTATTTCTCCCAGTTTAAAGTAAAAGTAGACTAGTTTGACTTTTAATAACACCTAGCCGGGGCAATTTAAGTCATATTATGCGGCTATGTGGTCTTCTGGTATGGCACTCGCTTTCAGATCGGAAGGTCTTGAATTCGAGCCTCGCTCGGCGCACAGTTGAGTCCTTGGACTTTTTACTATTTACTCACATTCTCTCACCGCACTCAGGTGTAAAATGAGTATCTGGCCATCAGCAGCGTTGTCTCTGTCGGAAAATTTGTAACAGATGTCATGCCTCGTTCTACATGTTACGTGTTGCTGTTGGTCAGGGACCCTTTGTAAAGCGCTTAGAGCAAATTTAGTGGATATTGCGCGATATAAAAGCTCTAGTTTTTATTGTTTTCAAAAAAATATATATTACACTGTCTGAATAGTATTAGTCTATGTGGTTTTAAAAACAAATAACCCTCGAATGAGATTACAAAACGATAGGACCTCAATCTGGCCAATGCTTTTAAATACATAACAAGACCCGTTGCTTTCAGTGAGACCCGAAATGAACCAGAAATCAAACTGTTTAAAATCTGCAACAGAAATGCTGTTCACTGAGATTGCAAGCTTAACAGGTTTAAACATCCCCAGGGGCACCTTGTTATTGTTTTGGATTGGTGGGTTTAGTTATTTTTGGTCATAACCAGCAAATGTAGAAGGACTCTGGTTTCCAATAATTCAATTCCCCGCTAGAGATTGGAGATGTTGCCTGAAAGCAAGCATCATTATTAAGGATGGAATCGCATGGATAGTGTAGACGACAGGCTCGACGTTATAACACGAGCACGATATCGCTGGACTTATAGTATCCCCTTTTCATCTTTACTCTCTCTCTCTCTCTCTCTCTCTCTCCTCATCTCTCTCTTCTTCTCCCTCCCCCTCTCCCTTTCTCTCCTTTCTCTCTCCCCCTCCCTTTTCTCTCTCTCTCTCTCTTTCTCTCTCTCTTCTTCTCTCTTCTCTCTCTCTCTCTTCTCTCTCTCTCCCGGATTTAACTCTCACTAGCTGTCAAGAAATGGCAATCACACGATAAAGATGGTGAAACTGGTAGTTTTAAATCAGTTTTAAATTAATTTATCACAAAGCGAGCACCGTTATTGTTAGTATGAGTGAGGAAAAAATGAAAGAAAGAATGAAAGGAAGAAGTAACAACATTTTTTTTTAATAAAGAAAAAAAAAATACTAATCGATATTCAACTGACAGCAAACATTAGAGATTCTCAAAATTCAGCGCGCGTCAAATAGTTTTCCCAACATTGTTTTTATATTCTGTTTTCTAACAAATGAAAATACCGCGTCAGTCAGACTAACATTACTAGTAGATATTTTTTAAGCTAAAAAAAAAAATGAAACTATGCAGCGCCTCAAGGTTTGCTTAGTGAGAGACAGAATTGAATACAGGCTTGATGTACTATGGACATCACTAAATCTATTACACAATAGAACAACCGTCCAGATTGTAGGTATCATGGGCTCCATCCATGTCAATTAAACATTACAAGACGTGGAGTAAACCTCCCTTGGGGACTCGGGATCCATTAATCATGGAATCACCGGACATGCACGACATGCATCGGTGGGCAGTTTGGGGCTAACGAGATGAGAGTTGTCACGAGAGATCAGGGGTAAGTGCGCAGGCATGGGTCAGTTTGGAAGGAGGGTCCATTCATTGCACTTTGATCTTTGAAGCTGCTTGTTGAAATTGCGATCGATAATGATGATGTGAAATTGGTGGAGACGATGAAAATGATTCTATGAGGATGATAACAAGGAGTGGAAAAAAAAGGGAGGCGCGGGGGGGGGGGGGTAGAATAAGTATAAAGAGAAAGACTGAGGGGATGATATAAGAAGTAGGAGGGAAAGGGGGGAAATGAGTGAGGAAGAGCAAAGGTGAAAAATTGACCAATGGGAAGAAGATGGACAAAATATTATATAGTAAAGGTGGAGGAGATGGAAATTAAAGGCGGCGAATGAAATGGGAGTCGACGATGTGTATACACATTCCACATAATATAAACCTTCGGGCTGGACGGGCAATCCTTAAGAACACGCAATGTCGATAGACTTTCAATAATACCAGGTTCTCTGCTCAGCATACGTTTGGTCAACCAATTTAGATAACTGAAGCAACATTTCAACTCTATAATGTTCGTTTTACGAAATATTTTTTTAATGCCCTATTTCAAAATGTCATAGTAAAGTCTTTAATTTGTTTAAGACTTGTTGACGAAAATGGTAAAAACTTAGTGAACAAATCTCTCGAGAAATAAAAAGAACCGATTGGAGAGCAATGGGTACTACAGAGGCACAACGATCAGATATCTCGATAAAAAAATGTCACGTGATGCTATAAGAACCAGAATTTAAGGTCAATAAAATTCGATTTAACAAATTCAGACAATAAAACGATGCCTGAGTGTCGAATCGTCATTGAAAATGTGGCCAAACTGTATGATTTAAAACTCATCACCTGTTGTTATTTTAACAACAAGTTTATCAAGGGTATACCAAAATCTCATACTACGTTAAAGTTAAATTCTACAGCACGATGTAAAATTATCAGGACAGTATCTATATTGCGTAGTAAAAGTAGTAGTAGTAGTAGTAGTAGTAGTAGTAGTAGTAGTAGTAGTAGTAGTAGTAGTAGTAGTAGTAGTAGTAGTAGTAGTAGTAGTATTTTTAGGTGTACCACTACTATTCCTCAAATTGGGTTTGCCTGACTGGCCAGAGTGGCATCTTGGGTGATTAACCAGCTAATTGGCGTTCTCTGGAAAAACTCGCATTTAAAAATTGGCCAAAAAACTCGTCCTCCAAATAGTGATCGATTTAAATGACTCTCATCTGGGCAAAAACTCTCAAACCTGGGACTTCGCAAAGTCCCGAGTCGATAGGTTTTTATTTTGTTTTGTTTTCTTTTTGCCAAGAAAAGGGTTATTTAAATCGACTTATATTTGAAGGACGAGCCATTTAGCCAAAATATTATATACGATATTTTCTAGATTACGGCAGTAAACCGGTTTAAATCAATACGTTTAGTAGAGAGGTACTAAAACAGCAATAGGGTTAAACCAAATCAAAGGTGTTTATCCAGTACTCCATTGATCCTATCGTAATAAAAGGGTGGCTTTACAAATGAATGAACCTGGCTGTGAGTTGAAACAGTTGACTTGTCAACAAAAAGACGGAAGTGGTGAGTGGGCCTTAAGATACACACACACACACACACACACACAAATACACCTACACACACACACACACACCTACACACACAGAGAGAGAGAGAGAGAGAGAGAGAGAGAGAGAGAGAGAGAGAGAGAGAGAGAGGGAGAGAGAGAGAGAGAGTCTTCTGTTAAATCATTAAAACAATCACCGGTAGCTGCCTGGAGTTGGCAAAACGGTTCATATTTAATCATTTGAATCAAGGCAGTCTGACAGGTAAACGACATTTTGATCGATGCAATGAGCTCCCCTCACACTGAGAGGTTTTCCTTGCTATTCTTCGGACTGATTTTCCAATCTCTAAACGGGTCGTTTATTGCTCCGGAGGTGAAGGTAAAAATACTGCCTGTTAGCGTGACAAAGCAATCACTATTGTGGAGTTCGAAATGAGGTGGTTGGGGGTGGGGGTGGGGGGGGGGGGGAGGTGTCACACAAATAAATGGATTTTCGGCTATCATCACTTGACTATTTATGGACATCAAATAGATCTACAAATTGAATTATAATTACAGTCATAATGAGAGAGAGAGAGAGAGAGAGAGAGAGAGAGAGAGAGAGAGAGAGAGAGAGAGAGAGAGAGAGGAAATGTATGTGTGTAAGTCTGTGTGTGTGTGTGTGTGTGTTCGTGAAAAATTAAGGTAGGAATTTATTTTTAAAAATATGTGATTGAAAAGTGAAAGATGATAAAGGTGTTGGGGATTGAAGAGATAGCAGAACGCGCTCCATTTCTTCAGGTCAGCTCCAAATCAGAAACATGTTAAAGGAAGCACCCAGCTAACACATTTTTATACCCATTCACAAATTATACATTCAAATATACCAATCTGGTACGTATGAGTATCTCTGGTTGGAATGTATGACAACTTGGTAAACTAGGATTGCAGTGAGAATTCGAACTAAACAAAATTTGTTGTTTTACTGTTATGTTCCCCCCTCCCCAACTACCCTTCCCTGATTTGTACAAATCCAATTTGATGAAAACGAAGAAGAAGAAGAAGAAGAAGAAGAAGAAGAAGAAGAAGAAGAAGAAGAAGAAAAAGAAGAGAAGAAGAAGAAGAAGAAGAAGAAGAAGAAGAAGAAGAAGAAGAAGAAGAAGAGAAGAAGAAGAAGAAGAAGAAGAAGAGAAGAAGAAGAAGAAGAAGAAGAAGAAGAAGAAGAAGAAGAAGAAGAAGAAGAAGAAGAAGAAGAAGAAGAAGAAGAAGAAGAAGAAGAAGAAGAAGAAGAAGAAGGAGGAGGAGGAGGGGAATGTTGATGGCACTGATCTGAGAGGAGGGATGGAGAGGAGAAATGGGGAAATCAATTTGGGATATGTAACTGTTTTAAGCCAAATGATGTGTGAAAAGAATTCTCCTCTTGATAAGAAAAGGTTGAGAAATATTTTTCGAAAATTGAAAACATTTCCAGCTTTCTTTGTGGGAAATGATAATTTGTACATGTTATTAATCTTTTCTTTATAAAACAACAAACATTTACTCATTTATTTATTCAAAGCAGAGCGTGCGAATCTTGCCAAGAACGATAATTCAATGGTTCGAAGAGAAACGGAAATCAAATTTAGAGGGAATAATTTGTAATGCAGGTAGCGCCATATGTATTTATTTATTCCAGGCTTTAGCTTTCACACAAACACAGGGTGGGCAGGGGGAAGGGGGAGGGCGACACACAAACGAATTAGTTTACACATGCATACTTCGAAACCACTTCACTTTATAAATCACAAAAAAAAAAAGTGAAAAAATATTTTAAAATAAAATCCGAATTTGCTATTGGGGAAGTGCATTTTCCAAACCATCCCATA
The DNA here is from genome assembly GCF_034508935.2 of Berghia stephanieae. Classification (NCBI taxonomy): domain Eukaryota; kingdom Metazoa; phylum Mollusca; class Gastropoda; order Nudibranchia; family Aeolidiidae; genus Berghia; species Berghia stephanieae. The sequence goes on from NC_088360.1 coordinate 32,177,981, forward strand.
TATTTGGTGGAACAGCGTACATTAAACACACGGGACAAGGCATGCGGTCTTTTAAGCGCTAGCATTATTTATGACAAATACAACTCTATATTACAATAATGGGTCTTAGAATTTAACATTCATCTCCATATTGGATTTACAACTCACATAAAAGTGAAAGAAAATTTAAAAAATCAATTCCGAATGGGCTACTGAAGAAGTGTATTTTCCTGATCATCCCTTGCTTTTCTATCAATAATTTCGTCGGGCGGGCTATACAAGGTGTGTAACCATCGATACAAAAACACGTTACCGTAATCAAATTATTTTGAAAAGTTATGAAAATTATTAAAATGTCAATTAGTTTCTCAGAGTTCGATTATGAAAAAAAAATCCAAAATCTGACAGTCCGAAAGAGTAGCAGAAACAGTTTCTTTAAGGGTCAACTTTTTGTCCAAATTTTTCCACCGAGACTTTAAAAGGCTATTTCTAATTTGATTCTGGTAGCATAGCCTAGAATTTTGTATCCTTTTCATTATTGTATCTTTTTTCATTAATTGACCAAGAGAAACAAACGAAAAGGAATTCTTCTACAGACTTTCAAAACAGATAAATGTTAATGTATTTTTGGGTAGAATATTACCAAAACAAAACAAAAATCACATTTGGGCATAGCGTCATACATTAACTTCTTAACTTTGACATTTCACAACAATAAGTCATTGGTCCCAAAACGGGACTATGGTAGTGAATGCTGTGTACATCATGAGGTCACAAAACAATAGAGAGGCCAGAAATCAATTGACTATTATCAAAGTGTCTGGTACATGATTTACTTGGTAGCTCTTCGATCGGATAATATGGATGGTTTTATCTATTCATATATTAATTGTTGGTTGTTATTTTTTGTTTTGTTTTGGGTTTGTTTTTGTTTGTTTGTTCTGTTTTGTTTTGTTTTGTGTTTATTTTGGAACGTCAAAGCGCGCTGGCTCACGGCATCAAATCTAAAACAAGAATCCTTCTCAATATATTTATTAGGCTTTGTAATTGACTTAATCTCTACTTTGAAATTTCGCCTTAGTTTAATAGAGAACATTTATTTTCAGTTCTGTTAACACAATTAGATAGTATAAGCTTTTCTTTACATTCGGCAATTCCTCCCTCGTTTCTCCGTGACTCTGACCGCAATAAGAATGTCCTTTTGTTGGTTAGGGCATGGCAGAGCTAATATCAATGGAGGAAAATATGCTTTACTTATGATGTTTGTTATTATCAATTCTGATATACGGCATCTAAATTTTATATCAACGGAGTGTGCTGGAGAGGTTATGAAAATTGTTTCAAAACGGCCAACTGACAAGATAAGATATAAAATTTAAAAAACCATTGTCAAAGTTACAGGTCAAAGAGTATAAACTAAATGCATGAAATTGTGTAGAGACTCAATAAAAATAAGGAATCAAACTAACTCAGAGCTGTAATGATAGGATCATTTCCATTATTGACTAAGGACGGTTAGATTTGTTTATGATTGAAACCGTGAAGATTTTAGCAAAATACAAGATAGGGTTGGCACCTCTAGTGTTCAGGGTATTCGAGGTAATGCAGGTCGTAAACTGATAAAAACAAGATGCACTAAAGGTGTGACTAACGAAGCGAAATGAGACTGGAAGCATGCGGGGCCAGGGATGCTAATAGGGTGGATGTGCAGAGATTCCAATGCCCTGCTAATGAAAAGTGGGTGAGAGAGGGATCTAGTAATGACTTTGAGTTTGAAACGAATATTTTTGTGTTCGTTGATAGCTCACACGGTAGAGCCACGCTCTCACCTGCCAGGCGGAGTTGTCGTACCAATAAGGTCGCAGGTTCAAACCCCACCACCGCCGCGAAAATTTTTTATTCTCTATTGTCTTCTGGCACTTTTCTATTCACTTCATATCTTGTTGTTACCAACATAAGTGCCTGCTCCACTCACTTTTCTGAATTAAAAATTCACCCCATACACCGGAGCATACTCAATGTCTCAATCGTTTCTATGTTATATGTTTGTGTTGAGAATATTGGCTATTAAGCTTAACTGCTGGTCAAAATTATTCGCGATGGTGGTGTACGAACGAATCGGCGGTCTCAAGAAGTGGGTGAGAGAGGGATCTAGTAATGACTTTGAGTTTGAAACGAATATTTTTGTGTTCGTTGATAGCTCACACGGTAGAGCCACGCTCTCACCTGCCAGGCGGAGTTGTCGTACCAATAAGGTCGCAGGTTCAAACCCCACCACCGCCGCGAAAATTTTTTATTCTCTATTGTCTTCTGGCACTTTTCTATTCACTTCATATCTTGTTGTTACCAACATAAGTGCCTGCTCCACTCACTTTTCTGAATTAAAAATTCACCCCATACACCGGAGCATACTCAATGTCTCAATCGTTTCTATGTTATATGTTTGTGTTGAGAATATTGGCTATTAAGCTTAACTGCTGGTCAAAATTATTCGCGATGGTGGTGTACGAACGAATCGGCGGTCTCAAGAAGTGGGTGAGAGAGGGATCTAGTAATGACTTTGAGTTTGAAACGAATATTTTTGTGTTCGTTGATAGCTCACACGGTAGAGCCACGCTCTCACCTGCCAGGCGGAGTTGTCGTACCAATAAGGTCGCAGGTTCAAACCCCACCACCGCCGCGAAAATTTTTTATTCTCTATTGTCTTCTGGCACTTTTCTATTCACTTCATATCTTGTTGTTACCAACATAAGTGCCTGCTCCACTCACTTTTCTGAATTAAAAATTCACCCCATACACCGGAGCATACTCAATGTCTCAATCGTTTCTATGTTATATGTTTGTGTTGAGAATATTGGCTATTAAGCTTAACTGCTGGTCAAAATTATTCGCGATGGTGGTGTACGAACGAATCGGCGGTCTCAAGAAGTGGGTGAGAGAGGGATCTAGTAATGACTTTGAGTTTGAAACGAATATTTTTGTGTTCGTTGATAGCTCACACGGTAGAGCCACGCTCTCACCTGCCAGGCGGAGTTGTCGTACCAATAAGGTCGCAGGTTCAAACCCCACCACCGCCGCGAAAATTTTTTATTCTCTATTGTCTTCTGGCACTTTTCTATTCACTTCATATCTTGTTGTTACCAACATAAGTGCCTGCTCCACTCACTTTTCTGAATTAAAAATTCACCCCATACACCGGAGCATACTCAATGTCTCTATCGTTTCTATGTTATATGTTTGTGTTGAGAATATTGGCTATTAAGCTTAACTGCTGGTCAAAATTATTCGCGATGGTGGTGTACGAACGAATCGGCGGTCTCAAGAAGTGGGTGAGAGAGGGATCTAGTAATGACTTTGAGTTTGAAACGAATATTTTTGTGTTCGTTGATAGCTCACACGGTAGAGCCACGCTCTCACCTGCCAGGCGGAGTTGTCGTACCAATAAGGTCGCAGGTTCAAACCCCACCACCGCCGCGAAAATTTTTTATTCTCTATTGTCTTCTGGCACTTTTCTATTCACTTCATATCTTAATGAAATGTTTATCGCGATAAGGTTAAAAGGAGGGAATAGAAGGCCGATAGGGCAGAAAGATACACTACCCTCTGGCTGCAAACTGCAGATTAAGATACGTGTACAGAAGATATATTATCATTTCCTGCTGCTATTTGTACTCCGCTCGTATTGGTACCCCACTATGATGGCAGGTATGAAATTGGTGACCTGAGTTTAGATAGATGGACATTTTCGTCGTAAAAGAAATAATAAACATTTTTTTAAAGTGACTACGACCAGTTTAATTTTAATATCATAAACAACACATTACTTGTTGAGGCACGAATGTTTCAAAAACGGACAAAAATTGTAAACAAAGGGATGCCGGAAGAATTCCCGAATATTCCAGCTGATGCCACAGTCAGTCAACTCAAAAGAAGAAGAAGAAGTAGAAAAGAAAAGACTGAGACAAGCGTATGTTTTTCTGCTCAATTTTTCTCATCTTTTTTGTTTGTTTGTTTGTTTGTTTGTTTGTTTGTTTTAGCTATATTTTCTGGTTGACTCAGGAGAGGTCGGTATGACAAGATACCTCTCTACTTCCTTCTACTATTTAACGAGCTGTTAACTTTCATAAACTACTTCACAGTTTCAGCCACAGTTGAGTTTGGTATTTGCCTTTACGTAGAATCAGTAATAAATAGTAAGTGTATAATGTAACTTTACAAAGAGACGAGAACGTCAATGCTAAATGAAGTTTTAAACAAATTCTAAACAACAAATAATTAATAAAAAAATAATTTCAACTGAAAGTAGTCCAACGACTTTTCTTTTAGATGATTCTTTTCCAATAAACACATTTTAATTATTATTACTTTCCTACACTGCTCCTCATTGCAATGTTCCTCTACTTAATGTCACAACAACATAGTGGGTATCAGTGTGCATGGGTCAGTGCGCAGGTAATTGCAGTTGTATGTTGAGATAAGTAGCGATGCCTGACAGACAGATGGCCATTGGTGCCTATAATGGTGCCTATCGCTACAAAGTTGACTCATAAAGACTTCGTTGTGGGTGGAAAATAAATTGCCTACGTGGCTACTGTACCGGCCACTTCTTCTGCGTATCGTAGGATGCATCTTATCTATGGTAAATGTTGAAATATAAACATAATCAGCAAGGGTTTAAGTGAGCGAGAAATAGAGACGAAATTACTGATAGTAAAATGATTCACGCCTTCCTTCCGTATAGATACTGATTATCAATACAAAGCAAGCGCTCTAGCCCATTCTGAAAAAAAAATCACGTCTTTATAAGTTTAGCCAGAAATTTCGTACTTCGAATACCCATCGATTAAAATGACCCTCATATTGTCAAACTCTCAAACCTGGGATATTTGAAGGACAAGTTCTCTGACCAAACCTCTTAAAAACGTGTTGTTGGTTTTTTTTTTCAGAACTGGCCTGTTTTATAATGTTAGTTTTGGCTGGCGTGAAGTAAAATGGGAACATTTCAAAGCCATACATAATATATTCAAGTAATTAAAAATGAAATGTGGTGAGTTAACGTGTGCAGTGATGTGATATTGAATAAAATTACCGTCAAGCATGAGAAAGAAGAAAAAAAGTCCCAAAATGACCACGAATGTATCTGAATGTATCTATGAGTTAGTGTAATAAATACGGAGTGAGTGAGGAAAGAAAGGTAATTTAATTAACGGAAGAATATGAATTAGAGAAATACCAAATATTAATTAAAAACAAACAATTCTGACCATTGTGTAAAAATATGTTAACGGTTCATTCTATTCAGCATTAACTCCCACACTCTCACTGACGGATACGGTGAGTTTAAAGACAATAACAAATATCGATAATCCGTTTTTCTCATTGAGCAATTATCTTTCTTATCCAATTACAGTAACTCTCTCTCTCTCTCTCCCCCTAAATTTATCATACATAAATTACACAAAAACTCTCCTTATAAATGTGTATATTATATCTACATTGTGACTAAATACTTGTCTAACTACCTGTATATCCCCCCTTACCACCCCACCCCCCACCTCCCCTTCTTCCCTTCACACTTTTCCTGACTCTGTTGTAAAATGCAAAACATGTTGTTTTTTTAAACTACGTTGTCGGACAGTTTAATTGAATAAAAATGAAATCATAGAAATGGCAATTAAAACTTATCCATCATAACAAACTTCTGAAAACACCAGTAATTTTAACGGATAGAAACCGAGTACCATACAAGATGATCCCAAAGTTCGTGACATAAGCACAACCATACTAATAGTATACCAAAAAACCATCGACCTCTATCTACTATCTACTCCTAGTCAGATTGTAATGACAGCCCTATGTCAAAACATCGCCAAGCCAAAACTGCCTTGTTCTTACAAAACACTTTCCCCCCCAAAAAAAGAAGAAGAATTTGGTCAAAAATCATTTACTTTATAACTCTATATCGATCAATTAAGATGATCCCAACCTGTCAAAAGTATCACACTCGTGTCTTCAGAGAAGTCTCAGGTTTAAAAACGACAAATCGGGAATCAAGTTAATCGATCGATAAATGAAATAAGTTTTCTGGCCAAATTACAACAACAACAAAAAAAAAAAAAGAAAGGAAAAAGGCGCTTCGCCATTATAAGGTAGAACCGATAGATCAGATCAACTCTATCAATGCCTGGATTTACCATCACAACATAATCCTCTTCATTCAACTATTATAAACTACAAAACTGTAGTAAAGTAATAAAAAAAAGTATCTTTTAAATCAGCTATAAATCTTTTACTTCATACTTTGATAAATCAAGATGACCCTGAACGGAAATATTAAAAAATTCTTAAACCTGACACTTTTTCTCCCAAGAAGCCTGACTTTTGAGAATTTCTAATAAGAGTTGATTCTATCTTAAGCAATCGATTTAAGGTCAAATTTTTCTGTCCAAAATTTTTTTTTAAAAAGGTTGTTTTGTCAGTGGGTGGCCTAATACTAATCCATTCGCGATATCTGATCAAGATGGCGATGTGCCGAATGCTGGCAATACCCAAATGATTACTAGACAATAAGACAACGAAAGATTGATTATCACCGAATAGAATATAGAATAGAATCGGAACGGCGACGGTAGCTGTGATATATTAGAATTATCATGCCTTCCCATAATGTTATAGCACATTCAACAGACAACCGTCAACACACGTCTCGCGCCCACCAGATTTTAGACAATCAATCAGTTACAAATCAGTCGTGACATAAATGAGCCAGTACAACAGTCGTGAATAATTAGTGACATGTGACCAACGGGTAATAAATCTCCACATTCTCAATTTTTTAAATAAAACTCTTAACGTCAACAACATCGATTTTTCCAGCTATCTATTTTAGTTTTTAGATCACTTTACTAAACAAATGATAAGCTCTTTTCTCTCGACTGATTTCGGCATTTTAACGCACGTGTGTTTTCGGACATAGTGTGGGCGTTCCTTAAGGGTGATCATCAACAACGTAAGGTCTGTAGATTGGAATGGTATTGACATGATTGTAATGTGACAGGTGGGGGGAGGGGGAGGGGGGGGGGGAGGGGTGATGGAATGGTGATGATGATAGTTGTGAAGGTAGTAGTGAAGCCATCAGGTGGTTCATTGATGATTGAGATCAATCTAATACTAATTTCTATGAAAATGGTGTCAAAACTGTCTGGCCGTTGATTTATTCCTGATATCGATGAGAAATATATCATTCTCTTTTCTGGTATTTAATAATAATGCTGCAACAATTTAAAAAAAGAAAAGGAAAAAAGCGGTCGATGACCTCGTATCCTCCAGACAGTGATTTAAATATCATGACAAGCTGAAATTATATGAACAACAAATACAGTCTTAATTACATAATAATAATAATAATAATAATAATAATAATAATAATAAAATCTTGCACGAACAGTATGTCGTCCCCCCCCCCCCCCCCCCCCCCCCCCCCCCCCGTCCCAGGTGAATGCGTCAGCAAACAACCATAAAACAAAGAAATACGTCATCAGACTGGATGACCAAATGTAAAGGATATGAATGAACTTGCTGATGATGCGTGTGATATGAAAGACTTAGAGTCAAAATGTAAAAAGATAATACTTTTTGACAGAGCACGACGGTGTTGAGTACAAGGTTTCTAAGTCCGGCACAAATCGTCAAGTAATTTGTAAAAAGAAGATGAACTTGCCGCTGATGCGTGTGATATGAAAGACTCGGTCCAAAATGAAATAAAGATAATGCTTTTTGACAGAGCACGACTGTGTTGAGCACAGGGCTTCTACGTCCGGCACAGATCGTCGAACAATTTGTAAAAAGAAGATGAAATCGATAGTTCAAAATCCTTGGGAGAATTACGAAGGCTCAGATGTAGCCGTTAACTCGAAATTAATAGACCAGGCATCCCCAGCGCCTTTCTGCTGTTATGGTAAACAATCTAATAGGCTTAAAAACACTCGTCTTTTCCTGAAGCGACAACCCCGGAGTGACAGGCACTCGTTGTTTTCTACTTCAGTGTCTCGAGTCTCAAACTCCGTGGAGAAGATAGAGAAATGAATGGCAAGCGTAACGGTCTCGAAGACCTCTCCACATTGACACGAATGTTTCCTGTTAAAGTCGTTTGCGTGAAGAAATTTAAAATAGGACAAGAAGTGATTATTTGTTTATTTGTTTGGGGGGGGGGGGGGGGGGAGGGGGAGAGGAGGTAGTAGTGTTTTTTTTTTTTTGGGGGGGGGGGGTGTTTGTTTTGTTTTCCTTGATTTTCTACTACAATTTTATAAAACTTACAATGCAATTGTGCGATTTTAAAACAAATAAAAAGCATAATTTTGCTTAAGGAATGAGAATAGAAGAAAACAGGTTAAAATGTTAACGACCTGGATATGAGAAAATGCATTATATTGAAAATGACAAAAAGATCGAAAATATGCTATTCTACGAGAGAATGTTTAAATGTTAATAAGTAAACGCAAGGCTGAAAATGACAGAGATCGAAAATATGCTATTGTGTGAGACGGATCTAAAAGCTGGCTATTAAAAAAAATAAAGGATTTACAGCATCAATGTTAGAAAATTGTTAGGTTACGCGCGATATAAAAATATAAAAAGTAATGTTATAGTGTCAGACAAAACAGAAAGAAAACTATGAGTTAGAGAATAAAAGAATTTTTCCACACTTTCAGCTTTCCTTAAGGTACAACGTTTTGAGATGCTTCTTTTAATATTTTATGGCACTGCAATTCGTTGAGATTTTCTTTTCTTTTACATTATGGAACAGGGTTTAAAAGAAAACGACATGACTCGTAGTATGGTGGAAATTGTATTAATCATTTAAGTCTATTGACAAGTGCTTGAAGGTGAATGCGCATGACTAAGGTTCCCAGGTACGGGGAGCACCGATTTAGACTGAATCATGTGTTTGCATCCATGGAAATCCTATCGTAGCTCGTTGCGCAAAGGATGGAGAAATCAGGATTTTAGCATCTTTTTATTCGCCATAAACGACTTTTATCGTAAAATTACATAACTGCACAAATAAGGACAGCAGGTGTACTCGGTGGAGCCAACTAACTACCCTAGGTGTGTGTATGATCCAATTACATCGCATAACCTGAAATCCTATTTCTAAGATGAATAGAAATTTTGACAAATATAAATATTTAGGAAAAAAAGCAAGACCGAACGAGACAATTTCTCCGAGGAATTCCGGCTGAGCTGTACTGGGCTAACTTATAAAGACCCTCGATGTCAAAAACAGTTTTATTAACCGTTCTTGGTAACCGTGGAAAATGGATTGTTTCTATGACAACTTAACGACTGTCCTACTTTTCAGTAACGCCTATACAAAAGGTTCTAATGTATCGGATAAGGTTATGTTTGAAATAATATGACTGTTTGGTCTATTGATCCGCGTGATGAGTGCATCATGAACAAATTGGGCTTTGTGTGGTAAATAATACAACACCGCGGAATAATCAGACAGACACACGACAAAACTAACATGGCATTTCAGCCACATGCCACAGAGCTGACGGATCATGAATTATTTTTGTGCGTTTTGGGGATCGGGAAAAATGAGGACATAGCGATAGATAGATAGATAGATAGATAGATAGATAGATAGATAGATAGATAGATAGATAGATAGATAGATAGATAGATAGATAGATAGATAGATGATAGATAGATAGATAGATAGATGATGATAGATAGATAGGCAGGAGGCAGGCAGGCAGGTCAGGTAGGTAGGTAGGTAGTAGATAGAGTAGATAGATAGATAGATAGATAGATAGATATGATAGATGATGATAGATGATAGATAGATAGATAGATAGATAGATAGATAGATAGATAGATAGATAGATAGATAGATAGATAGATAGATAGACAGATAGATAAATGCAATAGAGTGAGAAAAGAAGAAATAGTAAAAGAAACGGTGATAGGATGGAGAAAAGTCTAATTTGTACTCAGCGTATTAAAAACAGAAAAACAAAAACAAAACAAAAACAACTTGATTTCGTTTCATAGGTGGAACATGCCAAGATACAACAATATCAATATTCAATGAAACGTGGAGAATATGAAAATCCATAGATCTTAAGCTAATGACAGAAGACCCCAAAAGAAAACTCACGATGCCCCAAAAGAAGTGGGGTAAAAAAAAATCTGGTAAAGGACGACCACGTTCATGGGTAAATTACCTGCTGCAGAAAATTCAAGAAGCTTGAAGCAAGATTTAGACTGAACCAGTTTTTATCATAGAATAAATAAAAAAAACACGTAACTTGGTTTCATCTCCCCCTCCCCATTCATGAGCCCGAAGAGAATTGCTGCGTTATTTATACCAAACATTATGATTAAACATGCATATGCGTTCAATGCGATGGAAACTTCATAAACTACACATGCGCGCGCACGAATCAATTAACAACATATACAGTATGATCGCATTAACTGAGAAATATTTGTAAATAAATTCAATGCTGGTGTTAGATCATGATGCCGCAACGCCATAACAAGCCATAAAATGTGCAATGACTCAAAGTTTTGAGACGTATACTGGAAATTTGAATGATATCATTATACATATTTACATCATGAACAGCATTAGTGGTAGTGTTTGACAACTGCTGACAGCGAGTACTGACCTAACTCTCCAGTGGTCACTTCTATAGTCTTAGAAGGCCTGCTGCGACCAGCTCCATTGACAGCGATGATTCGAATCTCGTAGACCGTGTACGCCTTTAACCTGGAGACCGTGAACACGGGTCTGGTGATGCCGCTGTGTTCTTGGAAGCGGCCCTTGTTGCCCATTCGGCGGTACTGGATGATGTAGGATGACACAGGCTGGACGGTTGACGTGTCTACATTCCACGTCAGCTTGACGGAGGTGCCCGTAATTTCCGATCCCGTTACGCCCTGGGGTGGGTTGGGCAGAGCTGAAGAAGCGTGAGGAATTTGGAGGGCGACGAGGAGGAAGAGGAAGACGAAATGGAAGTAGATGGAGGAGGAGAAAAAAATTGCAGAGAGAGATTGGTTAACATTAGATACAGAAGGTGACACTCGTCTCTGTTGAATGCTGGTATCCATTTTGAATGTACAGCAGCGTTGACAAATTCCAAACAAAAACAATAAAAAAAAATCTATTCCACAGCTGAATGAAAAATCAAAATAAATGAAAAACAACTTTTCTCTAGAATTAACGAATCTTATACATTTGCCAGTTGGTCTCTGCAGAGATTTGTCTTTTAAATGAAGTAAATAAATGATAAATGTAAGTCATCCGGGCTAACACAAGGGATGTGTCCGATACTTAAAATCTAACAAGTTCAACCCTTTATAAATCCCATGTATAACGAGATGACAGTCATCATATCCCTGCAGTCTTAAATGTTTTACCATGGCTACTTAGAAAGTGTCTTGTTAGTCCACTTGTGTACGGGGATAAAAATCAAAATTAAATCAAATTTTGAAAATTACAACGAAACAAAATAAAAGTGAATACAAAAATGATCATACCTAAATATCGAATATAACAAAAATAAAAGGGAAATGAAAATAATGATACTCCAACAACAGAAATAACTCAACAAAATGACTGAAGGCACGAATAACACATAGATTGAAGCGTGTGAATCTCCAGCACTCTTACTAACTGTCTTTCAAGAAAGGAGAAATAATAATCAACTTCAACAATTTTTGTTTACGGTCACAGGACCTGGCTGAAGATCATGAAATCAGATTTCTATTAATCATTTATCCAGTTTAAAACAAAGTCCATTGAAATCAGATAGTTCAATTAAATGAAATTTAACACCTTATTCAATATTTCTGAAATTTCACTCGAATTTTGTATATTATGAAAAATATTTGTACAATATCCAAAGCGTGCTGACAACGATAATCACACATCGATGTAATAATAATAATGATAAATATGTCGAGGGTATATACAATAAACTAAGAATGTTAAATATTTAACAACATCTAAAGCTGTGAATTAAAACAAAAGATTGTCTCAAATCACCGAAAATATCATAAAATCTACACATTATTTAAAACACACGGAGTAAAATGGTAAATCAGGGGAAAAAATCAATTTAGCACTGAGAGGTAAAAAGGGAGGATTGAATATAACAAAATCAAAGAATGTTCCTGAAGAATTCGTATTTTTTTTCCAGTTTAACAATGATCGGTTAACACGCAGTAATTCAATGACCGGATTCATCTCCTTCAATACCATTTTGCCCACCAAATAGGTCCAATATTTAGTCATTTACACCACAGCCTATTTATACCAGAGATTGACATCTCTGCCTGGTCTGGAAAAAAAAACAAAAAACAACTCAAGACAAACATTTTTGCCCCATTTCGGCCAGAAAAGGCCCCAACTTCAAATACTGAGATGCCACAATGACCCTTCTCCAAAAAGTGTCAAACCTTTGAAAACGAGGTTGGAACTTTTTGACAAGTCTAGGGTCATTTTAAACAGCTAAATACTGTACTGTGGAAAGACACGTATTTAAAAATATCGATCGATTTAAATGACCCTCATCTTGGCAAAAACTCTCAAACCTGAAACTTCACGAAGTCCCAGGTTTTTGGAGTTTTTGCCAAGATAAGAGTCACTTTAATGGATCAATATTTAAAGGATGAGTTTTCTGGCCAAATATTTAAATACGTCATGTCTTTCCAGAATACAACAGTGAAACTGGATAATCGGCCATATTTGAAGGAAAAGTTTTTTTGGCAATTTTTGAAAAAAAATATGTTTTATCAAAGTGTGACAGTAGATTCAGTGTTTGGATTTACATAGGGCATTTTTTACAATGGTAGTTCACATCTCTTCTTTGACACGAAGTCAAAATATTTTGTTTAATTGGCCAAAGTCACAATATATTCTGTTTATATGACTTAAAAGTCACAATATTTTACGTTTAAACGATGGCTGCATGTTTCATCCTGCACAGCACCATCTTTGTTCGTAAATATAAAAAATAAAATAAAACTGTATCTTGATTACACAATATAATATACCACAGATTTCAATGGCTACTTCTCCTATTATCTAAGTTTAAGTTAAGAAGACTTAAGTACAAATCTGGTCGAAAATGAGTTATTGATACTACCAGGCTACATATAACTCTCTGGTTAGGGATATCGTGGTTAAGAACGTGGTGAATGCGTTCGTAAAACAACAAACAACAACTCTCTAGAACAATGCAGAGTCGAAACTATTACTTTAAAACTAAACCTATCGTTCTAGGCAAAAAAAATTTTTTTTTTAAATTAAAGCGTCGAATTATACTAATAATAAGACATTATAACGGGTTGTCAAGTTCTGGTTTATAACGCGTAAAATTGTACATACAAGATAAATATAGACTTTAAAAATAGAATTGGTCATCACTTAGCCGTACTCTGAAAAAATAATCGTTTTTAAATTTTTGGCCCGACTACTCGTCCTTCAATCATCGATCGATTAAAATGACGACCCACCATGTCAACAAACTCTCAAACCTTGGACTTCATTATCATGGAAGTTTTTGACAAGATGAGAGACAGTTCAATCATCGATAATAGAAGGATTAGTTTTTTTTGGCCAAAATTTTATAATCGTGTTTCTTCCGGGAACGTCAGTACTTGGTGAATAACCGACAATGCGGAGACAAAAGGATGCGTCTTGAAAATCGCCAGGTACCTACGTATATGAAAAACAACATTCCCAGTCCGAATCTACCGTGGAATCTTTGAAAACGTTTTAAATTGACCAACTGGTTTCTTTTCACAATACTTTCATGATTTATTTCCAACAACAAAATTAAATATATAACCATATATAGATAGTATGCGCTTGGCTAAAAAGCTCATAACATTGCCATCCTGAAGCATAACGGACCAACACACAAAACTATGTGTAACCATGAACTTTTATAGTCGGGATAATACAGTTTAGTGAGAATTACTCATAAACGTGGATGGCAAAAAAGAATAACAAAGACCCGAGTGACGTCAACTTCATTCTATCTCCATAATGAAGAGAAATACCAGTTGTCACTCCGGGAAACTCCAAAGAATGATACCAATCCCGTAACACTGCATCCTTCTTATGACAAAATATAAAACAAATAATTAGATTAAGCTATATTATCTGACTGATATTATGAAACACTCTTATATAATATAACCGTACCGAATATTTATGGAATCGTCGTTTAAAACATTATAAGTGTATATGATCTGTTATTGAACTTCCAACGCATGTCAGTATTAGGTCTCTTTTCGGTAAGAATGTCTCTGAGATTTATTTCTTCCAATTTTTTTTCTAATCACTTTTTAAAAAGTGCTGAAATGTGAAATATGTTTCAAAGAGTTATTTAGATATGTTGTTATATTCAAAACATCTAGAAAAATACTTGTAAGTTGAAGGAGAAAAAAACAACCCAAATCAATATAACACCAAGAGAAAAATATCGACAAATCCTCTAATATGGCACAATACCGTTGACTTATTTAGAGCGACAGTGAACATTAACTACAATTACAATTCGACGTCAGAAGTTAATAGCTGTGATGCGAATCCATTCCGATTCCAAACAATCTTTAAATGTCCTATCGAGGGAAAAGTTAACAATTCGTTCCATCAATAAATCCAGCCCGTTCCACCCAGAGGTGGGAGACATAATTATATATGTACAACGCGGTTTTATTAATATAATTGGCCAAGAGGCAAACAAGTGGGGAAGGTAAGAAAACAACAAGCACCGGCTTCAAGCAGAAGTAGATGAAGATACAAAAATAAACTATGATGGGTATAAGGTCTATTATTTAAGAACATTAAAGGTATGGAAGAGCGGATGGAGAGATGATTTTACTTTTTTTTTTCCTTTTTTTTTAAAATTAAAAAAAAATGACTGAGTTAAAACAAGCAATGTCAAATGCTGTGTATACATAATTATTGGAACCTGGCATTAAAGCCTCTGAACACTTTATATTCCAGGCTGTAAATGCCTCCGGCATCATTCCTATCAACCTCACCGGAAAGTATATTTACTGAAATAGTTTGAGTAAATACATTTACAAGGAAAACATTCTAGAATAAAAAAGATATTAAAGGGAAGCAGGAATCAACGGTAATTTTTATAAGAGAATATTGATCTTAAGCGTCCTATTTTGAGAACATTTAACTATATTTTGCATGGCATCATAATCATCATCATCATCATCATCTTTAAAAATATAAAAGCATCACAAACGACCATCTTTGACACCGTTTCACTGCCATACTCTTGAACAACTTCAATGAAATCTCGAGAGACTTTTCTTTAAAACGGTTAATCTTACTAAAATGATATTTTAACGATAAGTTTTCTGGTTAAAATGAAATAAAATAGTTTTTCGACTTGGTACGACGACGCTTCACGGGTGACAACGGATAAAATAATGTTATAATAGGGTACCTAAAGAATAAAGAATGAAAAAGACAGTAGACCACTTGATAAGACCAATGATAAGGACCTCGTCCTGCTACATGAACGATGTATTACGACACCGAGCTTTATTAAAACAATGCATATATACAAATTGAATCTTTCTTGTGACTTTTGCAGTATCTATGATAAATAATGTGTGAATGTATAAATTTATTTACAAATATTGCTTATAACATCAAAACAATTATTATTATTGATATAAAAATTATTATTAAAATTATCATGACCATTAAAATTATTATTATTATTATTATTATTATTATTATTATTATTTATTATTATTATTATTATTATTATTATTATTATTATTATTATTATTATTATTATTATTATATATTATATATTATTATTATTATTATTCATTATTATCATTATTATCATTATTATTATTATTATTATTATTATTATTATTATTATTGTAATACACTAATGATGACGATGATGATGATAGTAATAACCTCATTGCGTGCAAGCCCAAAAATAAACATGTTAAAAAATCACTACCTCTAGCGCCAAATACAACACGGACAGTAATTAATCCGTACAAAAACAATCAATCTAATACCTAAACAATCGGGTTTAGGCCTACAGAACGAACAGATCGAAACATCTTTTATTTTCATTCATCCAAAATCAAAGGGAATCAACATTTACGATAAACTGAAAAGAAAAGATGAATACAATTGTAATTTTTTTTTTCTTAATCTAGGCTATTTTTAAAAAATAACAGAAAAGAAAAGAAAACTTAATGCGCAAATAAAAAGTGGACTAATATCGACAGTCAAAACTACCAAAGAATATAATTCATTTTTCACTGTAGTAAAATCCATCAGTCGCATTCCATTGGAATTCCAACATTCTATCACCGACAATTATTTTAATGAAATAATTCAATATTAATGTAACGTCGGCGCCATCTGCACTTCAACAACGAATCAAAATTCTAACGATCACTAGGATTGGTGAGATATTTCTTTCCATCCATGCACGAACACAACTGTTGTAAATAAACCAAACCCGATAACAAATCCATCCATAATAGTATTTTATAGAAAACACCGGCACTGAGGTATATGGAGTGAGAGCTACGGATTAAAATATTATCCAAATTAATGA
>NC_088360.1:32202099-32277099 GCF_034508935.2 Berghia stephanieae
ATTATCATTATCATCGTCATCAACACTAATATCATTATTACCTCTGGGACATTCTGTGGCAGAGTCTGAAACTTCACTGTTCAAATTAATACTCCAGCTCTATACATTGTACATTATTTTAGGAAATGGTATTATGTCAATGAATATGTTACCCTTGTTACATTATCATGTATATTTCCTGAAATAAACAATTTTGATATGTATGTATGTATGTATGTATGTACGTATGTATCTACGTACGTACGTACGTACGTACGTACGTATGTATGTATGTATGTATGTATGTATGTATGTATGTATGTATGTATGTATGTATGTATGTATGTATGTATGTATGTATGTATGTATGTATGTATGTATGTATGTATGTATGTATGTAAGTATGTATTTGTTTGCTTTTTTTTTCACACTCTCAAGTTGCTGACTAAGCCTCGAGACGATGTTTTCAAAAACACTGGCATCAATACAAAAAGTACTCACTATATTGAACATTATTTTCAAATGAAACTATTTATTATAATTATCCACGGAGAGAGGGAGAGGGCGAGAGAGAGAGATAGATAGATAGATAGATAGATAGATAGATAGATAGATAGATAGATAGATAGATAGATAGATAGATAGATAGATAGATAGATAGATAGATAGAGAAGCACGCAGACAGGGAGGGGGGGGGACGAATTTATAACCAATTTAAATGATAAAAAGATGGAAATTTTTTTTTGAAAATAAAACAACCAGAAAGATATGCCTTCTACTCATATTTAAGTTCTTTCGATTTCTTTGTTTCCCTCCAAAGTACTTAATTTTCCATTGACTTCAGTGACATTAAAACATGCGACAATCTTGGATTGTCAGCAATTCTATAACCTTGACTGAACAACGATTTAATGTCTAAAATCAACTATTCGGATGTCAATAAAAAACCGAAAACTTTACAGAACATCACACACAACTTTATCCAAACGCCACAGACAACTTTACCCAACACCGCAGACAACTTTATCCAAAACCACAGACAACTTTACCCCAAACCACAGACTTTACCCAAAACCACAGACAACTTCACCTGACACCACAGTCAACTTTACCCAACACGCCACTCAACTTTACACAACACCACAGACAACGTTATCCAACACCACAGACCACTTTATCCAACACCAGCATAATACATACGTCATACAGACAGCTTTATCGAACCCCGGCGCATTAAATTATGTTTGAGAATAAATGTAAGCACGATTTCTATTTGGGAAAAAAATGGCGTCATAAATTATTTGCATTCTATTTATATGACAGTAAAAGCCTTCAATTATGAACATTTTACAGTTATTGATTTCCCCGTGAAATAATATCGACCTCAGATAGACACTTTGGACTGCTTGCCACTGGGAGATGCAAAAGGAATAAAATAGGTGACCCATTGCCTGGAATCGGTATTATGTCAGGACGACTTCGAAGCTAAACATAAGATTTTAATTCTATATGAATTTGGGTTAATGTTTTATGTCATTTTTGTTTGTTTGTTGGAAAAGCATTCCCATTCGGACAGGATTTTGAGTAGTAGACTAATAGTATTTGCATTTTGTGTCTTTGGATGTGTAGCACCTTAGAGCACTTTGCGGATTCTGCGCGCTTTATAAATTAATTATTACATTACACTGAAGGTAAGTTAACAAACATTAATTAATTAGTCCACCCCTCCCCCTAAATAGTAACGCGTAATAATATCAAGTTTACAATAATAATTTGTGACGTCAGAATATCAAACGTTAAACTTCACTAAAATTAGATATTTTTTTTTAAAAGTCGCATTATTCAAATATTTTTTATTTACTCAGAGATGACGAAATCAGAATCGATTGAGGGATAGAATAAAAGATTTGTTACACTCGTAAGCTCGTACAACGGTTAGGACCCGTCCGGAATTTTTTTAAAAGCAAGGGTGTAAGAATCGTATAATCTCATATTTCTGTTCACAATTGATTTTAAACAAAACTTTTAAGCCGCCAAGTTCACCTCGACCTAATACCATTTTGAGACGATATGTCACAATAAAAATGAATTGATGTCATGGCGTCAAAGTGGAGAATGTGAATATTTCATCGATTATTCTCAAATGGAAATTATAATATCAAACTTTTTATTTATTCGATCAATAAAGTCAACACGTCATTCTCAACCCCTCTCCCTCCCTGACCCCGTTTTATGGAGTGAGACAACAACAACAACAACAACAACAACAATAATAATAATAATAATAATAATAATAATAATATAATAATAAATAATAATAATAATAATAATAATAATAATAATAATAATAAGAAGAAGAAGAAGAAGAAGAAGAAGAAGAAGAAGAAGAAGAAAAAGAAGAAGAAAATAAAGAATAAGAATAGAAAACCAGTATATGTGTGTATGTGTGTGTGTGTGTGGGGGGGGGGGGGGGGGGGCTCCGGTATAGATGTTCCCTTTATGAGATCATTATCACTTTCAAGATCGTAACCTTCTTTTTATAGTTGACGATTTGACAACAAATACTTCATTACCCAGTTAACTGTAGTACTCTGGAAAGACAAGAATATAAAAATTGGGCCGTAAAACTTGACCTTCAAAATTCGATCGATAAAAAAAAATTGAAAACAGAAAGTCTCTAATTCCGTCATTTAAATCGACTCCCGACCCCCCTCATTAACGATTTTGGATATTTTCATTAGTCAATAGTGTTTCACTACCACTCCGTTCAAACAGTTTTGTTTTGTTTTTCTTTAATTTCTAATAGTAGCTTACAAAGCAGCATAATGATTCCCACGTATGCATCTCTCAGTGTTGTAGTCCTTAATGGGTCGTCTTCTGATACATATTGTAGGGAAATCGGCAAATTGGTGAGAAGCGCATAGGTGATGGTGACAAAATACGTGTGGTAAAATAATCATAAAAACTAAATCATACATTACAAAAGTACAGTAAAAATCTATTTTTTTAAAAAGGGAGAAAAGATAAAAGAAAAGGGGATTGGTGACCAACTAAAATGGGCACAGTGGCAAATTAATTCCAAAGCCTTATAAATAAATGTGTTATCATTCGCGGCAGCTCGATTGCTGGAACACCAAGTCTTGCATGCAAATGAATCTGATTGTCGATACCACGATAGGTCGATACTCTGTCCTCCGAGTAGTAAAATGGATAAGTCCAATTAATAGTAAGTATAACATCTGTTGGAAAGATACTCAGCAATAGGCCAACGTTCCATTCAGACGTCAGCAAACTATTGTTATTGTTCGTTTCAAGCTACATAAATCGGAATTAAGGCCCTAAGGCTAATAATATGTAGTTCTACAACACGATGTTAAAGTGAAGTACAGTATCAATGAGAACAGAGTTTAGTCCAAACAAAATGCACTGGTCATTTTATAGGCACTTCAATTTAATGAGATAATGACGTATAAACCAATTGCCACAACACACGCTAACAATGATGTTCTTAAGAAAAGCTTACATATAAAAACAACAACCGAAATCGTTACCACACAAGTGAGAAGCAACTTTTGTAGACGTGTGACAACCGTGAAAGCATATTCAAAAGCACTAAAGATAAATTTTGAACCAAACATCACATCAAGAAATAATAATTTTTTTTAAAAAAAGGAAACCAAGTTAATTTTAAAACAAGAGTCATTGCTCAATTCTGTTCACCTTCTTAAAGCAAACAAAAAAAAAATCGAAAACGAAAACGCTCGTGTGTGTGTTTTAACAATAAGAAGAATCACAACAAAAGAGTAGACACCAAGATAACTACGCCTCTCGGACAGTCGTTATAATGTAAACAATGGCAGTGATTTGGTGAACATTGCGAACTATACAGGTTTTACTATCGATGGCATGTGTCTTAGTAAAATACCCATGGTTTTATCTCTTGATCAATAGAACCAACACAGAAAATTATATGTTTAAATATAAACGTTTATAATATGACCGTGAAAATTGTATGATAACTGGCCACCCATTTGGCAGCAGCCTCTTATGGTTCTCACACTACTATGTTATGACGATCGACCCAATCAGCAAAGTCTGGTCCGCATTCGTGCACCGTCGCAAACCCGCCGGGTAGAATCGTCACAACACACCGTTCGACTAGATGCTCTGCCGTCTCAGGTTCTTGCCCACAGCGGGTACATATTGGACAGGTAGAAAGACCCCACTGATGAAGCGCAAAAGCAATAACAATGATCAGAGAGAAGTCAGTATCATTCACGTTATTGTTTAAACAACCGTGTTCGTCCGAGCACGTGTGAAAGTGTGTCACGAATTACATGTTTTGATTGGTCAAAAATCTACAGGTTAATCCCTCACCCTCCGACCCAATAATCAGGCGGTAGCGGGCGAGTCTGTAAGTTTTCTAACGCTGGATATGACACAACTGAATCAAGTAATCGGCGAATCCAAGTATTCGAACCTATCGGATCGATCCAATGATATACCTACATAATATGAACCCATCTAATTCTTTCGTTTCAGCATGGGCTTACTCGCTTTGCAGAATAATATATCCGAATGAACGTAATTACTGGGTATAAAATTAGATAATACCTATTTATCCTATAATATTATGTTGTACATCAAGATTGATACCGAAGCGCGTAGTGGGTTTATTGTGACAATTGATTTAACTCGTAGTGTATTTAAAGCAATCATAAATTCGCAAATCACCTATTATTACCACTATAACCTGAACATGTTCTTTCAAATTGGATTCTTCTATCCTACATTGCCAACATACTTTGATTCAGCGTGGCCAGAACGTTTTACTTCATACTATTACATTATTATATCGATAGATTCAGATCATCCCGAATGGTCAAAAAGACTTCAAACGTCTCGGACGTTGCAACTTTCTGAGAAGTTGGAAACAGGTGAGTGGAATCATTTCTCTCAGGGTCCCCTTTGTGTGTGTGTGGGGGGGGGGGGTGAAGGGGGCGAGGGAGGGGACGGAAAGGACTTTTTAGTGGTTTCAGATTGGCTACTTCAGATTGGCTACAAGCATAATATAACAGTGCACTTGGATCTACTGCAACTGCTGATCTCTGTTGAACCCATTTACTCAGTCTTACTGTTGGTTTTGGTGCTTGATGGTTAGATCTAAATCTCATAAAGTATTTTATCATCTTCCCTTTTATTGACGCTAAAATGACCTAAAAGTCTCGCAAGCGCAATATTTTAAAACCTAAAATAAACAAACAAAACAAGTCGGATTACTTTCATTTGATCTATCGGTAATGGTCGTAATGTAACATTTTAAAACCAAATTGATATATAAATTTGATTTCTTATTGTACGACGGGCATCTCGAGTCCTTTCTAATCACAGTTATCTGTTTGTCAATGCTCACATCTACTAGGAATCAAAACACATAATAAATTGTTTGTATTAAAATAAAATTAAGAATGTAAAGGAACAAAACTG
Organism: Berghia stephanieae; assembly: GCF_034508935.2. NCBI lineage: Eukaryota > Metazoa > Mollusca > Gastropoda > Nudibranchia > Aeolidiidae > Berghia > Berghia stephanieae. Next base: position 32,207,566 of record NC_088360.1, read on the forward strand.
TGTACCTAAGGAGTTGCAACACGGATGGTATGATGATTATGTGAACAACTAAGAGCAACGTGGAATCAAACCGACAACTTCAGCGACGAGACCGTGTTGTTAATCTGCTTTCCAGGTTGCATTAAAAGCATTCATCTATAAAGCTGAAAATGCTTGGTTGTGAAATTCTCACAGCAATTTATGAAGTATTGGGCAATGGGCTCTGGTACAAAATCAAAATCCAAAATATTGTGTATGATACAGTGCTAAACACAGCAGGATTATAACTGTAACTAAATAAGCATCTTTTTAAAAAGTTAGGAAACCTCTGTATTGAAATGGTAGCCCATCGGATTGGAATTTAGGAGCATTTGAGGTTCGATCCCCAGTTCAGGAAGACTAATTTCTATCCCATCGAAAATTTAATTCATGGTTTGTCCTTCACGTCACAACACATAACAATTCACTGTGTCATCCACGCGACCTGTATTCAAACACTCCAAAATTTCGTATTTTCAAATTTTGACGTTAATTCTACTTTTAAAAAAAATATTATTTTAAAGCGCTACGTGCACGTTTTGTGAATATAGCGCTATATGAATGGTCAGGTTTATTTTAAATTCTCAGGTTATGAAGGTGCGATTTGTTGTGCATGCGATAATCAATTACCGTGTGTCTTTTCAGAGCCCAAAAGCAATCATTTAGAGACATTTTGTTATTAAATATGGAATGGCAAATCTGAGAATATTAAGAAAAGGCCGAAAACGAAGTCAACCAATTTTCAAAAGTGGGACACGACGTCAAGAAGATAATTATGTATAAATAAACTGGCAGAGGATCAGAACTCAAGTATTTTCAACTTTTTAAAAACTACCAGACGTAGACTCAACTGAATATTCTGTGCATAAATTACGGGATGTGTGAATATTATACAAATAATATTATATAAAATATGGATAAATTTATTCTGCCACACGTGAGTTGAATATAGAGTGATGATACGGATAGTAAGAATAGTATCATGTTAAGAGATGTGCGAATGATGATATGAAAAAAGTATGAAAACAAAACACAAAAATATAAATACAAAAATATACGAAAAATATGCTTTTAACAAAATATACGGAACTTGAATAATGTGACGGTGTATACACTGCACATAGTACAAGAGACAAACACAAACCTAGCTAAGCGATAATATTTTTGAGAATAAAATTATAACAAACTAATTTCACAAAGAAATAACCCTTAATAACTCACTAATAATTTGTGCAAATTTCTGTAAGACTGTTATCCTAACATCTCCCATTGACACAAAATTATAGCTGTCAGATCTAACAACTTTCATTCCTGAACTACTGGTCAGTAACAGATCATTAACATTTTAACACAGGCATTATCTAGCTGGTATCCAAAATCAAAGTTAAGATTGAATGTTTTTAATACATGTTCACTCGCCCGCCCTTTTTAAAAGCCCATTTTTTGGCTGTAATGTCATGGTATAAACCGGTTATGCACAAGTCTAAACATTTGATTCCCAACCCAGAAGCAACTACTTATACGATAAATTCCACAAAGTATCTTTCTTACCTTAAATTTACAATCGTGTGAGCATTTTCATTATATTCTTTTTAAAAATATTATCAAATTTGCTGTATTATTAACTATTTAGAAATATCCAATAGTGTAAGAAAAGCGCCTTGAATGCGTAAAAAAATTCGACAAATAAAACAAACACTGCTAAACGTACTACATTGATTATATATAAAAAGTTAGTAACGCCTTAAAGTTTAATAAAAATAAAAATCTTTAAAAGGCAATGACTTCAATTCTGGAGATAATGAGGTATTTGTGATCAGATGTAAAATGGTGAAAGTGAGTAATAGAAAAACAAAACAAAACAAACTTTAAACAAAAAAGAACAAATTTCCGGTATGAATCTATATTTAAAAAACCCACACCCCGACACATAAAAAATACAAACAATGAAACGAAACTTGATGATAGAATACAGAGCTGTATCCCAGCTTACTTACAACACAATAAATTGTACACACACACACACACTTTCTCACTGGATATCCATAAAATCTTCACTTTTTTAAATGGGTTTTTAAAACATAAATCCTTTCTCTTCTCTTTTTTTGTTTTTTTTTGTTGGTCCAATCCAATTAATTTACTTTCTTTGGAATATTCTACTCATAGCAAACTCAATCATCCATATCCTTCTTTTATTTTCCATCATATATTTATATAACATGATCCTCAATACACGATTGGGTTACTTGTGTCAATAAAGTCAGATGGGAATCCATAATTCAACTGATTACAGGGTCGGCCGGAAGATTCTGTCGTAAAATGAGGGTTAACAATCTTCCAGGAACAAAAATATATAAATTATTAAAACCAAGCATGATCATTTAACATGAAAAGTGAGAAGAACAGGTATTGGCTCTATAAAGATCGCTAAGATATACCTTGGATGACAGACCCGTTCTGCTTACTGATTGTTTTTATTTAATACTTGACCTGATCTCTTTAAATATAAACAATATACATCCGGTGTAACAATTATCATACTTTGATACCTTTACTTTTGTCGTGTTTGGTGTAGCCCTCTATAAATTTAGTATGGGTAATATCTTGTAATAATATCAAGAAATAATAAATTACATTTATACCGCGCATTTTCAATATTACATAATGCTCAATGAACTTAATGTAGTATTTGTTTGATTAAATAATGCAAAGAGCATTGAGCAGAATCTTATCATGGTAATGCGCCCTGTAATAGTCGATAGAAATACTGTTTTAACATCGGTCTCTCTCTTACATATTTTCTTATGATATCAATTTATAAATAAGGGAAAAAAATATGTCGGGATAAGAGAGCTAAAAGGCAAACACTTGACAAAACAATTCATAAAAATATAAATAAAAGAATTATGTTCACATAAATTATTAACAGAAGTAGACTATCTTTATTCCCGACTCATGGTGAACTTTGTAATATCAACATTCATACAAATTTTATGGATACCCGTGATACAGTTGAAATAAAATGTATGAAGAAAATGAAATGAAGTACATGAAACGAAAGAAAAAATGCTGATGATGGTGATAAAAGCGTAATAATTATAACGTTACATGTCACGAAGAGAATGAAAGCAAGAGCTTATGATGAGAATGAACGATAGTTTTTTGGGGTTTTTTACCATATATCTTACTATCATCATTCTTTTGTTTTATATAATATATAATGATATTTTTACAGACAGAGGCATGGCGGACGAACATAGAAAAAAAAAACGAAGATGATAATAATGATAATAATAAAAAGACATGAGCTAACCAGTAACCCGACTTACTCCTGTTGCAATATCACGCTGTGTTATGACACACTACTACGTGTGTAATAAATACATGATATAAAACAAACAATCATCTTAACACATTATGATGATAATATGAGCATGTTAAGAAAAAATATGTGTTCGCCGCATGAGTAAGCATGTAGCAGTCGATATATGCACATAGTCCAGTACAATCGGGCTAATGAGTGACACGTTAATACCTAACACTGTCCATTTGACAGGTATGGTATCCATTATTTCTGGTTGGTCACTTCCTTCCCCCTCTCAACCCCCCCCCCCCCCCTCCCCCTTCCCATTATTTTTTCTCATGCAAAACGTTTCAATACGTCTAGGTTACAATAAAAACCCGCTTTTTTTCCTATTCTTCCTTTTGGCCAGATAAAAAGGTTACTTCATTTATCAATATGTACTAAATAAAGATGACCCAAGCAAGTCAAAATATCTTACTTAACCTTGCGATTTCTTTTGTAGTCTCGTGTTTAAAGGATTTAGATACGTTTGGGATCAACTGATTCTAACAAAGGGGAAACATGAAGTTAAACGTATTTTCTGGCCAAAATAAAAGAGTTAGGAAAAAAACAAAAAAAAAACAACCCAACTTTGCCATTGTAAGGCAGACTTCCCATCAAAGGCGACAGTCCATTAAATATGATCTCTGTTTTCCGGTAATCTTGATTAGACCAGCTCCCAAAATAATATGATTTATTTACAATATCATTATTATATCATTTACCCCCGCCCGCTTGCGAGCGGTAAAAAGCAAAAACAGTAGACCCCTCTATTACACGGCTAAACTGAAATATTCCCCATCCAAACCATAAAATCAATCCAAATTCTAAACACAGTTTTTACGTAAAGCAAAGCAAAGGATTGTTTGTTTCGCTTTCTTAATTTCATACTGGGAGTCGTTGAGATTTGGCAGATTCACACAATTAATGGAGGGGTTGATATTTATTTATAGGTGCTCGTCTTTTGGGAAAACAATTATATTATAATATTATAAGTCATACCATCACCCCCCCCCCCCCCCCCCCCCCCCCCTAAGGAATCTTACAATTCCCCCTAATTTCCATTTCTAATCTGACTTCCAGCATCCTTTCACTTTTCACTCCATCTTACCTTGCACGATAACCTGTACGGTGTGGTCAATCTTGCCAAGGTCGCTGGACGCCTCGCACGTATAGTTCTTGGACTGGCGAACGTCGTTGAGGATGAGCACGTTCAAGCCCAGGGGGATCTCGTCATCGTTTGTCAAGTAGCTGGCGCCCTGACTCCATCTGACGTATGGACGAGGAGATCCGTAGGCTATACAAGTCAGGTTGACGTCACTTCCGGGGGCGACTCGTTGTTCGCCGGGAACTTTAGAGAACTTTGGGGCGATTCGACGAGCTGCAATTTGAGAAAAGGTATGATTTGAAATGGATAAGTGTTAAATAATTTCATACATGGAGTAGTGACAGATCGTCGTTTGATAAATTTACTTAGTTAGGCCTCGGTCTAGTCACGCTCGAGACAAATCGTTATCAAAAGTCATCCGTGTGTATCATTATATTAAAAAATAAACCAAAACTATGGAAAGATTAACTGTTACCGTATTCTCCGAGTTAGATAGATGATGAAAAATAATATTTTTTTTTTAAATTGAGAAAGATGAGCAGGATCGAAAAACTGTAAAGCAGGTTGATACTTTGTCGTCACATTTTGTGACATATTAAGATACCATTCCTACTTTTCATTTGGGGCATGTCACTCTGTTTTTAAGTCTTCTGTTGTTTTTTGTTTTTTTGGTTTTATCTGGTGTTTTTTTTTTTTTTGTTTTGTTTTGTTTTGTTTTTGGTCTCTTTTTATGTTATTTCTCACCCCAGAAAACATAAAATCGTGACCGTTTCTATATTTTCTTGAAAGTAATATCGATATCTGTCAAATCACTTTTTAAAAAAAATAATAGTAAAAAGCAAAATCATCTCCAACGGAATTGCAGAACACACCTCTGAAGCAACATAAATGAATCTTAACCTTTACTTGTATGTCCAATTTGGCTTAATAATTTTAACGAATAAAAATAAAGTGGGCATATCTCTCTCTGTCTCTGTCTCTCTCTCTCTCTCTCTCTCTCTCTCTCTCTCTCTCTCTCTCTCTCTCTCTCTCTCTCTCTCTCTCTCTCTCTCTCTCTCTAATCATTTTGACTTAAAATTCGAGCATCTACTCCATTTCGACATACTACCAGATTGACGTCGTGGCATGGGTCACATATTGGTTCATATTAAGAAGAAATGTGTACATAGCAGCCAGAACTGTGGCGGTTTGTCTGGACTGCCCTATAAAGACATCGACTTGTCTCAATGTAACCGTTGTGTCACGCCTAGAATATCATTCAAATTGTTTGACACAATCCTCAGAATCAATAGTAGGTCACTCAACCGGAAACAAATGAAAATTTTATAACGGAATCTAAACGAAAGTGTAAAAAAAGGGGGACGTGCCTTCATATTTTATTGAGTCGTAGACAAGAGGTTTGCATTCAAAATCAATGCGTATCAAATTCAAGAGTATGGCATTGGAAACGGTGTCAACGATGGCTATTTGTAATGCTGTTACATTTTTAAAGATGATGATAATGATGATGGTGATGGTGATACTGATGATACTGATGATGATGATGATGATGATGAAATTGATGATGATGATGATGATGATGATGATGATGATATTGATGATACTGATGATGATACTAATGATGATGATGATGATAATGATGATGGTGATGATGATACTGATGATACTGATGATGATGATGATACTAATGATGATGATAATGATGATGGTGATGATGATACTGATGATACTGATGATGATACTAATGATGATGATGATGATATTGATGATGATGATGATGATGATGATGATGATGATGATGATGATGATGATGATGATGATGATGATGATGATGATGATGATGATGATGATGATGATGATGATGATGATGATGATGATGATGATGATGATGATATGATGATGATGATGATGATGAATGATGAATGATGATGGAGATGATGATGATGATGATGATGATGATGATGATGATGATGATGATGATGATGGTGCCGTGGTGGAGGTGGTGGTGGTGGTGAGTAATTTTCAAATTCTTACAAAATCTTAAAAAGTAATCTGCCTTACATTCTCAATTAATGTCTCAAAAATCTACTTATCATAATGACTACCAAAGCAACGTGTAAATCGGGACCGAGTCTCCTTTGTCAAGATAAACATTATGAGCATAATACAACTCGGCTTTATGTTTTTATTTTAGCCAGCCTCTTACTCATAAGTATTTTTATCATCATCATCATCATCATCATCATTATTATTATTATTATTATTATTATTATTATTATGATTATTATTATTTGACAAGACGGGGAGATTTGCTGGAAGATTACATCATTAGCTGTGTAACCAATAGCAAAGCCCGCTATTACAAATTTGCTGCCAAGTTGGCATTTAACACCAAACAACTATGTTGATAAAATTATGTCTTTTACGAATCCGATGTTATAAAAACTCGCTTGTTATCTATAGGCTCATGTTACAATTATTTCTTTATGCGGTTGTTCCGTAAAATACAATTGCAGTTGTACATAATCAGTGAGGTCTTATTTTAAAGGCGACACAATTCTTTTGTCTCTGTGTGTTTCAACCCAATAAATTAAACTCGAAAAATAATATAACTGTTTAGGAAGCGGCAGGTTACATTTTCACACTGACTTTTCAATCTTCAATTCACGACTTCTAAATTCAGGCTGTCCCGTTTGTTTTTGTTTTGTTTTGTTTTTTTTATCTTAAGGTTTAATAATAAAAAATCTTAATATTTTTTTTTTCAGGAATTTAATATGGAACTCCACAGAATTGTAAACAAGTGTCGTTCACTCATGAAGTGGTTACGTGATAATCTTGTAAGATCCCATAACCAACGAGAAGTTAGACACCCGACGTTAGTTGAATAGTAAATGACCACACTGTCGCTGCTACATTGAATTTTTAAAAAATACAACAGGAAAGAGAAATAAATATAGACATTATAATGCAATCCGTGTTAGGATTTGCCATGCTTAATGTAGCGGAGCAATACTAAACGTTATCTTTCATTAAATTATAAATTCTAACTATTATATTCAAAATGTTCTTGAGATAGCGATTATCTAAAAATACGATTTCGTTTCAGGTTGTTGATGTTTTTATATTCAGTTTTTTAATTATTGCCAGGTTTGATACACGTGATATTCTTTTTTTAAAAAAAGATTTTACAGAAGAATGGCAGCGATTCGCCATGGAACCGCATGGCATAACAGACCCTTTTCAACATCAAAATTTTCGGAAAGTAGTGTTTGAACCCTCTCCTTACCACCGTAGGAAAATCGTCACGTTCGTTACGATGCAGCCAACAAGTTTCTTATTCTGATTTCATTTTGTTATAGTTATAGCCATAAGTCCGGGGATCCAGAGCTTATCCAAGTGTTTGTAATATCAATCAGTCATTAACTGATACTCTACAAAATACCTTTTGAGTAGATTACAAACAAAACTCTAAGGTATTCTACTAAGGTACCTCTGCGTGTAAATTGTGAATAGAACGCTCTACAAACTGAGATAGCGGGGAATGGTACTTTATTTTACAAAGAAGTCCTTTTTTTCCCTGGGTGATACGGAAAATGGCTACGCCTTTCCCCAAGAATAAACACCTTAGCACCATTAAAACTAAGCAATTCTTCATTCCAAAAGAGACCGAAATAAGTTCTTTAACAAAAAACACAAACAAAAAACAACCCAAAACCTCAGGGGAAATAATATATAAGAGCGAGGGACAAGAGAAACAACGTCAGGAGATGAGCAGAATAGGAAAGGAAAAGAAAAGAAAAAAGTCAAAAACAGATTGTTTTTAATCTGATAAGGCAAGGTGAGGGACGAAAAGCAGGCATTTGGTTGTTGACCCAGGAGATTGGGGAGTGATAAAAGACGTACGGTAGCAGCATATCTTGCGCTATATTTTGCACTCAGACAGGTGAGTCATGTTAAATCCAACATGGCGTCGACGAAAAGTTACCAAACCCAACAGTTATAATATTATCTCTCTCTCTCTCCCCCCCCCCCCTCTCTCTCTCTCTCTCTCTCTCTCTCTCTCTCTCTCTCTCTCTCTCTCTCAAGTTAGTGAGTGTGTCAGAAGCTGAAAGTAATTGTCTCGAATATCGATCATTAGATTATGGATGGTGCTTTCCGGATAAATAAATAATCGAGTGATATCGCTGGTAGAAACTTTACAAACAAGCAGCAACATTCAATTCGTCCTCAATTTCCCTTAATATACTTCCCTTTTATCAACTCACCTGTTTATCGGTAATACATTTACATTCAAAATAGATTTGCTAAATTTAAAAACGAAAAGTGTACGTTAAGCTATTAAGCCACACAAAGAAAAGGAATTAAAAAAAAAAAAAAGGAACGTTTCGATTTTGTAACTCAGTAAGCAGACATATCAGCTCTGACAGCTGAGAAACGGAAAGGAAGCCCCTGAAACGAACGGTAACTTTGTTGGCAGCAGTCAGAAATCATCGGATGTGACAAAATGCTGGAAAATGAAGCAACTTTGGCTTGAGGGCGATTCTATAAACAGCCAACAGGTAGATAGAAGGATAAAGGTGATTGATGCTTAACATTTCCTTTGCAACACAGCATATACCGTATTTGTAAACTATATAAAAAAGATGAATTAAGAAAATGATACTACACATTAGCAGCTGTGGTCCACGTACTAATCTCACCTATTTCCACCCATGAATCAATAGCTACATGTTATGATTACTCGTCAATTTGTCAACCCCACAACCTTATCCCAATTGGGTTATCATTGACATTTGGTTAGCTTACTCTTCATCTTACCATCGTCAGAATCAATTCTTGTTGGAATAAAAATGCAAATTTTTTAAAAACCAACAACCCCCCCCCCCAAAAAAAAAAACAAACAAACAAAACACATGGACATTATGTGACTCACAATTTCTTATCGGAGTGAATGAGAGGTCAAAATATCTTTTTAAAACCGAAATGACCAAAAAATTGTGAAACTTTTAATTCTTGTCTTTAAAAATAAAATAATAAAATTCCCTTTATTCATCCCATAGGGGGAAATTTGTCCAAGGGGTCTATTCCAAGGGAAGACTGGAATAACCCAGCGTCAACCGCAAATTGAGCTAGGGCGAGGTAACTTGCTCAAGGCCACACAGCGCAGCAGCGGCGGGTAATCGAACTCGTTGCCGTTCGAGTACGAAGCAAAGACCGTACCGCTGAATCACGCTGCCCCTTTAGTCATTAGTCTTTCAATCATCAAGTTTTGTTGACAAAAGGGAAACCAGAAAGCCCCACATTATCCATTTTCCTCCATAAAATCGAAGCTTCCATTCAATTTCATGTTGTTATAATTTATTTTCGGGTTTCAGACAGCAACATTCTCATAAGAAACTATAACTTAAAACAGAATATAAACTCGTATGTATCATATAAGAGCTAATATGATTTAAATGCTGTGTAACTTTCGTATATCAATAACATTTTTCAAAGCCGTGTTAATACCAACATTTATTGTTAATCTGACAATTGCCGTTACATATCGCTATTTCAATTGATTAAAAATTCAACACACAAATAAGTGTCCTACAATTTTCTCTATCAGTATCAGCGTTCATTTGACATGTCCTCTTTGATACATTCAAGAGTTTCAACTTTACATTATAATATTCTTAAGTTTTTAGTTTAAAATCGATTTTGATCATCTGAGGCAACCCAACAGTAGTACCGTTTTGAGGCGGTAGGCCAGGCATATATTATTTGTCACCACTGGTGAGTGACTGCCAACGGTATACGTACACCCAATAATCGACAACCTCTTCTTGCCTTTCCTTCATTCCCCCCCCCCCCCCCCCCACACACACACACACAATTTTACCTTTCGAATAATCTTCGCGATGTCCCAGGTTTGAAAGTTATTGCTAGGACGAGGGTCATGTAAATCGATCGATATTTGAAGGACGAGTTTTCTGGCCAAATTTCTAAATATGTGTTTTTCAAGAGTACGACAGTATGGGTATTTCTTTCCACACCTGGTCCCCCTCACCCTTGGTAAAAGAACTGACATTTCTCATATTGCCAACACAACGGTGAGCGAAAGTGAAAGGAAAGACTAACCAATCATTCTGAGACCCAAGTTGCGAGGAGATAGAGATAGTCATGTATCGCACTTTCTTCCGGGTTCTTCCCTACTTATTCATTTCCCTAAAGGCTTTCTTATCAAGTGACGATGTACGAAAAAAATAAAAAAGTACCTTCGACTTACAAGTTGAATTGTTGAGCTAACGGATTTTACAAGTAAGTACATCTCAAAGTACCCCCCCCCCCCCCCTTTTTTTTTTTTTCTCCCTTTCTACACCCCGACTTATTCTAACGTGATATTTGAAGTTGGTATCAATCTAGTTTCTGAATTGTATCTATTTACCACAATAAATACCGAACGGGTCCTTTGCCATTTCGTGTGAAAGAATATAAAACTTAAACTGATATCGATGGAGAGGTTGAAAAATGTACCGCCTTGAAACTGTAATATTATATTTATATCATCAACGTGACCACATACAACGTCAGCTGCTGGCAATAATAGTATATTAAAGTTACTGGGGAAAAATGAGTTGTTTTAACAAATTATTATCATCATATCCATCCATTGAATTCTGCAACTTTAGATCATAATTATGTACATTCAAAATCAATTTTTGTTCTCCCTCCCTCTCTCTCTCTCTCTCTCTCTCTCTCTCTCTCTCTCTCTCTCTCTCTCTCTCTCTTTCTCTCTCTCTCTCTCTCTCTCTCTCTCTCTCTCTCTCTCTCTCTCTCAAGCATCTCTCAAGAATTAATCTTTCGGCATACAAACAGGCAAACATTATAGTAATATAAACAGAGAGAAAGACAAGAGGACAGAGACATACATTTTGGAGGCAGGACGAATGGATGGATAAACTACTGCTATTTAAAATAGAATACCGTCAACATTTTTGTTCTTGTTTTTTCGTTGGATTTTTTTGGTTTTTATTTTCTATTTGTAAAAAAAATGTTTTGTTTGTATTTTTCAAGATTTCGTCCCAGCCACTCCTGTCGATTTTAACATCTCGATGGTAGTTATGATGCGAGACACCCCCGCCTCAAGGCGGTATTTAGTCGGGATGAACCAGATGCCGAAAAGTGGGTATCGAATAAAAATGATTAGAGATGAAATTTTAGTCTTTCGCACTTGCTTATTCTTCTCAGTCAAACGCATCAAAAGCTATGCCACACAGTCGTTTTTGTAAATAAACTTCTTGCCACAAAATTACCCCCGATACTAAATTAAATTACTTTGAAAAACTAAGGAAAAAAATGTTCTCATCAATTTGTCTGGGTTAATTATTGATGAAAACCAAAAACACAATTTTACAATCTACCATCCACATATTATAGTAGTTATTTATAGCTTTTAAAGTGCCGAAAAAATGTAGACAAAGTTGTCCATCCATTTTTAAAAACCATTTAGAAACCAGAAACCTACTAATCTACGGATGCCATACCGACAGATTTCGGCTAATATTTCATTATTCAACCAATAGAAACTGATGAAAGCCAATATTTTCATTAGTTTTTCAAATGTAAAGGTTGTTGCTCGAAGCTCAAAGAAATAAATAACAATGTGAAATTGAACGTAATCTTCAATTTAATAAACGAAAAGAGATAATGTGGACGAATCGGGTTTCCCCTTTATCAACAAAACAAGAGGAATGAAACACAGAATGAGATATGTGGTAATATTATCTCATTCGTCTGTAGGGTTTCATTCATTCTGTTTTATTACACATTATCTGTTTTGGTTTATTAAATTGACTCTTACATTCAAATTTCACACTGCTGTTTATTTTTTATTTTTAAAGTGATTTAGTATTGGGGTATTTTTGGTAGCGAATGAAACGACCTTTTGGCATAGCCTCATTAAACAATCCTGAATTTCATGTTTTTAAAAAAAAATTTAAATTCGATTTATCAGAATCTGAATCCGCCCGAAATAATAATAATACTAATAATCGTGTGGAGACGACGTGTCACAATTATGAACCTTACATCATTATCTAATGGGGTGAACACCCTAAAATGAAACCCACCAGCGTGAGCTCATCAAACGTTTAACCACTTTGGATTCAATTCCATGCCTAAAAGATGGCATGGCTTATTAACTCTAACTTATAAATTCGTAAAAATATATATATATATATATATATATATATATATATATATATATATATATATATATATATATATATATATATATGATATATATATATATATATATAAATATATATATATATATATATGAATAAATAAAGGAGGAAAGAAAACGTAACCGGTTTTTAATCAATTGAGGTGTATTTATTTCTCTTATGTGTGTGGTTTTTTTTTTTGGTTTTTTTTTTTTTGGTGTTTTTTTTTAACCAGTTCTAAGTGAGCTTAGATGGTAATTATCATTTATTTGCTCCGATAGTTTGAATATTTTATAATAGACAAAAGGACAAAAAATGACAAAATATGTTGCAGCAGCCACTGACGTTTAAGAATACGCCAGGAATTCAGATCTTCCCAGATCGTCAACATTTAACACTGAATTTACATCCAAAACCTTTTGCAATGTCAGCTTGCTTTACCTTCCCACATGCATTGGTGGTCAGGCTTAAAATTATTATTGCTTTGCATTATGCAACTCTGCTATATCTGTGCCTTATTTTTCTTTAAGATAGAAATCGAAGAGGGTGTCACAAACATAAATTGGATCCACTAATTACTTCCTGAACATCTAAGACTGCATAAAGAAAAAATGAAAAGGGTAAACGCATATATACGACTACACCCATACAGCTTTGACATAAATGATAACTAATTACGATTGAAGCCTCTGCTTCTAACATCTGCTTCTGACAAGGGTTAATTCTTATTTTTTATCTCTTCCATCATTTTTAAGTAATGCATTTATAGTTAAAATGTATATTTCTTGGGCGATCAAATGATAGGAACGTGTGAATACGTTATGAAATATAACATGAAAGTGAAGTAAAAATAATAGCCTGCCCAATTGGAAACCATCACAAACAGATAACCTAGTCAACAATGCATGCTCTTCCTCCCCCCCCCCCCCCTTCCCCCCTCCCTCCCCCCCCCCCCCCCCTCTCTCTCTCTCTCTCTCTCTCTCTCTCAATATATATATATATATATATATATATATATATATATATATATATATATATATATATATCATAAACGTGAGTAAATACTTACATCTGACATAGATCATAGCCCTATAAGAGTAAGCAACGCCCCATTTGTTTTCAGCGACACACTCGTACGTCCCTTGATCGGACTCCTGGCTGTTTCTGATTTGGAGGTAACCTGAAACAAGTGAAGGATAAAAATATGTTATGATTCGATTTTAATAGATAAAAATACCTTTAAATTGCCATTAAGTACTTTTTATGCATTAAAAAGAATACTACGGGATTAACTTTAGAACATAATTTAATAATATTTGGGATTCCATGAACGATTAAACCCTACCCTCCCCATAAATAACTGTTTGGGAAATTTTCTTTTTTGGTGATATTTTGTTTATATCGATGCACGTCGGCCTACATGTTATGTACCAAAACCAAAAGTGTGACACTCCACCAATAATACAGAAACAGACAGACAGATATATATATATAATATATATATATATATATATATATATATAATCCATCTAGATAGAAAGATAGATAGATGCATGGATGGACGGAGAGAGAGAGAGAGAGAGAGAGAGAGAGAGAGAGAGAGAGAGAGAGAGAGAGAGAGAGAGAGAGAAGAGTCAAAATAATTTAATTCAAGCAGAAACGTCTTCTGATCATTTAATAATGTGTGTGAGACATGGAGAATACGTTAACCATAGATGCTCATAAATTATACCCTGCCTGACCAGTAAATTCAGGGGCAACGCTCTAGCGGTGGAGGTAATTCTACTCATAAAATGGTTATCTATATGGAAGTAGATAGCACGTCCTCCAATGAGCTCTACGGACAGGTGAAGATTACATGTACTATATTATATTATCTAAATACTGCTACACCCTGAAACGACACATTTTAAAGATTTCAGCCCGAACATCCGTCCTTCAAATATCGATCGACTACAATGAGCCATATCTTGTCGAAAAGTTTCAAACCTAGGAATTCAAGGTCTTCAATGAAGTCTTGGGTTTTTGACATGATTAAGGTCATTTTAAATCGATCGATTTAAAATGGACGATTTTTGTGGCAATAATTTTTCAAAATGTGTTTTTGCTCTTTTTCATGGTGCGGTTGTATATCTTATCGTGGCTTTCTATCTGTAAATATCAGGGTTCCTATAGTTACACGAGTACTGACTTAGGAAGGAAATTACTCCGAATAACGAAAACTTGAAGTAGAGGTGTGTTAGGTAGATGGAAATGGTAGATTGAAAATTATACTGCGAGATCAAGTATTTCAACGGTGAACGGTAAAACTCTTGAGGCTTAGAATTAAAAACAGATGTAAATGTGATAACCAATTTACAAATTATATTTATTGAGTACACGTTATAT
This sequence comes from Berghia stephanieae, assembly GCF_034508935.2. Taxonomy (NCBI): domain Eukaryota; kingdom Metazoa; phylum Mollusca; class Gastropoda; order Nudibranchia; family Aeolidiidae; genus Berghia; species Berghia stephanieae. Next base: position 32,222,630 of record NC_088360.1, read on the forward strand.
TATATGGAACTGTGCTAAAATGTATTTTTCGAAAAAATCGCCACACAAAATATATATATAATTTGAAAAGCTAAAAAAATAATTCGTTTTCATTGATTTCTTTCAGCTGAATACTGAAAAATAAGCCAAGTCCTAACGATCTGGCAACAAGAAAATAACAGAAATAGTTTCTCAATGGTTCAAAAAAGAAAAAACGGAGGGAGAAAAATAAAAACAAAAGGAAAAAGAAAAAAAAAAGACAAAAGAAAACAACAAAACAAACACTATTTTAAAAAATTCAACTGTGGACTTAAGTTGATACAATGTCCCCATGTTTTCGACACGTTAAAAAGCTGTTTAAAGCTTTCATTTTGATGCTACCTATCTAGATCAAACAAATGGTGCAACTCGGATAAACTGACGAAAACGATTTTTCCTTTACTTTTTCAAAATAAGCAAGTATTGGTGCGTTTTGTTGGGTCTTTGTTGTTGTTGTTGTTTGTTTTTTTTGTTTTTTGTTTGTTTTTTGTTTGTTTTTTTTTTTTTTGTTTTGTTTTTTTGTTGTTTTTTTTTGTGTGTGTGTGGGGGGGGGTGTTGTCGTTGTGCCAAATGTTACGAAAATGACATTTTGGAACAGCCTAATATATATATATATATATATATATATATATATATATATATATATATATATATATATATATATATATATATATATATATATTCTTTTAGATATGATAACATAAACTTAACTGCACCAATCCTAGATGGATGCATCTCACAACATATAATTGTTATGACTAACTTAAAAGAAATACGCCACACAGTACGGATACCACATCATTTATTCTACTTTTCCCCTATTGGTCAGATTCAGCGTGGGTTACGCAACTGGATGCGTGGGTTGACGGAGGCAGGAAGCAATAACAAACCCACATGGTTGCCATTACCTCCACCATCATTCTCGCTCACGGTTTGTGGAAAGCACTTCATTACAGGCACGTAATAGTGAATCTAGTTTTTGTTTTGAACATTTCTATTATTATTCTTTGTAAATTGACCCATATTAAAAGAAACATACAAACAAAAAAGGCATGACCAGTCACTAACAATGCCGTGTAGTGTGTAGACAGTAACACAGTACGGTGAACATGACTGACACTGACATTGGGGTCGGAATGTCGGAACCCATGAGTCGTTCGCAACTCTGCCTCACGTATTCATTTAATCAGTCAATTTAATTTTTATTAAGCTTGCGTAAAACATACAAACAAAAAAGACATGACCAGTCACTAACAATGCAGTGTAGTGTGTAGACAGTAACACGGTACGGTGAACATGAATGACACTGGGATCGGAATGTCGGAACCCAGTAGTCGTTCGCAACTCAGCCTCGCGTACTCATTTAATCAGTCAATTTAATTTTCATTTAGCTTGCCTATTCTTCAAGTTTATGTTATATTCACCTTTTCTATTTAAAAAGGGTAATCCAAACAGACCATAAACGATTTTATAATAAGCCGACTTCAACTTCCATCACACACGAACTTATTTTGGGTGTTTTTTTTTAAACCAAACCGTTTGACTCAAATTAAAGCTTCGGCATTGGATAAGGAGCGAGGTCCCTGTAGCCATCTTGCTTAGTTTATACAGAGACTGGGTTGCCACCTTGGCTGTTCTTGATAAATAGTAAAATAGTACAACCTTGTGCAATATGAGAGAGAGAGAGAGAGAAAATTTTGAACAAAAAACGAATCTCTCTCTCATCCTCTCTCTCTCTCTCTCTCTCTCTCTCTCTCTCTCTCTCTCTCTCTCTCTCTCTCTCTCTCTCTCTCTCTCTCCTTCCTATTTCATCTGTCACACTGTTTGACAATCTTCATCACCTGGCTCACTTGTACTTGTAATATCGGGTGTGAGGTAAAATTTTGAACAATTATTATTATTTATAAAATGCAGAATCTTTTCAAATAAACGGATAAAATAGAGATTAATTCTAATCGAACAGTGGAACACAAAGGCAGAATTTGCGAACAATCTAACACATAAGTGTCGTGGTCTTATTTATAAAATGCAGAAACTTTGCAAATAAACGGATAGACTAGTTGTTATTTCGATTCGAAAAGTGGAACACAATAGGAAAATTTGCGAATACCCAGTCCAGACATAAGCGTTATGGTCTTATTTATAAAGTGCAGAATCTTTGCAAATAAACGGATAAAATAGAGATTAATTCGATTCGAAAAGTGGAACACATAAGCAGAATTTGCGAATGCCCGGTCCAGACATAAGCGTTATGGTCTTATTTATAAAGTGCAGAAACTTTGCAAATAAACGGATAGACTAGATGTTATTTCGATTCGAAAAGTGGAACACAATAGGAAAATTTGCGAATACCCAGTCCAGACATAAGCATTATGGTCTTATTTATAAAGTGCAGAATCTTTTCAAATAAACGGATAAAATAGAGATTAATTCTAATCGAACAGTGGAACACAAAGGCAGAATTTGCGAACAATCTAACACATAAGTGTCGTGGTCTTATTTATAAAATGCAGAAACTTTGCAAATAAACGGATAAAATAGAGATTAATTCGATTCGAAAAGTGGAACACATAAGTAGAATTTGCGAATGCCCGGTCCAGACATAAGCGTTATGGTCTTATTTATAAAGTGCAGAAACTTTGCAAATAAACGGATAGACTAGATGTTATTTCGATTCGAAAAGTGGAACACAATAGGAAAATTTGCGAATACCCAGTCCAGACATAAGCGTTATGGTTTTATTTATAAAGTGCAGAAACTTTGCAAATAAACGGATAAAATAGAGATTAATTCGATTCGAAAAGTGGAACACATAAGCAGAATTTGCGAATGCCAGGTCCAGACATAAGCGTTATGGTCTTATTTATAAAGTGCAGAAACTTTGCAAATAAACGGATAGACTAGATGTTATTTCGATTCGAAAAGTGGAACACAATAGGAAAATTTGCGAATACCCAGTCCAGACATAAGCGTTATGGTCTTATTTATAAAGTGCAGAAACTTTGCAAATAAACGGATAAAATAGAGATTAATTCGATTCGAAAAGTGGAACACATAAGCAGAATTTGCGAATGCCCGGTCCAGACATAAGCGTTATGGTCTTATTTATAAAGTGCAGAAACTTTGCAAATAAACGGATAGACTAGATGTTATTTCGATTCGAAAAGTGGAACACAATAGGAAAATTTGCGAATACCCAGTCCAGACATAAGCGTTATGGTCTTATTTATAAAGTGCAGAAACTTTGCAAATAAACGGATAGACTAGATGTTATTTCGATTCGAAAAGTGGAACACAATAGGAAAATTTGCGAATACCCAGTCCAGACATAAGCGTTATGGTCTTATTTATAAAGTGCAGAAACTTTGCAAATAAACGGATAGACTAGATGTTATTTCGATTCGAAAAGTGGAACACAATAGGAAAATTTGCGAATACCCAGTCCAGACATAAGCGTCATGGTCTTATTTATAAAGTACAGAAACTTTGCAAATAAACGGATAAAATAGAGATTAATTCGATTCGAAAAGTGGAACACATAAGCAGAATTTGCGAATGCCCGGTCCAGACATAAGCGTTATGGTCTTATTTATAAAGTGCAGAAACTTTGCAAATAAACGGATAGACTAGCTGTTATTTCGATTCGAAAAGTGGAACACAATAGGAAAATTTGCGAATACCCAGTCCAGACATAAGCGTTATGGTCTTATTTATAAAGTGCAGAAACTTTGCAAATAAACGGATAAGATAGAGATTAATTCGATTCGAAAGTGGAATGCAAATGCAGAAGTTGTGAATACCCGGTCCAGACATAAGCGTTATGGTCTTATTTATAAAGTGCAGAAACTTTGCAAATAAACGGATAAGATAGAGATTAATTCGATTCGAAAGTGGAATGCAAATGCAGAAGTTGTGAATACCCGGTCCACGCATAAGCGTCATGGTCTTATTTATAAAGTGCAGAAACTTTGCAAATAAACGGATAAAATAGAGATTAATTCGATTCGAAAAGTGGAACACATAAGCAGAATTTGCGAATGCCCGGTCCAGACATAAGCGTTATGGTCTTATTTATAAAGTGCAGAAACTTTGCAAATAAACGGATAGACTAGATGTTATTTCGATTCGAAAAGTGGAACACAATAGGAAAATTTGCGAATACCCAGTCCAGACATAAGCGTTATGGTCTTATTTATAAAGTGCAGAAACTTTGCAAATAAACGGATAAGATAGAGATTAATTCGATTCGAAAGTGGAATGCAAATGCAGAAGTTGTGAATACCCGGTCCAGGCATAAGCGTCATGGTCTTGTTTAAATGAAACAATGCAGTTTTAAAAAATTTATGGTCATTGAGTAATTAAGCTAAATATGCGGAGTTCAAATAGATAACTTGATCTGTGAAATTTTTTATAATTAGCTGTTTTTATTCTCCATCATTTAGATTATGTGATTAAGTTTATAATTGAAATACAAACTTTTTCTCACTTATCAATGTTTTGCAATAAAGGAGAGTGTGAGTGAACCTGTGCAAAGAAAATTATTTGATAGAGTGATATTTATCATGCTTTTCAGTTTGTAGTTGAATTCTAGAATGGATTCTTTATAGTTCTCATTGATTGTATGTCAGTATGTCAGTCTTTAGGACACCGATTACCCTAATGCGATCACAATTTACAATGTGACGGCCACAAGCCCGTTAAACGCAGAGTGGGGTATTGTTGTTTGCAAGTAATGCTATAGTTTTAATAGGATATCTGTCTCCTATTAAAATACATTCCTGTGTTGGATTTTGGATTAAATTCATGTCTTCTTCGGATTATGGGATATTTAATTTTCATGGATTGTGATTGTGATTTTCAAGACTTTTAATGTAAGTAAATGCCCAAATAGATATTTTTATTCATTTATTCTTTATTTTTATTTTTTTTAGTTTTGTTTTGTTTTGTTTTGAAGCATTTATTATAAGAAATAATGTACATATGCACTTATACACCAAAGACTGCTTTCAACTGCTTATTATTATTATTATTATTATTATTATTATTATTATTATTATTATTATTATTATTATTATTATTATTATTATTATTATTATTATTAATATTATATAATAATAATAATAATTATAATAATAATAATAATAATAATAATAATAATAATATAATAATAATAATAATAATAATAATAATAATAATAATAATAATAATAATAATAATATAATAATAATAATAATAATAATAATAAGTGCATTGAGTGAAATCCCAATCACGGTTGCCCAAATAAAACTGGCGCTAGAATCCCGACTACCTATCTAACTAAACGAATGTTGTTTGTACGATACATACTAACTACACGTTCAATATCGGGGGCAGAAAATATGCGTTTGGTTTTATGAAATTAAAACAGTAGTCCCACATTGTTCTTTGATGTTATTTGTGGTTGCATTTGCTTTGAAACTTACACATTATATTGTGTTACATTGTTTACAAAATATTTCTGGTACTCGTATGCATGTGTAGTCAACGGTCAATCGTGTTCTTTATTATTTTATTATTAATTTTGGCTTGGCATCTTACATATGTGAATTTGACAGGTTGTTATGGATGGTAATTACTCGTATAACATTAAGTGATTTTTAAACATTTTTACGGCGTTTTAAATGTCTTTCTTGCATTCATTGCCGAGCACCTCCACTTTTCTGTTACTATTTTAACGATCAGCTGATTTTCTCTTGCCTCCCCTTTAATTTCGCGGACTTTTTTCAGAACGAGGCGTGGGAGTGGCTTATAGAGTTAAAGATTATTCGGTGCATACCAAGAAATTTACCCATTTAATTCTATGGTGCATACACACTTTTCAATGATATTAGAGAAAGAGAAAAAGTATTGCCAATCACATCATAAAATAAACATTTTAAAATCAAATCTTTCCCCTTGAATATTGCCGTTGATTTTATCTATTGTTGCTGATGTTATTATTATTATTATTATTATTATTATTATTATTATTATTATTATTATTATTATTATTATTATTATTATTATTATTATTATTATTATTGTTGTTGTTGTTGTTGTTGTTGCTGTTGCTCATTATGATGATGATGATTATGATAAATTATTTTGTTTTGCTATTTCTTTTTCTTCTTTAAGTACACGATGTTTCTTCAAATGCTCTTTCTTTTACCGTATCATATTGTTAAGATTCAATTCCTTTTTTTGTTGGTTTTTTTTAAAAAAGTATCATCCCTTCAAGGTCATCCTGATATTGTTGTGCTCACAGTCGGTGTCTCCCCAATTAAACCGCTCCCCAAGGGAACTGCTTAACTTTCACTAACATCAAAATACCGACAAACATTACCAATAAAAAAAAAAGGCAACAAACTATCAATCCAATTAAGATCTTATAAAAACAGAATCCCCATAAAGATACATTTTTTAAACAAACCGTTCTTATTATTTTCAAACAAAACCATTTCCCTTTTTTTTTTTTTTTTTTTTTTGCTGATCAGAAAAGCAGTTACGGATATTAGTGGAAATACGCCATTTTTACATTGTTGCAATAACATTTCAGAGAGACCTTCTTGATAATCGGAATGAACTTTTGATAAAATGTCGATACAACAATTCCATATCAAGAACCGGGTTGGCGAATTTCGATAAAGCTAATGCTATCGATTTCTTTTTGAAATGTCTTTCAATTCAGACAGCTACAAGATTGTCAACAATCAAAAAGAAAATGGCAATAATATAATTTAAGCTTTTCTGAAACTTAACAACGAATTTAAGATTATTTTAAAAATAAAAACTGTGAGTCATTGTTTTTCAAAAAAAAAAAAAAATAATAATAATAACAATCCAAATTCCATTGATATGAATTATGTCGGCATAAAAAGTAATGGCGTTGTATACATAGTGAAATGGCATGAGTGCATCAAGGTTTTTCGTTTTATGGGTTAATCGGTGCTTGATAACATCTTAGGTCATAACAATGCATATGCAGACCTGCCAACCCCTCACATTTGAAAAGTGGAATCAGAAGGTCAGAAAATAGGAATTTGAGACAAAACAAAATAGGAATTTCTTAACAATGGATAATACTGTATCGAAATGACCACCAACTTTGCCACCAATCACACACACACACACACACACACACACACACACACACACACATATATATATATATATATATATATATATATATATATATATATATATATATCATGTCGTTAACGCTCCAGTCGCATTGCTTTAACTGTTCTCTTGGTTAAAAAGGAGTAGGATATTATTATGGTGTCAGAATCGAACCCCGCCTGTAACGGTTTGAAAGAGGAAACCTATAACAGCTCCGTGACAAGGTATTACGGGAATTGAGTCCAGGAGCCAGTAATACTAAAAAGGAAACCACAGCGAGAGGATTTCATAGTCTCAAGACAGGATTATAATAGTCTCGGGGGTGATCAAAATATTCTATATTTAGACGCTACCAGTAATATTGAAAAGATGGAAAATACTGGTAAAGATCGAGTTTATTAGTAGTTACAGAAAAAAAAACAAAAAAAACAAAAACAATGGTCAAACACTAGCCCACACCAATGAAGCTGGTGGAAGAAAAAAACAAACACTGATCGTTATTTTCAAATGTGAATGTTGTAGGTTTGTGTGTTTGTGTGATTTATCCATGTATCTATTGATTTATTATCATCGTCGACATCGTTACATCGTCATCGTCATTATAATATCATCATTAGCAAAACATAGATAAAGACGTGTCACTAAATCATTACCAGCTAGCCAAGGGAGTATCATCATCATCATCATCATCATCATCATCATCATCATCATCATCATCATCATCATCATCATCATCATCATCATCATCACCATTACTGCCATCATCATCATCATCATGATTATTATTATCGTTGTTGTTGCTGCTGCTGCTGTTGTTGTTGTTGTTGTTGTTGTTGTTGTTGTTGTTGCTCTAATATTACTATTATCATTAATCACCACCGGAATACCCCACAACGCACACTAACAATCTCCACGGTTTATTGTCCTCGTATAGATGTTTCATGATAAAAAAATTCCATTTCAATATCTATCCATCTGACTATCTACGTTTTATTATTCTCTCGATTCCTCCAGTCAATCCACCTTCAAGCCTTTGACAGATTCGGGATCTTCAATGACAGATTCAGCTGCTTCCCAATCTCAACCCGACAACAACACATAGCTAGGCCTTTGGTGTTTGATAAATGAGAACACCTTGGAGATTCATGTAGGTTCGTTTCGTCCAAAACACAATACGGGGGTTTTGTTGTTCATTTTTCTCTCTCTTTCTTACTTCTTTAAATTAATCATATTCTTTAGGATAGGTGACCATACTTTATCAAAACAGTTTCCCTCTATGAATTGAATTGAATAATATTATTTATTGTCCGTCAAAAATACATATCATACATACGTCTTTTACACAAAATAACAATTAGAACAATCACAACAAAATATAAAAATAATCATTCATAGAATAATAATAATAATGTATATTTTCATAATAAAATATAATTCAAAACCATTAAGTCCTTTTAGGTTTTTCATCGGCATCAGATTTAAAAAAAAGAAAAGAAAATGCTTTGCACTTAAATTAAATACTACACTGTATGTATGTATATATATATATATATATATATATATATATATATATATATATATATATATATATATATATATATATATATATATATTGCCAAAAATAGTTTGTTCAGCTGAAGAATATGACAGTGTCAATAACTCACTTTGACCCAATTGCCGATTTGCGACCTTCTGTCAAATGACGGCAAAGTGAGTGGAAAGGTGTGTGTGTGTGTGTGTGTGTGTGTGTGTGTGTGTGTGTGGTGTGTGGTGTTTTTGTGTGTGGAATGGAATTCACTTTTAAGGAATAGCTGGTACGGAAGAATCACCATCGATCGATGAGATATAATATGTCATTTACATTCAAAATTAGTCTTTAATTATTTATAGCACAAGCAAACTCTACAACTTTATTATAACAAGTTCGCTTAAAATAAAACCCTTTTTGTGCGATATCTGTAGATTAACCATAATGAGCAAATTCTGGGTTAATAATCTTACCCAAGGAAAGTCAAAACCACTCGGGGCTCAAATCCCCCCCCCCCCCCCCCCAAGATATAATATGCGCAAGAAAGCTAATAGACTAAGACAGATCGTTTGCGCTTGGCTAGGAAGCTCACAACATTGCCACCCGGAAGTATAATAGAGACCAACACACAAAACTCTGTGTAACCATGTGCTTTTATAGTCTGGTTGATACATTTAAGTGAGAATTGCTCATAAACGTGGATGGCAAAAAACAAAAAAAAAAAAAAAAAAAACAAAAACAAAAACAAAGACCCGAGTGACGTCAACTTCATTCTATCTATAATATGGTAATAGAAAGAGTCAGAATCACAAGGGTAGCCTAGCCTCCTATCACCTCGCCTGGAAAAAGTTTTATAGATAGAACGAAGTTGAAGTCACTCAGGTGTTTGCTATTGTTTTTTGCCATCCACGTTTATGAGTAATTCTCACTGAACTGTATTAACCAGACTATAAACGTTCAAGGCTACACATAGCTTTGTGTATTGGTCCGTTATACTTCCGGATGGAAATGTGAGTTTATTGGCCAAGCGGACAGTATCTATATTATGCACAAGTCAATCAAATCCATCTACAAAACATTTTGCGCGGTTATGTGGTCTAGTGGGATAACACTTGCCTTCCGACCAGAAGGTCCAGGGTTCGAGTCTCGCTCTTAATGGCGCAAATATGAGTCCATAGAAAAGGCTCTTTACTTGCATCCTCTCAAGGCACTCAGATGCAAAAATAAGTACCTGGCCGTTAACAACATTGTGACTGTTGGGGAAAAAAAAAAAAACCATGCGAAATCGCCTAACATGCGTCATGTCTCATTCTACATGGTAAGTGTTGCTGCTGGCTAGGGACCCCTTGTAAAGCGCTTTGAGCCCGTTTAGTGGGTCTTACTCTACATAAATGCTCTAGTTTTTAGTTTATACGACCAACCTGACTCCATGATTTGTATCCTGGGATCGTTGCTGACATCCACGGGCAAGGAATCTTTCAGCCACATGACACGGGGCTTGGGGTCACCCTTCGTGTCACATTTCAAGATGACGTTCCGATTCTTCTCCACAGACCGTAGCTTCAACTGATTCTCGATAATAGGATAACCCTGGGGGATGCCTGCATGAAAAAAACCCATCAGAAATAAAGTTTAAAGGTTGGTCAAATTGCTTTGTTTGATTGGTGTGTTATTGTCTTGCATTTGTATTTCTTTCCCCTAATTTTACATATTTACATTATTTAAGTCATGATAGATAGAGTTAAGTTCATTTACAATAAAATTCAAATCAAGCTTTAAAAGACAGAAAAAAAAAAACATATATTAATAAAAACATTTTGTAAATTTTCCTTACAATCGGTAGAGTTTAAATCTACCCTTTAACCCTTTCTTTACCAGCCATTTTCAGAATTTACGCCACAATTTCATACTCACCCAACACAAAAATAGTTTTGTTTTCTTAATCAAACAGAAAAGTAACAAATACACTCTATGCATAATATTGGTCTGCAAAATGAACTCTACAACACAGTGTCACGTTTTTATAACTACAATAAAACATTTGTCTTTAAAAGTGTGTGATTTATAACAGAAATTTGAATGATAAAAGTGCTGGTTGGATCGTAACGAATGTGACGATTTCCCTATGGTTGGTAAGGATAGGGTTAAATTAATCATTTAAAAAAAAAAAATATATATATATATATATATATAACTTTTGTGAGTCATAGTTTGGACTTGACCCCCCAAAAAATGACCAAACACAAAATTTGACTTGGCGTAATAGAGCTAGTGGAGCATCTAAAGCTTAATGCAATATTTTTAGCACATGATGACAATGTCATGATCATCACTATCCACTAGAAAATACAATCAGTAAACAGGAAACATAAAGTGGTGGGGGAGGCGAAAAACACAACGCCATAATGAGATAAGAGAAAAGAAACTTTATCAGAAAGAGTACATCTACAAGTTTATTGGAAAAGCGTTTCTCCAATTCCACCCCCCCCCCCCAACCCCCAATAAATTAACTAAAAAACAAAAAGACAAACCCAAACAAATCAGTAAACAATAAAATAATATGTCACATTGCAAACCATATTATTATTGTACTGAAGTAGTTCAGACGCGGGGCGTAACTAATGTTTTAAAACTACCCATCTGTCTCATTTAAAGAAGTCAGTCCTAGTTGACTTGATTCTTAGTTTTAATTTTACGCCATTTTCAACAAAATTGCAATTTTTAATAATAATTTAAAAAAAGGAAAAAAAGGATTATCCGACTATCGATGGCAAAAGTCTGAACTAAGTTGGAAAACAAGAGTAAAATAGAAAATCAAAAATCGCATTATTCAATAAGCACAATGAAGATAGGGACGAAATAGGGGAGAATTAATATAAATAAACTGGTATGGGATACACGAGGTTTACTCCGATTAATTGTGATAGTAATAAAATATAATTAAAAATAAGACAATGATGAATAAGTAATAAAGGCATGAATGAATGAACGAATGTGTATATAAAAAAATAATTAAATAATAAATAAATTAATTAATTAATTAATCAACAAAGGGACACAACACAAAAAGCGTCAAAAAGAATCCCCCCAGCTGTAGGGTTTGTTTTGTTATGTTTTTTGTTTTTTTAAAACTTTATTTATTTATTTTTTTTTTTTTTTTGGCGTGACTTTTATATAGCGGTGAGACCAACTCATAGCAAATAAATATAATAATACAACATATGATGATTACAATGAGTTCAGACCTGCCAACCTTCCCAGGATAAAAAGTGTATTCTATGACCCTAAAAAGTGTATTTTTTTAGCAAAAAAAAAGTGTATTTTGTCCGCAAGTGTGCACTATACAAATATTTATATAAAAGCTAACACCAAACCCAAAACAAAATAAACCCTGATCTTCATCATTCAAGAATCTCTAATATTACAAAATTATTGATTTATCGAGAAACTAAAACTTAATGACCATTTTAAATTAGTATAAGGCTCAGAAATTGCAGTATCTAAGGAAATTGCTTTCGAAACACTCAAAGAAATGACCAAAAGACCCCAAACATGTTGGTAGTATTGATGCTAGTGTCAGTGGAAAAAGTGCTCTAGTTGTGGTGGTGATGATGATGAAGCTGTGATGGCGGCGGTGGTAGAAGTGATATGGCGGTGGTAGTTGCAGTGACAATGATGTGGTGGCGGCAGTTGTAGAAGTGGTGATGATAAGAGATGATGATGTGGGGATGATGATGCTGATGTACAAAATGAAGTTGTGATGGTGACATTTGCCCAGTACATCAGTTATGAGTAAGTTCTGAGATAAAACATTTGGGAGAGTGGTCTTCAATTCAATAGATGACATTTTGCAACAGTAGCAAGATATTTTTCATAGAAGTTATCTAATGATCTATCCCCCTCTCTCTCTCTCTCTCTCTCTCTCTCTCTCTCTCTCTCTCTCTCTCTCTCTCTCTCTCTCTCTCTCTCTCTCTTTTTTTTTTTTTTTTTTTTTTTTTTTTTCTTGAGCATTCACTATCACTACTACTCCTACTACTACTATTACTACTAGCACTACTACTTTTACTACTACTAAAATACTACTAATACTATTACTTTGGTCAAATGATGGGAAATTCGCAAGTATGTAATATGCAAAAACAAGTTAAATACTTCTAAAATGGTTCTAGAGAATTCATTTTGAACCAAATACCGTTACTTAAGCTGCCCACTTTGTAATTCAAGACTCGTACAAAGTAATAAAGAAAAAAAAGATAATTGTAAATGTTATAAATCAAAATAGAGTAATTTTAGTTATTATAACGGGAGATAATCCATTCATGTTTAAGCTAATTAGCAAAACAGTTTTTAATTGAAGGCTTCATAGTCAAATATGTTAGTTCAATTTAATTTTCACTTAAAATTTTATATTTAATAAGTGGCAAAAGCTTAAATGTAGATCTGAGACTATTTAAAATATAAAATAAGCTTATATGCATAATTCTATGCAAATCCTTAAAAATGTATGAGAAAAATATTGCAGAAAACTGGTATCATATAACTAACTGAAATGATAATTATAGTACTACTAAATGTGATGCATCATTCATTCAGAAACACAGTCAACAGTTGGTGCAAGACATGTGTGTGTATCATTGCATCAAATGTATCATTACCATCATTCACATTACATATTTTGAAAAAAATCGTACTAAATCATTTGGAATCGTATCATCGTATTTGGGTCCAAAAATTGTACTAAAATACGCGAAATCGTATTGGTTGGCAGGTCTGTTACAACAGAAGACATATAAAGAGAAAAAAAAAAAAAGAGGGAAGAGAAGACAACAAATCTCACAAAAGTAAGAATTTTTTTCTTGTAATAGAATCTTCGTGATTGCGACATAAATTGAGGGGGGAAGTTACAAAACAAAAAATCATAAATACAATAATACACAATTAAACATAAGGTCAGATTTGCCCCGTGTATTTTTGAATAACAGAGTAAGGGAGGTAACACGTCTAAATCAATTAGACACAGCATCCGACAAAAACGATTATGTCCCTTGGACCATTTCCCTCGGGCTGCGGTGGGTGATCTGTGAGTAGTATACGTCTCGGAATACGCTTTGATAATTAACAAAAAGAGTTAGATTGACGTTTATGTTTGTGATGTACAGCTGAAAGTGATAATCATAGACAAAAGAATAATATAAAAAGCTAAAACGATAAATTTGACAACACTTAAGACGGATCGGATCTACTGAGTAACCATTTTGAGTTGGTAAGGATTTCAAAGTTATTTTCCAAGAACTCATTCCCCCCCTACCTGTGTAAATGTGAAACTTTGATTTGGATTCTTAGATTTTAGGCTTTACATCGAAATTAAAATTTTTAAAGAGGGGGGGAGGGGGGGAGAAGAGAAAAAAAATAACAAAGAAACAAAAAAAAATTTTAAAATGAAGAAAAATAATAAAACGATTTTACTCTCGCTAAATGTTGAATCTCTGAGATATCCATAGGATATATTTTATCGTGAATGTAGCAGGCTATCTAATATTGAATAGATCATTGTGACCGGTTTTCAATATTTTCTCACTGTTCTCATCTTAGTATTGGACTTTACATTCACGAGTGGATATGACTGTTTTCATAACCTCCTCAAATTTGCAAGGCGGTGCCAAATAAAAAATAATGAAAGTAAAAAAAAAAAGTTCAAAGATCATTGCTATGTTGAGCCATAACCCTCTCCTTACCATCCATAGGAAAATCGCCACATTCGTCATGATGCAATCGACAGTTTTCTCATTCTGATATCCTTTGTGCATCACAAATGATATAGAAACTTTGTTATAGCGATAAAGATTAGACACTGGACAATATTATGTATGGAATGTACTTGTTCCTTTTCTGTTTGAGTAGGAAAAAAATATTCTTTTTGTGTTGGGTGGGTGTGAAGTGTCAGGGAAAATTCTGAAAATGGCTGGCAAGGAGAGAGATAAGCAGGCGAACTTCAAAATGAAAAACTTGAAAAATAAATAAAAATAAATAAAACAAAAACCGACAATAATACCGAAAAAAAAGAAGGGGGGGGGGGGGGGGGGGAGGAGGGGGATTTGACAATACGCATTTCAAAACAAAAACTGATAAATCATTCATAATAATAATATATTGATGCTGTGTGTAGATAACAAAAGTTCCGTCTCTTTCAATATATTATGGCAAAACAGGAAAGAGAACACAGACACACATATATATATATATATACACACATCTGACCAGTCTGATGGGATGAAAACAATGTATTGGGGACAACAACGAAAACACATCAGTGCCTTTTTGGTACAACACAATAGTCAATTGGACACGGCTATCACAAATAGCAAAACAATAATGAAATATAAAACAGAAAAAAATTCTGAATGAAATTATTGAACAAAGCGCATCTATTTCCACCTTTTGTGTGTTCAGCGCACTTATGTGTGTGCTTTATTATTCATGTAGCGGGCCGAATGGAATCAGACCTCAAACTCCGATAATAAAACGACCGTAACTCGGGCGTCATTTTATGGACTTCGAAATATCGTGTTTTAATATTGAAGCGAATTTAAATAATAGCTTCACCATAAACTCACCATCCTACCCGTACGTACATTCATCTCCCCATCTCCCCATCCATTAACCAATATATCGATTTATATTTCTAACAATTTAAAAAACAAAAACATACCCCCCCCCCCCCCCCCCTTCTCCTAAAAAAAAAACAAAAAAAAAAAAAAAAACAAAAAAAAACAAACAAACAAAAAAGCATATGAATTATTTTTATCTCCGTTTCCTCTTCGTCTAAAATAAAAAAAGTATTTTTTTTTTCAAAAAAGTGTGTGTATACAACAATAATTGTTTCAATAACAAATAGCGGTCAAAGGTGAAAGGTCACAGGGTTACATTGACCATGATGCTATTATACCATTGCTGAGTGAAACCATTTGTTACCTTTGTATTTTACCACCCAGATATTATTGCCTGCAGAAACAAAACAAAAATAAATAATAGGCATCGAATGATATTCTGTTTCAGTGTCATTTTAATCTGTAATAAATCCTTAGTCACGTATAACTTTCTGAAGCCAAATTTAGATATTTGACAAGTTTAAATAAAGTAAATTATAATAAGCTGCAATATATAGATTTAGTTTATCTTATAAAGAACACCAAAAAATAAGCAGACAAATAAATGATTAACAAATAAATATGAATAAAGAATAAATATTCAAATACTTAAATAAATAGCTGAATAATAAATACATAAATAGGTTTTGAAAATGTTTCCAAAACAAGAAACAACTAAAGCATTAAAATAAGAAGAATATATACAAAAGTGAGTGAAAGAGAGAGAGAGAGAGAGAGAGAGAGAGAGAGAGAGAGAGAGAGAGAGAGGAGAGAGAGAGAGAGAGAGAGAGAGGGGGGGGGGGGGGGGAGGGGGAACAATAAAACATTTTCAAAATAAACAAACTAAAAAGATCAAATGTGAGAGAGCGAGCCTTTAGTCAGTATAAACCCTAACCCACAACCCACCTTACAGAATTAAACTACTAGTAAATCATCCTGGTTTCTTGTATCAAAATATCATCTTCGAAACAAAAGTATGAATCCTAAATGATCAACGAAATCTTGTAGAATAAGTTAAGTAACGGCTTTCACCCAACGGTGAGAGAACCCCGATAGCTCAGTTCGAAGAACTTCCGACATAAACTTTGATTTTTGTTGGGTTTCTTTTTCTCTCGCTGTTATCTTTTTCGTTTTTTGTTTCGTTTATTTATATTAGCCCAAATCAGGTCAATCATTACTTTCTGTTCATAGAGTAGTGACCGGGTAGCTGGCTATCCATTAAATCTGGCGAAAATGACTTTGCTATAGTCGTGTGCACTATGTCGTAAGCAGATGTTACTGTTCCTATTCAATACCCCGAATAAAACCCGGATCCCTACAAGGACAAAGGCTCTCAGGAATGGTTGTTAAGAAAATGAAATGGAAGTTATATCATCGCAGGAATGAATGATGGGGGAAGGGGGAGGGGAGAGAGAGAGGGAGAGAGAGAGAGGGAGAGAGTGAGAGGGAGCAGAGAGGGAGAGAGAGAGAGAGAGAGAGAGAGAGAGAGAGAGAGAGAGAGAGAGAGAGAGAAATGGAGAAAAAAAAACTACAACACGTAAAATAATAATCAGGAGTGTAATATAATTAAATAAAAATAATCTTTGCTACTCTGTCCTCCTCTTTTTCTCCATTATTTCCTGCTCCACCTCAGCCGTCACCACTCATTTCTCCTCCTTCTCTCCATCTTTTTGCTTTCCGCAATGCAATATATCTTTTGGCCACACAGATGAACAGACAGATGAACGAACAAACAAGATGTAAAGCGTGTGCGTGGCAGACAATGCGACAAACCAGCACGACGAAATAATAATAATAATTGGAACAAGACGTGGTCAGATTACGACGACAGCATAATATCATCATTATCATATGACATTAATTTGGGAAATAATGAGTGAAGCATCTTAGATAATGAGGAATAGTAATAGTTTGGTTGGCATGAGTAATATAAATATCGTATGTTGTTCAGTTTCGTATAATTGAGGGTTTATGAAAAATAAATAAGTACGATAAATGAAAGATGTTAACAACAAACAGAGGAAGTGAGTAAGACGGTGGTGGTTGTGGAGTGGAGAAGACGATGATGATGATGATGATGATGATGGTGGTGAATATGATGATGATGACGACGACGACGATAATGATGATGATGATGATGATGATGATGATGATGATGATGATGATGATGATGATGATGTGGTGGTGATAGTCATGATGGGGGTGACAATGGGGACGATATGGTTTATGAGGATGGTATGATGATGATGATGATGATGATGATGATGATGATGATGATGATGATGATGATGTGGTGGTGGTGATAGTCATGATGGGGGTGACAATGGGGACGATATGGTTTATGAGGATGGTATGATGATGATGATGGTGGTGGTGGTGGCTATATTGATTGTTGTATTTCTATTCCTGTAAGATGGTAATCTTAGTGAAGTGGTAACAATGTCTTTGGTTGCAGAAAAATAATGATTGTAACTATTTACAGTAAAATATTTGAAATATTACAATCATTTTCTCATGTAGACTGCAAAAAGCTACGGAGAAGTATATATATATTGAGAGAGAGAGAGAGAGAGAGAGAGAGAGAGAGAGAGAGAGAGAGAATATGATTTCCATGCCAAATCTCATATTGCGAGAGCAATGATTGAGGGAATGTGAAGAATTGAGTAGGAAGGGGGTTTGTCTCCCAGTGGTACAGACAGTGAGTGTTAGAAAATAAGTTTTAGGATATATCGAACGGAATGAACGAAAAATTACAGCCAAAGCGCCTCTTATGGAAAGACTATTTTTATACAGACAGCTTAAGTGCTCAAAATACAAATAGAGACAAAGAGAGGGGGGCTGAATAGGGGGGGGGGGGGGGGAGAGAGAGAGAGAGAGAGAGAGAGAGAGAGAGAGAGAGAGAGAGACCAAAAAAGAAGCTAGATAGATAGATAGATAGATAGATAGATAGATAGATAGATAGATAGATAGATAGATAGATAGATAGATAGATAGATGGTAATCGATATTTTATTTTTACGTAGCAATGAAAGGGATAAAAAAAAAAGAATAATGGAAGAAAATAATATCTAAGGGCTTGGCGTTCTTGGTAAGTGTTCGGCACAGTCACCACCGCCGCCACCACCACCGCGACCACTACCACAACCACCAAATCGATCGGTCGTCATATTGGATGATGCTGCGTTGTCATAGAAACAGGGGAGACCACCACACCACAACCTCCCGTCAACCCTCCCACCCATCCGGCAACCATTATTTTCCCGTTCCCCCCTTGCCTCCGTCGCTGCCAAGCCAGCAGAAGTGTGCTGTTGTTTGCTCTGGTCGACCACTGTTGGGAGTTGGAGGAAAATTACACGCCAGAGAATAACAATAATAGTAATATGGCGTGAAGAACGATGAGTTAACACTCGAATGCTGATAACTGATGTAGTTATATGGGCCATAAAACATAATAAATGATGGAGGTGGGAGTATTAGGAGACAAAACACGGGAATCCTAAATTGATCGCTGATTGGTTGGATTCATTTGTTCCCCCTTCTCACCCTTCTCCAATGCAAGCGATATCACACAACGACCAACAAACTTATTATAGGATGATTTATAAAACACACACACACACACACACACACGAGAGAGAGAGAGAGAGAGAGAGAGAGAGAGAGAGAGAGAGAGAGGAGAGAAAGAGAGAGAGAGGAGAGAAAGAGAGAGGTAGAGGAAGAGGAGGAAGAGGAGAGAGAGAGAGAGAGAGAGAGAGAGAGAGAGAGAGAGAGGCCATCGTTAAAAACGTTCCAAAAGTGTCCAAATAGAACTAAGAATCATAGTATTATATTTCCGTCCCTTCGTCAGAAGATGTGTAGTACCTGTCTAATTTAGTTTATATATTATGACAGTTAAATTTGTTAACAAGTATGTTTGGGCATCAGTTACAATTTTTAGAACAGTTGATTGATAACATTTGAACTAATCTTTTATTGTTGAACAACAATAACGACAACAACAACAACAAAATCAACAATAACAACAAAAATAATAACAACACCAACAATACTGCTCTCTCGTCATCAAGCCACTTCCTCACACTCCTTCTCATAATAACCCGGGTCATCAACATCACCACCACCATCATCATCCCCATCGACTTTAAACCGAAATCATCGCTGTTGTTAACATATACAATGAGTTCTAATTTACCCACTTCTAATTTTTTATGTTGTAGATTTGTGTTTTTTGTTTGTTTGTTGTTTTTGTTTTGTTTTTGTTTTTGTTTTGTTTTTAGGGGGGGGGGGGGGGTTGGTTTTTTAATGAACCCACAATCCCCACTTCTATTAACCTATAAAGTGGCATGGCTCTCTTTTTCTTTTAAGAGACTTTCTTGAGCATTAAAACAAAATGTCAAGATCGCAACATGTCGAATTTTGACCATCAAGTTTAATTGCAAATCACAATTTATCGATTCCGCTACCGCCGACTTTTCTTAAGCGAGATACCTGGCTGAAAACGCCATTAGGACGAGTCTTAAAACGTGTCCATCTAAATCCTGCCAAGTTGTTTGACTATTGAACAGACCATTCGCTCTCCACGCCCGTCTTTGTTGTGAATTGTTCAAATGAATTTAAACGCATGTCTCTTGGAAGTTTTAATTGTCATTTTATGACACTTGAATGGCCTCAGCATCATGTTTATTTTTTATTGCTCTATAATAAATGGCTTTTCTTCATCCCTTATGCCGATCCATTGCCTGGTGACTAATCTACATCAAATTTAAATTGATTGAACACGTTTACGGGATTAAATGATATTATGGGCGTCATCGTCATCAAAAACAACAAGAAAGGCGAAATAAATTGTTAACGCCAGGTAACCATTTTATACCAGAGTACGATGAGAGAAAATTCATTATTACCATCATCATCATCATCATCATCATCATCATCATCATCATCACCATCATCACCATTATCATCAACAGCAACATCAATGACAACAACAATAATAACAACACCATCCATCAACAACAACAAGAAGAACAACGTAAGAACTGAAGTACCAGTTTGCTCTTCTGAAAAGTAAAAGGTACACTTCTAGTTATTTCTCTCGAGAGTTGCATAATTTTGTTTTCGACCAATCGACAATTGAATTAGTTTTCAAAATACAGCGACAAAATACCTTAGTTTCATTTTGCAAAATATTTTTTTTTTATAAAATAAAATATTTTAAAACATTTTTTAAAATGTAAATAAACAACTTATACTTTATTTGACAGGTTATACAGCTGACAGCCAATCAAAATTCCACATCCTTTATCGAAAGCTTAGGAATTAAACCAAATTAGTCAGCTAGTAATGAACCTGAAACTTCTAAGAGGCCTCGAGCAACGCTTATTTATTTATTTATTTATTTATTTATTTATTTATCTATTTATTTATCTATTTATTTATTATTTACTTATTTATTTCTATTTGAACATTTTCTTTAACATTCTGTAATTTCATTCAAAAAATTATATTTAGTAAACAAGGCAGATTGTTATACCGTTTTGCAGAACCGGCGCACTTAAAAGGCCCGTTACATACAGGTGTGTACAACTGCAGCCTGAGGGCCAAGGCAAAGAGACGAGGGTCAAAAGGTGAGGGTATGCGTCGGACTATATCATGCAACATATCATCGTCTACTTTGTTGACAAAAGGGAAACCCGAAACGTCCACAACTTGTCTTTGTCAGTGAAATCGGCGCTTGACTTCAACGTCTCCAATCTTGTTTTGTTAAATTTTATTTGTGAGTTGTGATTGCTTTAGATCCGCGAAAGAGAGTGATTTTGTTTTTAAAATCTTAGAAATAGTTCAATCATACTAATACAATTATTGTATTTTAGCAACTGTTACAATAAATTTCAGCTTTCATACAGCCCAATATCCACTTAACATGTTCAAAGCGCTTTACAAGGGGTCGCTGACCAACAGCAACACGTAACATGTAGAACGAAACATGTCGCCTGTTAGGCGAAATTACATTTTTTTTCCGACAGACACAACGGCCAGGTATTCATTTTACACCTGAGTACGGTGATAGAAAGTGAGTAAAGAGCATTTTCCAAGGACACAACTACGCGCCGAGCGAGGCTCGAGCGCAGGAACTTCCGATCCGAAAGCGAGTGTCATACCCCAAGATCACAATATCCGCAAAATAAGAACGGGTGACTCCACTAGTAAAATTAATGACACAATAAACGACTGGCAAAATGGCTCACTGTAATAATTATTGAATGGGTTATGTTTACTGGATTAACATTATACTTTGATGTTGCAATTTTGTGGCCACAAACTGCACATGACACTGTGAACTTCAAATAATGATCCACTTTCACCTCAATGAGGTTTACCTACTGTCAGTAATGTCTTGCGTGGAATGGTTACGATAAAACAAGGAGCTGGAAAATCTTTCTGTGAAGAGATTTCCGGTTCCCTAATCCACCATGTCAACCGGGTAATGATAATATCAGAGAGGACATGACTTCTGGTGACGCCATCTTAACGTTGTCCGACATAATTTGAGAGGATTGTCTTGTGCAATTATAGTGCATGAATATGATCGAATGCCCCCCCCCTCTCTCTCTCTCTCTCTCTCTCTCTCTCTCTCTCTCTCTCTCTCTCTCTCTCTCTATCTATCTATCTATCTATCTATCTATCTATCTCTCTCTCCTTGTACCCACACTCCCAAGACCACCCACATAGTATCGTAGTTCCCATTAATGCGCATCTGCCTATCTCGATTCCTCACCAATGAAGGCTAAGTTCTTTATGCTTTATGGTTCCTTCCTTGTTGCTGTCATTTAGCCACCAATGCCCTACACCAATCCCCCCCCCCCCCCCCCCAACCTCAAACATCCACAAATCCTCCTAAACCTAATGCACATTATCAAATCAACAGTAAAACAAAGAAAATAATATGAAATGGCAAAAGTAAAAAAAAAACCAAATAAATACATAAAACAACGCGGATTCAAAATCCCAATATTAAAAATACATCAAAACAAATTAACACTTTCTCAGCCTTCCCCTATCAAACTCCGTGCCAGCAATCGAACTCGCCTACGTCAATACAAGGGAATATGGCGGTCCGGACCGGGTGGGGGGTTAAATTGCCTTATGCATAAAGCCAGCATCGGAACTGAACCCCCTCCATCCGCCGCTCTCTTCCTCCATCCCTCCTTCATTCAATCCTTCCAGCCAGCCAGAAAAGATCGATACTACGGCAGCAGCATGAGTCATCGTCCAAAAATCGATCAATCAAACACACTCACCACGCATATAACACATACACGATCCCTCACTCTTGGAATTGCACACTTGCACAACGTAAAGTTCTCTCTCTCTCTCTCTCTCTCTCTCTCTCTCTCTCTCTCTCTCTCTCTCTCTCTCCCCCCCCCTCCTTCAATCTATATTTCTCCAGCTCTACTCATTTCTCCTCTCTCTCTCTCTCTCTCTCTCTCTCTCTCTCTCTCTCTCTCTCTCTCTCTCTCTCTCTCTCTCCCCCTCTCCCTCCTTCAATCTATATTTCTCCAGCTCTACTCATTTCTCCTCTCTCTCTCTCTCTCTCACACTCTCTCTCTCTCAAACACACACACCATCTGTGTGTGGGCCCCCCTCCCTCATCCCCCCCCCCCCAAACCCCTATTCCACTCGTCTGCATCTTCTCCAGGTCTACCCCTCTGTCAACCTCTACAACTTCCTCGCCTCTCTCTCTCTCTCTCTCTCTCTCTCTCTCTCTCTCTCTCTCTCTCTCTCTCTCGCAATCACACCAGAGAGAGAGAGAGTGTGGAGAGAGAGTGGTTGAGAGAGAGAGAGAGAGAGTGAGGGGTGGGGGAGGGGGAAAGAGAAAGGGGAGGAGGGAGGAGGGGGGAGGGGAAGATTCTTAATGATTTTTCTGCATTTCATGCAATTGATGAAATAAATCGTAACAATATGTGCCTCTAACACATTTATACAGTATCCATTGTGTGTCCATTATACTTATTATTTATCAGTTTTAAAAAATGAAATAATTTTTAAAAAAGGAAAGAAAGAAAACAAAACATCTTTACCCTCATGGTCTCGAGGATAACCCCTTCGAATTATTATTTTTTTAAACTCATTTGCGTCAAGATAACTTAATTAGATGTTTGGTCTTGTTTTTATGTATTCCTTGATAATGACGACGACGATGACGATGATGATGATGATGATGATGATGATGATGATGATGATGATGATGAAGTTGATGATGATGATGATGATGATGATGATGACGATGATAAACAGTGGTGAACACAACGTTGACGACCACAATAAATACTATGAAGCTGGTTATGAAAGTTTTGAAATAGATCAACATAAAATGGGATATATACATACATATAAGATATACATTTCATGGATTACAGTATTGCAAAAAAAAATGTAAAAAAAATTGGTACATGATTAAACATACATCCATAAAGCATTAAAAGAGTAATTAATAACCCCATGTTTTTTGCAATATAAAATTTATAGGAAATAAAAGAAGAAAAAAAAATAATAAAAATATTTAAAAATCAGAAATAGAAAGCATATCGTATATTATGCAAACAAATCCAAGCAAAAAGAAGAAAATGTTTTTTGTCAACTTTGAATTACAGCCGTTCTTCCGTACGATTTCAAACCACCCTTTTAATTGTGAAACAACTTTTTTTTTTTTTGGTGGGGAGGGGGTCGGGTATTTTTGGATATATTTTACATCATATCCCGATAGATAAAAATGACAAAATCTTAGGTTAAAGACTTTTTCAAAATGTAAGGGGTCTTAACTTAATAAAGAAAAGTATCCAGCCAAAATGATAAAAAAGGTGTTTTGTCCGGGTGGAGCAGTATTGAACTTGGCATGATATCAATTTTGACTTCTTTATGCTTTCCTGTATATTGGGAGAGGAGGAGGAGGAGGAGGAAGAGGAGGAGGAGGAGGAAGAGGAGGAGGAGGAGGAGGAGGATGAAGAGGAAGAAGAAAAAGAAGAAGAAGAAGAAGAAGAAGAAGAAGAAGAAGAAGAAGAAGAAGAAGAAGAAGAAGAAGAAGAAGAAGAAGAAGAAGAAGAAGAAGAAGAAGAAGAAGAAGAAGAAGAAGAATTATGCGTTCGGGGACTGCTTTTCTCAAATTTCCTTTTTTCCCTTGAGTCTACTGATATAAGGACAACTCTCATGTAACTCATTCAGAAGGACTCGTTCGTTGGTGTTTCTGTATACGTTTGTAAATCAACGGGACGTTAGGACTACAGTAACATTTGAGTTGCCCTCATAACAAGTGCTCTGTGATTGAGACGCAACTAAGGGACACACTTTGTGAGAAACATTTCCGTAATACACACATCAACATTATGACTTTCTTCTAATCAAAGGAATTCAATTAAAAAATGAGAAATTAAAAAAATAAATAAATATATATATATATATATATATATATATATTATATATATATATATATATATATATATATATATATATACGTAAATTAATGTCATTTCCAAACTCAAACGATGCTCCTTGCACCAAACATCCCTTTTCAACTGAACTTACCTTCCGTCATTTTAGGATAGACGTAGAGCCTGGCGTCCGCTCTTGCCTCTCCCAAGTCGTTGGTAGCCACGCAGGTAAAAGTAGCATTATCCAGTTTAGCCTTGCTCTCACGTATCCTCAGGGCTGAAATATGCGACGTCTGGTCGTGGATCTCTAACCGATTCTTGCTGTTTTTGGGCCGTATACTCTTGCCGTCTCTCTCCCATGAAAAAGTGGGCGTGGGGTTCCCTGAAGCCCGACAGAAAAAGCTGACGGTGCCACCTTCGGCCACTCTGTGGGGACTGGGTGCCAGGGTGATCTTTGGGGCAGCTAAAATGGTGGAGAGAAAAGGGTAAGGTTTAAGTTTTGGAATACTTCGACTTTCGAAATCCTTTCCTAGAATTTCGGACCCAACTTCCCAAACATATTTTGTTTACATCCCTGGCAAGTAAAGGCATTCGAGTAAAAAAAATAATCAACAGACAAAATAAGTATTTTTATCATATTTCTCCAGTTAAACCAATTTTTTTTTTGAAAGGAGGGGGTTTATACTTATATAATATTGATATGTACGATGCTAAATGAATCTAAACATATCAAAATAATATATTATAAAATAAGCATTATAAGTTGAAAAATCTTACGTTTTAATTATTATACTCTAATTTCAAACAGTTTAAGCATTCAATTCTCAAAGAATTTAGAAATAATGAGTTGACATGTATGCTTTCAGTCAATGTCCTTAGGCTTACCCACACCTTATCATCATGATCTGTCTTGGGCAATGTAATTTAGCCAGCAAATCATTGAGTCAATGTGGGCAGGCAACACGGGGGGGGGGGGGGGGGGGGGGGGGGAGATGGATCTATTAATGTTGCCATACCAAAGTTACGGTTCAGTGTCAGTCTTGGTATCGATCGTGAATAGAATGCAGAAAGATAAATCCTATCCAGTTCTAAGTTTTGAGTCAAAAGTTAAGTGACGATGAGCCATTTGTGTGACCCGGTGGGTGACAATGAATGCAAAACTCTGTTTCCAATGTTGCCCTCGGATAGGGTAGTTTAAACATAATATACATAAGACATGGTGGAGTCAAATGGCTGTAAGTAGTTTAAAAAAGTGTAAGAGTGCTAGTTAAATATTAGATAAATAAAAAGACAAACATACGAATTGTACTGTATGAAATGGATGTTTGTTTCAATATGATCTGCTAAGAGAATGAGTGATGTTTTGAGAGAATCTTATTGAGGATGATAAACCAGTGGAAAATGCCCAATATCAATGTAAATATTTTGTACACGTTACAGAAATTCTCTTTTCTTGGAATGTGAAACATTCACTGACCTATTTATAAAAAGAACTGGAATTCCGATTGGTCATTTATTCTGAATCATTAGTTATACAGCGGTGATTTATGTTTAAATTCATTATCGTACATAAATAGCAAATAGAACAGTATAATAGACAAATAGATTTGTATCAAAACAAGCCTGGAATAGGATTTCATTTCATCAAGTAACAGCACTATAGATTTGAAAATACAATTTAAAGAAAAAAAAAAAGAAAAAAAAGAAAAATAAGAAATCGATTTGGATGTTAGAAGGATCGAAATCTCATGGAGTGAGTCACCTGCTCACATTGACACAATGAAGGAACAGCCTCATCGCCATTTCTTTATGACTTGTAAAAGTATTGAACAGGGGAAACAAAAACAAAAGGTTTATTTACTAAAAATTGGACAAGGAAAGATTCGGGCTCAATCCTTTATTTGGTCAAAACAAAAAACAAGAATAATGAGAGATAACGTTATTCTAGCCGTATCGTGTTGCACTATTTAATTGTTAATGACTGCTGATAGTGGTTTGAGCTCGATCCGTTCCTTCTTCCGATTAATTTTTGTTCAATACTTCTCAAGTCAAAAACTTCACCATGCAACATCTTCTTAACAGCATGGTGATTCTGATATCTATTGGTGGCAGGGTTGTCCATCCAGCCTTTACTCACTCTGCGACACAGGCAGCCTGAACTGGAAAGTGTCGTTGTTGATGGCTGGAACTGGAGCTTCCACAGCTGCCACCACGACCGGTGGTGCTGTAAGATTGTCGTTGTTGATAGATAAGGTTGCGTTGGTGGTTGTGTGATAAGATATAATGCAGTGGTTGAGATTATATTCGCTTTCAAGCATGTGAACATTAATACAAACTGAAAAAACTGGCCTAAATCGAAAAAAATACTTCAAGAATAAATATATTTATTTATTTATTTATTTATTTATTTATTTATTTATTTATTTATTTATTTATTTATTGAATTATAAAGATGAATGATATTTATGTTACCATTGGCTAAATTTACCACTTTGGTTTTGGTTAAATTTTCAGAATTCTTCCTAAATATTCTTCTGAACATTCAATAAACTTTTCTTCAAATGATCGGCTAGATGGAATTAAAACATAAAACAACAAAATATTTCGATTTAAACGAGTTCTTCAGTGAGAAGATGGCAGCATAGAAAGATGACATCTCATAGCCAGGTAATCGACGCCAGCATTAACAAATTAACAGACTGTCGTCGATACGTTTCCGGGGGAAGAATTGACAGTTCAAAAATACGAAAAGGTTATTATGAAAGAGCAATATTTAAAAGCATGAAGCGAAGATGCAACAATTTGTTGCGTTTTATTTTGTTATATTTTATTTAAAGAGCAAAAGACGTGACTACAATCGAGGTGTGCGACTTCAAACTCAGCGTAATTCAAAATTTACTGAAATTATTCAAGCTTATTCCGCATTTACAATTTGTTGATTGATCAATAAACCGACTTGTCCGTAATTTTGTTGACGGCGAGAATTGATGGGTAAACAATGCTGCGTCCATCGAAAAAGGGTGATATGTTCAAGTCCAAAATATTAGCTCGCTATGACTTTCGTTGCTGTAGTTTTAAACACTCATCCTTTGGCTGCACGTCATCGTTCTATACTGTATTACGATTTTGGCAAATGGGGACGGGTTCAAAATGTCATCAAGCATAATAATACCAAGTGAACTTCAATGCATCGCCACAACAAACATATGGAAAATAGGGACTCTGCAATTTAGTGAAACCATAACATATCATTTATCATTTCAACGTCTTCTCTCTCAGACAAAAATATTACGCAATTTTAAAAAGTCTACGCCGACTGAACAGCTTTTTTTTTTTAAAGACGTCGCAATTCTTTAAAATGTTGGTTGTTTGTTGTCTCTTGATGCGGCGAACATTGAGATTCAATCCAGACATTTAGCAGTCAATATTCACAGACTCTCTGTCCAAAGAAAATGAAACATTCGACCGAAATAAAACATGACTTGTGTCATGATAAACGTGATATGGTGTCATAACTTCCTGAAGTGTCATAACTTTCTGACACTGAATCCATCTAAAAGAGGACAACATTTTATGGTTCAAACTATACGGGGCATCATTGATCAAATATTGCGGCATATTCTGTTGCACAATGACAAATCACTGATTTTAATTCATTTTTTAAAAAACATTGGACAGAAAATCATCACTTAATAAATTATTAACGATGATCTTTTACTTTTTGAAATGTCATATCGAATTTAAGTAAGCCTGTTTGGCAAGTCGATGGTCATCTCAATCGATGGATGTGCTATTAAAAAGCAATAACATGCCAGGCCCAAATGTCATAAAAGTTATTTTTGCCCTTGCACAGTAACCAAATGACATTGAACTTGCCCCACTAAAATGTATTAATAGAATTTTGGTGACTGGGTGAAAGAGCCAAAGGGCATCTCTATCTAGGGCCAGGTAGGAAATAACTATTTATATACTATAGGTTATAACAAACAATGATTATAATATTGGTGTGTTTAAAAACAAAGTGTTTGTGGATATTGGCAGCCATTGCGTCAATGTATAATAGTTGATATCATACAGTGAATCGAAAAGAAACAACATCCGACAGGAGCACTACGCATGATTAATCAAAGGGCATTGATTTTAACCACGACTCTAGTCATATTATGGTAATGGAACTAAATGTAACAGTAAAGAGAGCAGAGCTTTAGGGTCCCTGATATAAATCTCATCATCTTATCAGATGGCTACAGAGTTGCGATATTTTCTCAAAAAAATTGTTATGTATTTAAAAAACTTTAAATAATATAACCACACGCCTTATAGAATATCTCTTACTTAAAGGCCTAACTTATGCACATTCGAAATCGCTTATTGAGATTCGAGATTCGCCAAGCTGACGAAAGGATGTCTTAGAAATTTTAACTTCGAGTAAGTTCTGAAATACCCTGGATGAAAAGAGCCTAAGAACGGACCTCTTATTAATTTTATGAATGATGACAACATTATCCAACATTCTTCGTCTTCTTCTTCATTTCTCCTCCTCCTCCTCCTCCTTCTTCTTCTTCTTCTTCTTCTTCTTCTTCCTCTTCTTCTTCTTCTTCTTCTTCTTCTTCTTCTTCTTCTTCTTCTTTTCTTCTTCTTTCTTCTTCTTCTTCTTCTTCTTCTTCTTCTTCTTTCTTCTTCTTCTTTCTTCTTCTTCTTCTTCTTCTTCTTCTTCTTCTTCTTCTTCTTCTCTTCTTCTTCTTCTTCTTCTTCTTCTTCTTCTTTCTTCTTC
Source organism: Berghia stephanieae (assembly GCF_034508935.2). Taxonomy (NCBI): domain Eukaryota; kingdom Metazoa; phylum Mollusca; class Gastropoda; order Nudibranchia; family Aeolidiidae; genus Berghia; species Berghia stephanieae. Next base: position 32,252,162 of record NC_088360.1, read on the forward strand.
TTCTTCTTCTTCTTCTTCTTCTTCTTCTCTTCTTCTTCTTCTTCTTCTTCTTCTTCTTCTCTTCTTCTTCTTTCTTCTTCTTCTTCTTCTTCTTCTTCTTCTTCTTCTTCTTCTTCTTTCTTCTTCTTCTTCTTCTCTCTTCTTCTTCTTTCTTCTTCTTCTTCTTCTTCTTCTTTTCTTCTTCTTCTTCTTCTTCTTCTTCTTCTTCTTCTTCTCTTCTTCTTCTTTCTTCTTCTTCTTCTTTCTTCTTCTTCTTCTTCTTCTTCTTCTTCTTCTTCTTCTTCTTCTTCTTTCTTCTTCTTCTTCTTCTCTTCTTCTTCTTCTTCTTCTTTCTTCTTCTTCTTTCTTCTTCTTCTTCTTCTTCTTCTTCTTCTTCTTCTTTCTTCTTCTTCTTCTTCTTCTTCTTCTTCTTCTTCTTCTTCTTCTTCTTCTTCTTCTTCTTCTTCTTCTTCTTCTTCTTCTTCTTCTCTTCTTCTTCTTCTTCTTCTTCTTCTTCTTCTTCTTCTTCTTCTTTTCTTCTTCTTCTTCTTCTTCTTCTTCTTCTTCTTTCTTCTTCTTCTTCTTCTTCTTCTTCTTCTTCTTCTTCTTCTTCTTCTTCTTCTTCTTCTCTCTTCTTCTTCTTCTTCTTCTTCTTCTTCTTCTTCTTCTTCTTCTTTTCTTCTTCTTCTTCTTCTTCTCTTCTTCTTCTTCTTCTCTTCTTCTTCTTCTTCTTCTTTTCTTCTTCTTCTTCTCTTTCTTTCTTCTTCTTCTCTTTCTTCTTCTTCTTCTTCTTCTTCTTTTCTTCTTCTTCTTCTTCTTCTTCTTTTTTCTTCTTTCTTCTTCTCTCCTCCTCTCCTCCTCTCATTTTCATCCTCCTCTTCCCCTCCTCCTCCTCCTATCCTCCCCTCCTCCCGGAAATACATTATTGATAATCACGCTCCAGCAGGCAATTTAAAAGAACAAACGATTACCTCGCGTTAATCTAGATGGGTGTGCAATGGAGCGTACCCATGTCCAATTGATTTGGACACAACGTGAACAATCCAAACATATTCTAACGGTGGTTTTAACGTTAGCGTATCATTGTACTGTATTAATGAGCCGGCCACGTACCAGGTTATTTGGTAGTTTTGTACTCACATACAGCAATGAGCAATTATTAGATAACTATCCTATCGACCATGGAAAAATTATTATTATTATTATTATTATTATTATTATTATTATTATTATTATTATTATTATTATTATTATTATTATTATTATTATTATTATTATTATTATTATTATTATTATTATTATTATTATCATCTTATTTTTTGTGGAAAATGAATGAGAGAATAAAGATGAAAAAAATATCAAAACGTCTCCCTCCGATATATATATTTGATCAATGCAATGAATAAAGAAAGTATTCTGCATATTACATTGAAGCTTAACAGTGCGCTAAACGCATTCCATGCTGTCAACATCTCTAAAAAAATCACGACCTAAGAGATGAGTATATAAACAAAAACAAAAACAAAACATTTATTCCCCCATTTTGGCCATCTTTGTATTTACTTCAAATGCCGATGATTGAAGATCATCCTTGACTCATACAACCTGAATTTAATCATTTTTGGTCAAACTAAACGGTCATTCTTTATTCATCGAAATATTATGAGGTAAATAATTTATGGCCAAAATTAAAGGCGTATTCTGCCGTACTTTGTAAAACAAAAACAAAAAACACCAACAACAATAAAAAAAACAAAAACAAGCACATATTATTTAACATTCTGGCCAGAAAACTCGTCCTTCAAATATCGATCGATTAATATGACCCTTGTCTTGCAAGTTTGAGACAAGATAAGGGTCATTTTAATCTAGTGATATTTGAAGGACGAGTTTTCTGGTCAAAAGTATTAAAATGTGGGTTGCTGTTTGTTTTTGTTTTTTTCTTATGTTTTTGGTTTGTTTGTTTGTTTGTTTTTATTTTTTCAAAGTACGGCCGTATTGTCAGTGTACGACAGCATTGCTGTAAGGGAGGGAATCTTAACTAATTATTTGTATAAATGGCTGGAAATCTTTCCGATCGGACATTGTTTACTTCTTGTATAGACAATAATACAACATACATTCTAATATCATGGAAGGTTTTAAGGATAAGAAAGCCATCCAAACATTTTTCTCAACCTATAGATAGTTCACAGTCTCTCACTTTTGAAAAAGAAAATAATAGACAAAAGACCAAGCCAACAAGTTACTACGGTCAGCGGGCAATGTAAATGTTACATGTTAAATCTTATAAAGAATAATCAATCTCTCGATGAAAAACTACGAATATAGTTTTCAAATGAAATCCAATTAATCGTGCCAAAATATTTTTGTACCGCGAGTTAGTAAACTTATTGTCCTTCAAACCGACCATGATAACATTTATGTGTCCAACTGAGTCAATCTGGTATTGTGTCAGAATGGAGTAGTTGGCGAAAACTGAGTTTGTGTGTATTCTTTTTTATTTTTTTATTTTTTTTTTTTTTTGCTGTTGCCGTTTTATTTTTGAAGGTTTAAAAAAAACAAAATAACCCCGAATATACTATCTTCCGAGAAGGTATTTTCTTGGACTTAAAATTTAAAGTTAATATTAATATCAAATTTTAAGAATTAGGTAAGTTCATACCGTTTTGAGACGGTTGGTCACATAATACGTGACTCACTATCTCATAACGGTATTATGTCGTGGTGATTTAGATAATTAAACTTGGATTTCATATTTTACTGAAGGCAATAGATTTATGTACTTTATAAAAATGACAAAAGCTAAAATCAAACATAGTTGATAATTTATTTGTACTTTAATAAAATCAATGTGTGTTTTGTTTTGTTTTCACAGCTTGTTCATCTCCACATATTACCGTTTTGATACAGTTGGTTATATATCATATCAACATATTAAACTGATCACAAGTCACATGATATGGCCAAATGTCATGAAAACGATGGTGAGCATTGCAAATTGGTTGCTGATTGAAACTGTTTATTTTGTTTGCTTTTGATGACCTATTTTCTCCCCAATCCTAGCGTATATCGTATTACTAAAACAATATTTTATTTAGCCATCATCAAAAATGGAGTGGACGATAACCGCTATGTGATAGTGAAATGTCATCATCATTGCCTTTTTCACCCTGGGTCAGGGTATAGGCCACAGACAAACAGTTTCCATCCTTCTCTATCCTGAGCCAACTTTTTTATCTCATTCCAGGTCTTACCACTTCTCTGTATATCAGCTTCTTTAATTCTTCTCCATGTTCCTCGTGGCCTTCCCCTTGATCTTCTGCCCTGAGGGTTCCAGTCCAATACTTTCTTTGTTATAGTTGAGTCATTCTTTCTAAGCGTGTGTCCAATCCACCTCCATCGTCTTCTTCCTATATCCTCTCCCACTGGTTTCTGCTGTGTTCTTTTCCATACTTCTTCATTTTTTATTCTATCCATCCATTTTATTCTGAGTAGCTTACGCATGCACCTGTTTACGAAAATCTGTACCCTCCTTATACATGCCTGTGATGCGTTCCAAGTTTCACATCCATACAGTAGGACAGACTTCACGTTTGAGTTGAAAAGTCTTAGCTTTAGTTGAAGGGAGATATCTTTAGTTCTCCAAACTCTGTTCAAAGATGTGAATGCAGCCTGTGCCTTTCCTATTCGTGCTTTCACCTCTGCTTCCGTGCCTCCATCCTTGTCAATTATACTTCCGAGATAGCAGAAAGTGTCTATATCTTCGAGTTCCTGATCTTTTACTTTGATCTGCTCCCTTTGACGCGTACCTATCCTCAAGACCTTTGACTTTGCAGGGTGAATTCTTAGACCAATTGATTCCGAGAGGCTGTTTATAATTGTGGTTTTTGCTTGCATCTGGTCCTGGGTGTGGGACAAAAGAGCCAGATCATCTGCAAAATCCAGATCATCCAACTGTGTCCAGGGGGTCCACTGTATCCCATTTCTTCTCCCTTTGGAGGTTTCCTTCATTAGCCAATCAATGGCAAGGATGAACAGGAATGGAGAGAGCAAGCATCCCTGCTTGACACCAGTCTTAATTTCAAAGCTGTCAGTAAGCTGATCTTCATGTACAACCCTGCAACTTGATCCTTCATACATTTCCTTAATGAGGTTTACTATCTTTTCAGGGAGTCCATAATGTGCCAGAATTTTCCACAATGTTGCTCTGTCAATACTGTCGAAAGCCTTCTCGTAATCCAGAAAGTTGACAATAAGAGGAGAGTTCCATTCTATAGACTGTTCCACTATGACTCGCAGAGAGGCAATCTGGTCGGTGGTTGAACGGTTTTTCCGAAAACCTGCCTGTTCGTCCCGCAGTTTAGCATCTGTTGCATTCTTAATTCTCTCTAAAATAATACGGTTGAAAACCTTTCCTGGGATAGAAAGAAGAGTGATGCCTCGATAATTATTACAATTACTGAGGTCCCCTTTCTTTGGAAGCTTGATAAGATGTCCTTCCTTCCAATCCTTTGGGAATATCCCGTCATTCCAGATTCTCTCAAATAGTGGGTGCAGGGCCTCAGCATTTCTTTCCGCATCAACTTTTAGAGCCTCCGGTGGAATCTGGTCTGGTCCAGCAGCTTTCCCCCTTTTCATCTTGTTAATGGCACCAACAATCTCTGCTATCGATGGTGGATCACAGCTAATTGGTATCTCATTCCTTGCAGGCAAAATTTCTGGCTGGTTGTCTGGTGGTGGTCTGTTCAGAAGGCAGTTGAAATGTTCCCTCCATCGTTCAGATTGAGCCTCTTTTCCAAAAATAGTTTTCCCATCTTTGTCTTTGACTGGTACCTCTGGTTTCCCATATTTTCCAGCAAGTGTCTTGGTAGTTTGATAAAGGATCCTCATGTGTCCTCCAGTCGCTGCTGCTTCTGCTTTCTCTGCAAGTCTGTTCATGAATGCTTCCTTGTCTTTCTTCACAGATCTTTTGACTTCCTTAGCTATGGCTCGATACTGCTCTTGTGCATCCAGTCTTGAAGCCCTTGTTCGGCTTGCATTCACTTGTTCCTTCCTTGTTCTCCTCTTTTCAATAAGGTCCAAGGTGGTTGGACTTATCCATTCTTTATGTTCCGATTTCTTTACCCCCAATACCTCGTGGCAAGTTGTTATGTAGACTTCCTTGATCTTTGCCCAATGTGACTCTACATCTATGTCCTCCTCGAGCTCAGTAAGAGGTTGGAATCTATTACTCAATCGTAGTTTGAATTCCTCATTCTTTTCCCCATCAAGTGCATTCACCTCGAATTTTCTTCTTGTATGTGATCTGGCCCCGTGTTTTCTGAGTCGGAGCTTAAGCTTTGCCAATAGCAGGTGGTGGTCTGATCCAACATCTGCCCCTCTCCGTACTGTCACATCTTCCAATGAACGTCTGAATCTACGAGAGATACAAAAATGATCAATCTGATTCTCTGTCACACCATCTGGTGAGACCCAAGTTGCTTTGTGGATCCTCTTATGGGGGAACACTGATCCTCCAATCACCAAACTGTTGAATGCACAGAAATTTGCAAATCTCTCACCATTATCATTCATTTCTCCCATGCCATGACGTCCCATGATACCTTCATAGCCTACGTTATCCTGTCCCACTTTTGCATTAGCATCTCCCATCAATATGTTGATGTCTTTCCTTGGCAACTTGTCAATGACTTGTTGTAGCAGACCATAAAATGTATCTTTGTCCTCATCTGTTGCATCATTTGTTGGGGCATAGATCTGTACAATGTTCATGCTGATCTTCTGACTCCGTGTTGTAAAGGACGCCATGATGATCCTTTCTCCGCATTGTTCCCATCCTCTCAGTGACTTCTGGGCAAACTTGCTTAGAATTATTCCTACTCCCTGTGTATGAATCCCGTCCCCTCTCCCTGAATATAAAATTTTCTCCCCAGACTTGAGGTGTTTCTGTCCGGATTGTATCCAGTGGGTTTCGCTTACTCCAAGTATATGCAGCCTGTATCTTCTCATCTCAGTCACAACTTGAGAGCTTTTTCCTGCTTCATACATGGTGCGAACGTTCCACGACGCAATTCGAAGCTGCTTGTTTGGCGAAGACGTCATCGGGTCAGCAGAGTCCTTTCGGCTTTGTCTGTTGTCCTTCATAAATTCTGTAATTCCAGAAACTCTTCGGTCGCCCAAGCTAAAAAAAGGATTTGTTTTGTCTGTCTGTGTTTCTGTAACGGTTTGAGTTTAACGGAAAGGGGTGTTAACCCTTTGCCAACCCCCAACCTGGAGGACCAGGTGACTCAAAGATGGGGGAATCACACACCATTAGTCGCCTTTTACGACACGCTGGCTTGACGTTGGGCTATTCTTGACCCTCTCAGTTGAGGGACCCCGGACACCACACGGTGATAGTGAAATGTAGCTATTGGAAATTATATTATTATAACATCGTTCGTTTACTTCTGTTTGTGATTTGACAAAATACAATTTAAATTTTATGGGGAAAACAAACAAACAAATAAATAAACAACACACATACAAACATGAAAAAGTCAATTGAGGGAAAAACAAAACAAAAACAAATTCACAAACAAAATCAAAAGAACAAACAACAACAAACAAACAAATAGAAAAGCTAACACGAGCCTTTAGCAAGGCCATCTGATATAGATGACATGGGTCGATAACAAACGGATCTACTGAGTCACAAGACGTGTAACCGGAAAAATAATTAACTCTTGTTATTACAAGAGCCGTTTTCCGATGACTCAACCTTGCGCCGCCCTAAGCGGAACTCGAACCACCCGGGACCCGAAAGTTACAGGCCGAATATGAAACAACTTGACCACAAAGAGACAAGCCTAAATTATTGAGTTTACAAAAGTCCGTTCAATATCTGCTTTGAATCTCTTACGATTAAAAATAATAATCTTTTAATTCATTTTGACATTCTTTCTTATATATAGTGTGCGCTTGGCTAAGAAGCTCACAACATTGCCATCCGGAAGTGTAACGGATCAACACACAAAACGATATGTGTCCTTGAACGTCTATATATTGTATTAACAATTCAGTGAGAATTACTCATAAACGCGGATGGCAAAAAACAATAACAAAGACCCGAGTGACGTCAACTTTATTCTGTCTATAACAGGAGAGGGAGGGGGCTCAGAAAAAAAAATGATAGAAAAGATTTAACCCATAGCGGAAATACAATGCACAAGACTTGGAATCATGACACCATTTCCTGTGGGATATCGAGTTCCGCCCTAAAGGGAGTGCTGTCTCCTTGTGGTGTGGACTAGGAAGTGGTGGGGAGAGGGGTAATAACGTAACGGGAAGAGGACCCAGAAAAAAAAAAAAAATAGGATAATAAATCAAGCAGGCAAAAGCAAACAAGATGTTCGACAAAGGCAATAACAAATAACAATAAAGCCTCTTTGTTCAATCTGCCGGATGCAGTTTGTAATGGAAATGATATCACAGAACAGAGCCACCTCGCGGCACGGTAAGGGAATTAACACAGAACACGATAACACTAGGGGGGATAATCGAATTTTTCAAATCGATTCTAAGAAGTTGGCAAAATTCAATTGCTTGTGATTTTTATTTATTTTTATTATTAATTTTTTTGACTGAGTCAGTACGTTGTTTTATAGAAACCAAGTTCTTCATTTCATTCTATTTTAATTTTTGTTTGTTTTGTTTTATTGCTTTAAAAAATTTCCGCCATCTTAAATAAATAAAAATAAGATGACAATGACTTACAATTTTGTACTCTCTCTCTCTCTCTCTCTCTCTCTCTCTCTCTCTCTCTCTCTCTCTCTCTCTCTCTCTCTCTCTCTCTCTCTCTCTCTCTCTCTCTCTCTCTCTCTCTCTCTCTCTCTATCTATCTCTCTCTCTGCAATCTGTTTGAATATTTATGTAATTGGTATCGACTTGGAATAGAAATCATCTAACCTTTATAACACCTATCATTTATTATCTCATCAAATATAACAATGCGAGATACAAATTCCCCACTATCACAACACTTGACCCCTAAGAGACAAGACCTAATTGAATTTACAAAAGTCCGTTCATTATCTTCTTTTATTTGAAAAAATCGTTTAAATCGCTGTTTTAATCAGATTACAAATGCCTGAAATGCCTGGTTAGAGTAGTTGCCATGCTACCATTTTCTACATTTAAAATAAAAGGGCGTGAATTGATGCTGTGCGTTTAGCCAAAGAAGCTCACAGCATTCGCCAGCCGGAAATATCGTTCCTTCCCAACGACACTGTGTATAGACTGATTGGTAGAATTTACTGAGAACTACTCATAAAAGTTAACATTTTAAGAAATAAAATTATGCCCTTCCGCCACGACATCATAAGGTACCGTTGTCTTGGTATTCCAAGAAGGAATATAGAAATTCATCAGACAAGATGTCTGATGTCAACAGGACTCACCATGTTGTCCAAGTGAGCAAATTGGGGGCTATTAATCTTGCCCAAGGACAAAAAACGACAGTGCCTAAAGCGGGTTTGAAATAGGTAAATTCCGGTTGACATTGCAATGCCTTAACCACTCAGCCACTTCGCCCCCAAAGACAAATGGTTGTCTAAAAACAATTAAAAAAAAAAAAAAGAACTGAGTGACGTCAATTTCGTTCTATTTATAGAGAAAAACAATTCAAACATGCCTCCGCAAATCAAACATTACTCCTGCCACTATCTCATGTTAGAACATTTTGCTTTTCGCCATCAAAAAAATTGAAAAGGTGTTTATTAACTTAACAGCTTGATCATTTGGTGATCATCTTCTAAACCCAATTTCTCCAGACTTAAAAATGCTCTTCAGTTTTTCTCACTCACAACACAAACTGTGTGTATTAGGTTTTCGACGTTCCTAGATATATTATATATATATATATATATATATATATATATATATATATATATATATATATATATATATATATATATATTTTTTATATATATATTTTTTTTTTTATTTTTTTTATTTTTTTTTTTTTAATTGTTGACTTCGAGTTCAACAACATAATTAATGTCATGATAGAACTTTCGAATGATTATAAATATGAGCGGTTACTAGAAGTAAACCGCAGAATTTTAGAAATAAACAATTTAAGAACAAGAAAAAGATGAAGAAAAAAAGATTGAAATATGATTATGACATATCAAAAAGTTGGTCGGTATGGAGGTTCTGGAAAGGAACAGTCATCATTGATTAGAAAAAGATTAGTGGACATTTCACCACATGACATGTGATCAGTTAAACATTGTGTACAATGGGATCTTCTCGTGGAACGTCGTTATCTAGGTGCAAAAATGCAAGAAGTATATATATATATATATATATATATATATATATATATATATATATATATATATATATATATATATATATATATGTGTGTGTGTGTGTGTGTGTGTGTGTGTATAACATATCATTGTCTTCTTTCAATGCAATCAATCATGGAACTGGTATTGCTGGTACTTATTTAAATACGACGGATCCAACAACCACAACAACGACATGACAACGAAAACGAAAACAACGGTGACTACTACTACTACTACTACTACTACTACTACTACTACTACTACTACTACTACTACTACTACCACTACTACTACTACTACTACTACTACTACTACTACTACTACCACCACCACCAACACTACTACTATTACTACTACTACTTCTGCTTCTACTACGTATTACTACTTCTGCTTCTACTACTACTACAACTACCACCACCAACACCACTTCCTATATCAGAAAAAAGTACTTCGTCATCTCATCAGCTTTAGCATGGCTCTTGATGTAGAACTTATTACACGAAGCAATGACTCAAGTACGTGCATAGTAATAATTTCAACAACAAAAAAGCTGTTGAACTCTGTCAAAATGTTGTCGCATCTTTCTTTATATCTAGGTTCAAAGATTTCATAATTGTTCGATGTTGACTAGGATCCATTTACCCCCAAACGCTCATTAGGAATACCAGCTCCAAAATAAAATGTTAAAGGAAACAAGCAATCAATCTTATATTGCTAATTTCTTGACTGTTTAACATGTGCTCAACTCTTATATATTTGTGTTTGTGTTGGGGGGGGGGGGTGTGTTACAGACCAAACGTCTTAAAGAAGATACCATTGTACATTTACTCATTACATAATTAGTTATTCATATTTTGATTTAAAAAAACAAAAAAGGTTAATACTCACTATTGGCTGTTGCAGAGTCCAAGCAACTCAAGATGAGCGCAATCACAGATGTAGCAAAAATCAAAGAATGCATTTTGACCCCCCTCATGGTTGAAATGGGGAGGGGTTGGAATGTGTGAGAGGGTAGGGGGTGGGGTTAGTGGGGTCAATGGGGGGACGGGGGCGGGGGGTCAGTAGTGGCTGCACACTCACTTGACTAAAAGCTTACCTGGAAAGAAGAGGAACACAAACAAACACACCCCATTACCATCTTGACCAAAAATGTTCGATGATTTCACCCATCACCAAATATAACATTCGCTCTAAAGAATGTTGCACAGCTATCTCCTCAGTGCATCCTACTTCCCGAGTTACATCACAATATGAATCACTACACAAAACCACACCAAGTAACTCCAATAGAAAAATATTCTCTGTCACCAATTTATTTTATACTGTTTTAATCAAACAAACCCTACATAATTGTTTTTCATTATTGAGGATAGTTTGTCCCAAACACTGCTTTTGTCACTTCTTCCAAATGAAGAGGCCTTAAGTTCCCAGGGCTGCTGTGAACTAGGCAATGGCAGCGACAACGAGAACAAGGACCATCTGGTCGAGTTCAGATCAGATCAAATCAAATCAGCAGCAACAACAACAAACACTCCATCCACCCGAAATCATTAGAATATAAAATAAAGTTACATGAAATAAATGACGGCGTTCTCCATATACGATTCACTCTCGGCGCGATTTCTACAAGACCTTATAGAGCTGAATGCCAACGTTTTATAATGTTAATGTTTAACACGAGCGTCCTGTTTGGGAGCCATGCGTCCCTTATGCTATTTCATCTCCCAAGTGACGTGTACCCCCTGCACAGTTCATGTTTCATATCATTATTGTTATTTCTGTGACATTGATATTGAATATTGATATTTTATTAACAAAAATACCAGAAACATACGGGATTGAAATTGTGATTATTAACTTAACGATGTTGCAGCGTCACTGCAACCAACATGCGTGGTTTTAATTGGCTGCATGACTAAATATATAACCAATATCACTACAAAGTCATGGGAACTCGCAGTCAATTATATAAAAGACAAACAGGATGGACTCGTGTGTTCAAAACTGCATTAAATCACGAGAAGTGCAAAATGTTATTATTAGCTTTTCTAAAAACAGATTTATTATATCGCGCTCATTTCACAAGACGGCAAGTAATATTAGAAGATTTGCTGAGTTACGAGTAGACTGTCTGAAAATTGTGGTAAAATCCAATTAAATGTCTGCTATGACACGATCGATTCTTTTTTTTTTTAATCGAACTCTCAAATAGACTCATTTAAAATAGGATAAAAGGGATTTCTTGATTGATCCACTCACGACACGAGGAATTAAAATGAGACAAAACTCAAATGATAAAAAAACGGCTCTGTGTCTTATAAAATCAAGAATGTTCAGTTACATTTCTAAAAAAAAATTTTTTCATTTAAAACAATAACATGAAAATTTGTTGAGAAATATAAAACACTATTTATAAGGAAGGTCAATTCGATTATTTAACTTCAAAATCTCACAAAACAATAAACGGGTTATCTCCATAGGTCCAATATAGCATAATGATGATAGATCCTTGATACAGAAATTAGTTATTAAGAAGAAAATAAATAGTGCAGGCGACACCATGATCAGCTCCCCCAAGTGGCCAGATCGCCAAATCGCCATCGAGTGACAAGAAGGGGGAATAACTCTCGGAGAAAGGAGACATGATCCACTCTTTGAAGCAATATCCGTTGAGCCACCCCCCGAAATCATAATAATGAAACAGTCGGTTCGAATTTAGAGGGTCGGTGGTGGCGCCCAAAACAAATTATTATGACCACCCGAGACAATATTGTTTTCCGTGGAGTGAGAATAGGGGTGAAAGACGGGCTGTTAAAGCCTTGTGGTGCTAGAATATCATAATGGCAGGAGTGGTAGTGGCGGCATTGGTTTGGATGGTCGTAGTATAACTGTGGTGATGGAAGTGGCTATAGAGGCTGCGTAGGGAGAGATTATTGACAGACAATGCCCCTGTCAATTAGTCACAGAGTGGTTAGAGACAGAATTAAGAATGGGGATAAGATGCTGAGGAGTGAGTGACCAAAGGACAATACTTGACCGAGAGGTGATCAAATCGCGATGCTTAGTTAGCCTGCGGGGTGTAGATCGTGGTAAATTGAATCAAGTAGGCAATTAGTGGGTTTCAATTAAGAGTCGAGTCGTATTTTAGGGAGGGAACAATTTGGAACTATATGAATTTTTGAAGTGAGTGGTCGGAACTGAGGCATTAATTTCAATTTTTTGTGCGGTTGTTTTCTTGTTGTTTGTTGTTGTTTTGGGGGTTTTTTTTGTTTTGTTTTTTCGTTGTTTTTTTTTTTTTTTTTTGTTTTTTTTTGCGGGAGTAGGTGTTGTTTGTTTGTTGGGTTTGAGTTTCTTTTCTTTTCTTTTCTTTTTTTTTATTTTAATGTATAGGATTTGGAGAAAGGCAGGAAAAAGGGGGCAATAATTTTGCTGAGTTGATTGCCATATAATTATTATGTCATAAAAAAATATCGACACAGCGCGGAAGATGCAAAACGTGACAAGAGAGCTTGGGATTAAATGAAGGTGGTTGAAAATGGATATAGATAGATGAAGTCTGACTGATAAATAGACAGAGTGACAGATATAGATAAAAAGATAGACAGACAGATAGACAGATAGTTGGAAAAGTAGATGGATATATAGATATATAGATAAAAGACAGACAGATAGATAAATAGATAGATAGATAGATAGATAGATAGATAGATAGATAGATAGATAGATAGATAGATAGATAGATAGATAGATAGATAGATGAAGGGCCAACAACAGGCCGCGTGTGTAATAAAGGAGAATTGATGCAATAGAGAGAAGGAGAGAATTTACATTTTAAAAGGAGAGTAAGACGACAGCGGTGACAAACTGTTGGTGCGGGGGGGGGGGGGGGGGGGGGGAATGAATCGTCTTATGAATGGAACACAGAGGGTGTTGGACAGAGAATAGAAATGGAATCGGTGGAAGATAAATGGGTTGGAGACAGAGGGTTGTTCGATATCTGTTCCTAATTGTTTTTAATCATGGGGGGGGGGGGGGGGGGGGGGGGGGGGGGAATAAATACAGATGACTTTGTCCAATCCATGACCTAAACTTGACACATCGCCTGAAAACGGTATTAGATGGCGATAAAATGAAATTTTAGAGTCAAATTCGTTGTCCAGAAATGAGACATTCTAGATTTTGTCACTTGAAAATAAATGATATAAAATCGGCCATACTCTGAAGAAAAAGAAACAAACAACAACAATATTTTTTTTATTTTGCCAGAAAACTCGTTCTCAAAATATTGATCGAATAAAATGACCTTCACCTTGGCAGACAAAAAAAAAATACAATTTGAAATCTCAAACCTGAGACTTCATGGTGATACATCATAAATCTATTGAGTGGAAGATAGAATAGAGGCGGGGGGAGGGAGAGAGAGGAGAGAGGAGAGAGAGAGAGAGAGACAGAGAGACAGACCGAACAGAGAGAGAGAGAGAGAGAGAGAGAGAGAGAGAGAACAAGAGAGAGACACGACACACACGGAGATAGATAGATAGAGAGAGAGAGAGAGAGAAAGAGAGAGAGAGAGAGAGAGAGAGAGAGAGAGAGAGAGAGAGAGAGAGAGAGAGAAAGGAATGAAAAATAAAACAGAAAATAGAGGGATAGAGAAAATGTTTAAAAGATGATTCATAATGTGTTAAGTCTTGGGAAAGACGACGTTATAACGAGAGAAGCGCTTCCCCGATTGTCGACAGGCAATGATGGAAAGGATTTTGAAAAGATTTTTTCGGGAGAATAAGGAAGCCTTACAGGATTGCTGGATCTGAGATCGAATTGAAAACGGATAGCGAATCCTGGAAGATTTCAAAACATGATCGGTCATAGATAAATAAATAAACCAACAAACAGCGCGGAAAGTAGAGGGGCATTGGAAAAGGGTGAGAACTCTTTCCTATTTATTTATTTGTCTATATATTTTTTTAATACTTTACTTATATATTTAAATAGTTAATCGTTCATTTATCAGTTTATTTATTTATTTTCATTAAATTTACTTATCTATTCATGTGTCTATTTATTTATTCATTTATTTATTTATTTATTTATTTATTTATCATTATTTATATATTCATGTTTTATCTATATTTATTTTTTGATTCACGGTAAATACAGATGACTTTGTCCAATCCATGACCTAAACTTGACACATCGCCTGAAAACGGTATTAGATGGCGATAAAATGAAATTTTAGAGTCAAATTCGTTGTCCAGAAATGAGACATTCTAGATTTTGTCACTTGAAAATAAATGATATAAAATCTGCCATACTCTGAAGAAAAAGAAACAAACAACAACAATATTTTTTTTATTTTGCCAGAAAACTCGTTCTCAAAATATTGATCGAATAAAATGACCTTCACCTTGGCAGACAAAAAAAAATAATACAATTTGAAATCTCAAACCTGAGACTTCATGGTGATACATCATAAATCTATTGAGTGGAAGATAGAATAGAGGCGGGGGGAGGGAGAGAGAGGAGAGAGGAGAGAGAGAGAGACAGAGAGACAGAGAGACAGACCGAACAGAGAGAGAGAGAGAGAACAAGAGAGAGAGACACGACACACACGGAGATAGATAGATAGAGAGAGAGAGAGAGAGGGAGATAGAGAGATAGAGAGAAAGAGAGAGAGAGAAAGAGAGAGAGAGAGAGAGAGAGAGAGAGAGAGAGAGAGAGAGAGAGAGAGAAAGGAATGAAAAATAAAACAGAAAATAGAGGGATAGAGAAAATGTTTAAAAGATGATTCATAATGTGTTAAGTCTTGGGAAAGACGACGTTATAACGAGAGAAGCGCTTCCCCGATTGTCGACAGGCAATGATGGAAAGGATTTTGAAAAGTTTTTTCGGGAGAATAAGGAAGCCTTACAGGATTGCTGGATCTGAGATCGAATTGAAAACGGATAGCGAATCCTGGAAGATTTCAAAACATGATCGGTCATAGATAAATAAATAAACCAACAAACAGCGCGGAAAGTAGAGGGGCATTGGAAAAGGGTGAGAACTCTTTCCTATTTATTTATTTGTCTATATATTTTTTTAATACTTTACTTATATATTTAAATAGTTAATCGTTCATTTATCAGTTTATTTATTTATTTTCATTAAATTTACTTATCTATTCATGTGTCTATTTATTTATTCATTTATTTATTTATTTATTTATTTATTTATTTATCATTATTTATATATTCATTTTTTATCTATATTTATTTTTTGATTCACGGTAAATGTACTCGTATTCTGGATGCATCCTGATAAAGCAAGACATAATCAAATAACATTGAGCTTCAGGCAGGGGAATGAAATATCGATGCATCGAAAACTCAAACCTGAATCGATCATTCCATTTCACATTACGTTTACGTTCTACCTATACGAGAATCAGAGCTTGTCACAATCTATAAATAGCATTATACATTAAAAGAGCAAGGAGCGAATTCGTTCTTCAGGGCACGACTTCGCCTTATCAAAATCAATATTTAAACGAATTTCACATATAAAGCCACGGCTGCTAGTTTTTATTACTAATTTACATCATTGGTGAAACTGATGAATGGCATACAACAAAATGGCTGGAGATGAAGCGCTTTTCAAGTTCAAACCTTCCTTCAATTTAGAATGAACATTAAAAAAAAAAAGACAAAACAAAAAAAAACAAAAATAAAAACAAAACAAAGCAAAACAATAAAACAAAAAAACGAAAACAAACACAACTGGTGCAATACGGTATACGAGCTCAATGGAAATATATAATTAGGTGTGCTGAGCAAATGTTTTAAAATCAAAGGATTTCATTCCAAGTATTCTTCTCTTTATACAGATTACACGCATGTGTCTCTACCTCCATTTCTAAATAATCTACCCGCACTTGGAAAAATAGATATCATTTAATTTTTTTTTTGAAATGAATCTAATCTACGTAATGCAACCAACACAGATGATTAAACGATTAATTCAGTCTACGCTATACAGACTACGGGACTCGATGGTAGCTCACTCATCTCACAAGCAAAAAGAATAGCTTAAATTCCGGGTTGAGTCGGGTTTGGGTTTGTTGTATTTTCGGTTTTATTGGCTTGGGTTTTTTTTTTTCTCTCTGTCAAAATGTTAACAAGCAAAAGAAACCGGTTTAAACGTCAATTCCATGGGACTTATATCTAAAAACCGACAAAAATCGTATACGGCTATCACATACGTAATCGCCTGGGTAACCTTACAAACCAATTACCCACAGGAGCGTAATATCGTTTACGCAACACATGCTGCTTAAAAAAAAATACTGTATTGTAATCACATATATATAAAAAAGAATATATATATATAATATATATATATATATATATATATATATATATATATATAAATGATTTAAAACATTCAAAATAAAATAATTGTAATGCATTTATATCCATTTTCTATAAATATGTGTTACAGCCATCTAAGTTAGATAAGAGAGATGTCAAAACCACAACAAGATAAGAATGATGTCACAAGCGTGATAAGATTAATGTCAAAGGCACTTAAGACCTCTCCAAATAACTGTGTCTATATTAGATGAGCAAGTGTATCGTCAATGTGTCGCCGAAATTCGAAGGCTGGGATGAAAATATGATAACCTCGATTGTAACTGTAGATCACAGAAATAGAGTGATTTGCAGATGACATTCTAGCTTTGGGCAGAAGAAGAAGAAGAAGAAGAAGAAGAAGAAGAAGAAGAAGAAGAAGAAGAAGAAGAAGAAGAAGAAGAAGAAGAAGAAGAAGAAGAAGAAGAAGAAGAAGAAGAAGAAGAAGAAGAAGAAGAAGAAGAAGAAGAAGAAGAAGAAGAAAGAAGAAGAAGAAAAGAAGAAGAAGAAGAAGAAGAAGAAGAAGAAGAAGAAGAAGAAGAAGAAGAAGAAGAAGAAGAAGAAGAAGAAGAAGAAGAAAGAAGAAGAAGAAGAAGAAGAAGAAGAAGAAGAAGAAGAAGAAGAAAGAAGAAGAAGAAGAAGAAGAAGAAGAAGAAGAAGAAGAAGAAGAAGAAGAAGAAGAAGAAGAAGAAGAAGAAGAAGAAGAAGAAGAAGAAGAAGAAGAAGAAGAAGAAGAAGAAGAAGAAGAAGAAGAAGAAGAAGAAGAAGAAGAAGAAGAAGAAGAAGAAGAAGAAGAAGAAGAAGAAGAACAACAACAACAACAACAACAACAACAACAACAACAACAACAACACGTGGCCGGATTGTCACAATTGTATAGAGTACACCATGGGAAAGTCCATATGCCGATAGCTGTTCATACGATCACCAGACCAACCATAAATCAAGAACAACCGTGTCATTTTATTGATATCTTGGCGACAAGCTCGGCCGGTGGTAATACACCTTGAATAAACAGTACTGATCAATAAACAGGGGAAAAAAATTATTGATTACAAAGGCAGCCTACTGTTCATAACTGCATTCGAAGTTGATGTTAATTCTAATAACATGCATACGTCGCTTAGGTACCAAGCATCAAAAGCAACGACCACCACCACCACCACTACCGCCACCACCACCGCCACCATCATCATCATCATCATCATCATCATCAATATCATCATCATCATCATCATCATCATCATCATCATCACCGTCACCGTCAGTTATAATCGCAATCATCACAATCATCTCCATCATCATCATCATCATCATCATCATCATCATCATCATCATCATCATTACAAATACAAAGACAATAATCATCCCCACACCAACCACGATAACGACCAAATAAAATCACATCATAATCATTATCACTATTCTCCATAATTCAAGCCGCTATAAGGGTAATTGAAAACGCAGGAAGGTTTAACTCCTTTCATCCTTTTGGTAACAAGGAACGTGCCGGCGATAGACAAAAACAGCATTAACCAGCCATACTCTAGAAAAAAAGTCGTCTTTAAAAATGTGGCCAGAAAACACATCCTTCAGACATCGATCGATGTAAATGGTAAAACTTCTCCAACCTGGGACTTTTTTTGTTTTGTATTGGGGTTTTTTTGGCCAAGATGAGGGTCATTTAAATCGATCGATATAATTTTCAGGACGAATTTTCTGGCCAAATTTTTAAATACGACTTGTTTCCCCGAGTACGACAGTTTACGGTTAAAGGTTCGGGTAGAAGATAGAAGAGAGAAAAACGTGTCGAAAGGACGGAGGGAAGGGGAGAGAACCAAAAGTGGACACACACAGAG
The DNA here is from genome assembly GCF_034508935.2 of Berghia stephanieae. Classification (NCBI taxonomy): domain Eukaryota; kingdom Metazoa; phylum Mollusca; class Gastropoda; order Nudibranchia; family Aeolidiidae; genus Berghia; species Berghia stephanieae. The sequence goes on from NC_088360.1 coordinate 32,270,723, forward strand.
AGAGAAAGAGAGAGAGAGAGAGAGAGAGAGAGAGAGAGAGAGAGAGAGAGAGAGAGAGAGAGAGAGAGCGAGAGAGAAAGAGAGAGCGAGAGAGAGAGAGAGAGAGAGAGAGAGAGAGAGAGAGAGAGAGAGAGAGAGAGAAGGGGGGAAAAGTATGGTAATAAGTTGAAGAAAAGGGATCGCAGAATGAACGTAAAAAGAACGTAAAGCAGTAAGAGGAAAATAGAGAGGAAAAGAAGACTTCGGAGGTAATTAAATGGGGACATGCCATATCGCATAATGTTAAGCCATTTTTAATCTCAATCTAACCTGTGATAAATAGTATACTTAACTTTCATAAGACGTAATAGACAATATTGACACCCCCGCCCCCCTCCCAACCCCCGCTAATACTAATAAGGAGAAAGGAGGAGATGGGAAAAAAGTGGAGGGGGGGGAGGGGGGGGGGGTGAGGCAGATGAGACGTAGAATTTTTTCACAATGATCTTTTTTTTCAGTAAATTCTTTTTGTCCTTTCAGTGCACCCGTGAGTTCAGTATATTTACATTCTAAAATTTGTCCAAAAAAATCAAACAAACAAACAAAATCAAAAATAAAATAGAAAAGAATCCTAAAAGATAGCGGTTTCAAATTGAGTGTATCGATCTTCTGGTCGTAAAAATAAATAATTAAATAAATTATCGCGTCTCAACTCCTCCCACGCATAGTCAATTAAATCAACGCAATGAGCAGCTTATTTTCATCTTATGTATTGCATATCTACTATGTTTTCTTTATTTTAAAAAAAAATATTCTCGTCGTTAAATAGGATAGGCCAAATTCCCCTATCGATCCGCCAGAATGGGAAGGCAGTCGTCTAATTAAGATCTTAGAGTGTCTTCTTTAATCTAGTCTTCTTCACTCTCTAATCATGACGGTGATCGTCCTCGCTTCCCCTAACCCCATCCCACTCAGAAATAAAAAAAACCTCTTTAATTACTAATCTACAACTACACATCATCATCATCACCATCATCTTCATCATCGTCATTGTCATCATCGTCGTCGTCGTCAACATTATCATCATCAGTATCGTCATCATCACCATCATCATCATCATCAACACCATCATCAGCATCATCATCATCATTATCACCCGCATCATCATCATCATCATCAACAACAACAACAGCAGTAGCAGCAGCACACCACGAGCATCATTATTGCCAGTACAAGACAACCAACAACAACTGCAACCATAGTCTTTGACATCGCCACTAAAACTACCACTACCACATCATCATCATTACCACCACCACCACCACCACCACTACCAGCAGGAGCAGCAGCAGAAGCTATATTATCATGACCACAGTATTACACATACAAATCACCTTTTCTCAAATGGGCTAAAATTATTTTTACTTCATATTCTCCTAATATCTCTCCTCTCAGAATATCCCCAGACTTGTCAAAAAGTCTCAAACTTGAGACTTCAACGAAATATTAGGCTTAAGTTATTTTGACAAATCAATGGTCATCTCAATCTGTCGAAAAGATGTGAAGTAAAATAGTTATGACCAAATCAAAACGGGATATGGTGTTTTGTTAGTGCCCTACGTCCAAATTCTTCCTCTATCCTCCCTCCATAGTTTCCCCATGGCATGCCCAAATTACGCACTGCCTTGTGTTTACCAAGCAAACAGTGCTTTGTTGACACAAAGGCCGTGTAATGAGCTCTTGGAGAGACAATAAATTAAGAAATATTATAATGTGGACCAATGCAAAATCATGTTTTTTAACTGAAAGAAAGAGAAAAATGGCGAAAGAAATATAATATAATAGAAAGAATAAAAAAATAATAAAAGAGAGACAAGAGGCATGAGAAAAACTGAAATGTTAAAAATGGGACCAAGAATTGAATATAATATAGGAATGAAAAGACAGAAGAGGCGATGAGAAGCAGGGAGACATGGAATCAGATAAAAATACTTGTGCTAAAAGTGCGTTACAATGGATACCTAGCCAACAAGAAGACTTAATACGTAAGACGAGGCATGACGCCTATTACATTTTTCAGGACCGAGACAACATTGTTAACGGCCAGGTACTCATTTTACACCCGAGTTCGAAGAGAGAACACGAGTAAAGAGCCTTTACCAAGGACTCAACTATGCACGAGACTCGAAACCCGAACCCTCCAGTAAGTTCGGAGGCAAGTGTCATGACAATAATAGGCCATACAGTTGCACAGAGAGGGAGCATTGCGTGTAAACTAATTTGGTTAATTATCCCTCAAAGGTAATAACGATAGTTTTATCTATTTATTTAATTATTTTACAAATCAATATTTCTCGCTTTAGGGCTTTAGTAAAACCTAAGTTGTATCGCCGTTAGCTCAATTGAAAATATATTGAGTCACGTTAGCGGAGAGAAATCGAATCCCGACTGTTCAAAAGGTTAATGAAATCATAGTACAAATCTCTAAGAGGCTGTATGATGATGTCATCGTTCTAGACATGACTCAGTACTACTACGGCACATAGATAAAGCATTGGACTATATTATTGGGTTTTATTGTCTGATTCACTGTTATAAAATACCAATAACGTGTTGTTTTTACGAGTATACTAAAGTACACTGACGAAACGCATTTTTATTACATGTTTACTCGTGGCCATAAAACATACATTACATAAATCGATATCATATCGGTATGGCGTTTGGCTTGTCAAAAATCCTCAAATCTGAAAATTTGATGAAGTCAAAAACTTGAGACTATTTTACATGTTTGAAATCGTCTTGACTAATCGATATTTTAAGTATAAGTTTTCTAGCTAAAATGAATACTTAACGTATTTGGTTAGAGCACAGAAGTGAACGAACAAGTCTCATAGTAAGCAATATCTGTTGCTGCCTTTGTCTTATCTTTTATCATCATCATCATCATCATCATCATCATCATCATCATCATCATCATCATCATCATCATCATCTAGATCATCCTCTTCTTGATCACCGCCTTCACCATTCTAAAGAGATGAGTGGAGATGTGTGATAGATGATGAAAGAGGGCCGATGACCGACCACGGTCTCAATTTGTTATAATAGCCTTTAATTAAAGACCCATTAGGCGATGCAACAAAACAGGAGCGTGAAAATCTTTTTCTTTAGATGTGAATTTCATACTATTATAACGAAAGAGTGAATGAATAGATATGCATGTAATATCAAGAAGTAAATTTGAATCTAGGTAAACAGTTAAATGAATATGGCTGCGCAGTCTCTGTTATGGACGCTTGAATGTGTGCGTCACTTCGAGGTTGTCAGTCTGTTTCTATTATGCAGTTAGTAATTTGCCTCATAAATTTCTGTCTAGTGCAAGTGTTCTTAGCTTCAGAATGTCATCATGTATGTAAAGGTGCTGAGGCAGTTGGATGTTTCCTTGTGTTGTTGAAATCGGTTCTTCGGTTGTTGTTTCTCAATGCATTTGATATTTTTGTTGAGGATGATTATGAACAGTTAGATAAACAAAATCAATTAATTAAGTATGTAAATTGAGAAAGAAAGAAGGAAAGAAATTAATAAGGACATGAAGAAAACAATTTGAAAGGTTTAAAACAAAGAGACTACATAGATATCCAGACCCTTCCAATAAACGAAAAACATTTGCTTCACTAGATATTTTGACCGACTTGTGAAAACTCGACATTTAAATTGGAAATACAATCCGACATAAAACACTTGAATTTAGATATAACTTTTAAACGTAAAATTACCTTTGCTGTCATTTACTGTCAGGGGTAAAATATATTATTACGGTAAAATTATAGCTAATGGTAGACAAGAATTTCACGTAAATTTGAACAATTAGTAAAATTATCTATCGCCTCCTAATAATGACAAGTTACACAGATACTATTACTAGCAACAATCGATATGACGGAATTATAATGTTGCATTCTAGCTCGTGCGAATTTCGCAATGATGTCAACAACAAAATCAGTCTTGTTCTTTTAATTACAAATTGTCATCTTGCGCTTACACGCTGTGTGCTTCTTTCTTTTCTTTTCTTTTCTTTTTTTTTTTTTTTCTTTTCTTTTTTGACTATTATTAAATCAATTACACCTTCGGTGATTGCATCATTTATTGCTGCTGGGTCGATACACGCATACCTACGCACCATGAGGGCGGATGAACTTAAAATCAATTTTCTACCAACATAACTTGATCATTTGTTTACGAGATTATGCGAGGGGGGGGGGAAGAGAGAGAGAGAGAGAGAGAGAGAGAGAGAGAGAGAGAGAGAGAGAGAGAGAGAGAGAGAGAGAGAGAAGTGAGAGAAAAAGGCAAGAGATTGTGACAGACTTGAGATGAGAAACAAACATCTCGTGTTATTAATATAAATTATCGTCTTCAACCATCGGCCTTGATCCAATCACGTTTGATTCGATTTGTGGAGTAGCATGATTTCGAAATTTACTCGTGGTAAATCCATTTCAGTAGATCTACCACAGGCAGAAAACACAGAATCCGTATTTTTCTTGAAAAAAAAAAAAAACAACAAAAAATATGAATTTTCAAAGGAAATATATTTACAGATCTGAAAAGCAGGATTTCCAGCCTTAAACTTTAATTTATACAAATGAGCATTTTTAAATGCTCCGAAATTAGTCAGATAAACATGATCGAATGATTAATTTGAAAGATTTTCTTTTTCTTTGTCATTGTGATGATATAATGGGGGACGAAGTGGCCGAGTGGTTAAAGCATTGCACTGCGGTCTCGGGTTCGAGCTCCGCTTCAGGCACTTTCATTTTTTTTCCTTGAGCAAGATTATTAACCCCCAATTTGCTCACTTCGACAACGTGGGTGATTCCTCTGTTGATATCAGGCATCTTGTTAAATGAATTATCTCTATTTCTTCGTGGAATGCTTAGGCGATGAATTCATATGATGTCGTGGCGGAAGGGCATAATTTTAAAAAATAATAAATAAAAATAATAATATGGTTCATGAAAGAACCCACCGGTCTTCAATAACTCCAGAAATAAAATAAGCTAATGTGTATTATGATAATATAATACAAAGTAATAACAGTTAAAATCATGCTGTTGTAAGAACGATAAGCTTGTTATACTTTAAATCGCAAACGTGACAATTGTTTGGGGGCAAGCAAAATAATGTAGAGGCGCCTAAATGGTGTATTACACTATCTCTAATTTGTACTCGGGAAGGGACTAAGTGTAGGTCATGATAAAAATAAAATAGATGAGATATCTCTCTTTCTCTCTCTCTCTCTCTCTCTCTCTCTCTCTCTCTCTCTCTCTCTCTCTGTGTGTGTGTGTGTGTGTGTGTGTGTGTATGTATGCATGTGTGTGTGTTTGTCTCTGAGAAATAGAAGAATAGAAGAGAGAGATAAAGAAAGAAAGAAAGAGAAAGAGAGAGAGAGAGAGAGAGAGAGAGAGAGAGAGACTGTATGAGAGTGTACGTGTGTGTATAATATATGTCTTTGTATGCGTGTGTGTTTGTTTCTGAGAAAAAGAAGAAAAGTAGAGAAAAAGAAAGATAAGAGAAAGAGAGAGAAAGAAGGAGAGAGAGAGAGGGAGAGAGAGAGAGAGAGTGAGAGAGAGAGGGAAAGAAAGAGAGTGTGCGTGCGTGTATGTGTGAAGAGGAGGAGGGAGGGAGGAGGTCTAGTCTTGTGTTGTTTTTATTATGCTCTCTTTCCTTGTCCTTAATCTTTTTATATACTACTGTTTTCTCTATATTGCTTTATCGTTTCCCTACAGAATGTTCATATTGTTGTGGCGAAGATAACGGATGTGATTCGTGTGTATCGCCATACAAGTACAGAAACAAACAATATTCAAAACTATATTTATTTTACTAAGTGGATCATGTTTACAAAACCTTAACATTGACAAGTAGTCTATAAACGATATGAACGAGTGACATATTTTATATCTAATCAACCTGCGCCAGTGACAAATAAAATATAAAAACAATACGATGATTGATGCTCTTGGGGGGGGGGGGGGGGGGGAAGTGAGAGAGAGAGAGAGAGAGAGAGAGAGAGAGAGAGAGAAAGAGAGAGAGGGGGGGGGGGATAATGTAGAAGCATAAATTTCAACAGGCTTGTCATTTTGTTTTGTTGTTGTTTTTTGTTTGTTTGTTGTCGGGATTTTTGTTGGAGGGGGAGGGGGGAGGGAGGGGGTTAAACTTTGTTTTACTTATTTTATTTTCATTGTTTTGTTGTCATTTCTTTGTCTTTACTTTTTTTTTTTTTTTTGGTTTTTATTGTTGTGGTTCTTTTATTTTGTTTTGTTGTTGATTTACGAGGCGGGATTGCTTATTGTTTTTGTTTTTTATTTGTTTGGTTTGTTTTTGTTTTCATGTTG
>NC_088360.1:32282099-32289599 GCF_034508935.2 Berghia stephanieae
ATCGATTGATATGACCCTAATAATTCTTAAATCCAAGACATCAACGAATCAAGAATAAATGAAATATAACTGTTATAATAAGAAATAAAGAACACGAAAGATTGTGGCATTTGATAACAGTATAGCATCAACATTAAATTAATGTTGAAGCAAAGCAATAAATTCTATATGTATATAATATGTATTTTCTTTCGATTCTGCTTTGAGGAGTCCATCAAATATCGAAATTTGCTCAGCAATCAAAACGCCCTTTCTCAAGAAACACTTTCTCTCAAGGAGGTAAAATTCAGAAATATAATTTCATGTTTCCATATCACCGCGTTCAATAATCGCCAATAAAATACATACATATTCAGAGTGCCAATTCTTAATTTAGGGCAGTATACTTTATACATTTCATTAGTGACAAAAGGGATGAATAGGTTGGGAGATATCACCCGTAGTGAAGGAAATATAATACAATTGCATTTTGATGGCCAATCCCGATATCAAGAAGGCGGCGTCTAGTTTTACACAGTTTGAACAATTAAAGTTGGATTAAAGCTTGACATTAGAAGACAGATGAATTGAATATGCCACAAAGACTCGCATCACCTTTGGTTTTACCCAGAATCTCAAAACGGATCAGAGATGGAAAAAACAATGGAAAATTTATCTGGGGTTCGTTGATTTATGTTTCTTCCCTTTGTCTTGCGGGTTTTTTTTTTTTTGTTTGTTTTTGTTTCTTTTTGTTGGTGCTGATTGCTTTATTCTTTCTTTCTTTTCTTTTTTTTTTTTTAATTTGGGGGAAGGGGGGGGGGGGGGGGGGCATTGAGGTTCGTTCTTGTTGTAGGCTAGGATTGCTACAAATTAAATAGGCTATATTTTATTTGTAACGGTGTACCCCAGCGATTGTTTTTATGTGTCTTTTTTCAATATGTAAGCGAAAATGTCATCAGATAGTCACCCTATTAGAACTGAAAACCACCAATAGATACATGACATTGAAGCCTTTCATGACATGATTTATGCCAAGTTACAAACTAAATTCTCCATCCTCATAATGTTGTAAAGCTCCGAGAGTATGCAGTATTCGTCACGGATATTGGCGCATTATAAACGAGCATTTATCCCGAGGAATTACAAGACGTAAAAGAGTCTCAGTCAATCTTATTTTCTTTTCTTTTTTTTTCACAATCTGTGAACTATTTTAACATTTGTAAGATCGTATAACTACCAAAGATTTTAACAAAGTTTTAAACATGACAACGTGTTAAAACACCAAATGACCCATGAAATAAAGTTGATGACTATCGGACGACTTTTCCAACTGCGAGTCCTAAACGGTGGCTTCATCGCCGGTCCCTTTTCAAAAAGTTTGTATACCAGTTATGAAAAGGCTATTAATTTTTATTTATCTATACCCATGTCTAAGGCGATACTATTGAATGTATAAAAGATCGAATAACATACCAACCACGAATAAATTATTTATACTTAAGATGACGTGTGAATTTTTTTTTTTAATGCAATGATTTTGTATGGACCGAATGTCATTAGGTATTAGGATCAAGATTTCTTTTAATTACTAAAAAAAAAAATAGCCACATTCATTGAGAGCCTATAAAAATATTGTATCATGAAAGGAAAGCTACTGAGAGGAGTTGAAACTAAATGTCTTTTCTACTCGGAACAGGATTCTTTAATTATTAATAAAATATAAACTGGATTATTTATGTAAGATATAAATTAATATTTACTCTTTTTTCACTAAAGACTCAATATTCTGTCCATAGCAATTGTCACTTCTAAAAAAACCGTGAAAAAAAGAACATACATCAGTAAGGAAACTATGCTGCCATTATGAAAACTATGTTGACGAAACGTTCTAATTTAGCAAAATTTCATCTCAGCATTTTTCTCTCCTCTAATCGAGAAATGATATATTAGCGATTTCAGCAGCAAAACGACTACATTAAAAACAATTATGAAAATTTAAAAGTTACCCATTATCTTACAGTTAAAATTCATATAACATTATAGAAGAATTTAATTGAAAAAAAAAAAAATAGCACAAAATTGTCGTGACGCCGTATTCATATGTCATATCATGAATATCAAAGTCCCACTAAGAACTGTTCAATCCGTCGATCATCCCAAGGAAATCTTCTATAATTACACAATACCACATCACTACGTCACTTTGAGAAATAAACAACAGGAATCACGGAAGTCGATCAACTGCAAACATGCTCATCACCATCAAAATTGGTAAAGTCTCAACTAGCGCCAGAGACCGAGTCGAGAAAACCTGAAAAATTCCACCAGAATAGGACGAGTACGCCGAGTAGTGTGTGTGTGTGTGTATGTGTGTATGTGTGTGTGTGTGTGTGTGTGTATCAGTGCTCCATTTATCTTATGACCAAGCTTATTCTCTGTGACATTCTGATGGAACAGGACACGAAAACCAACACTCTCAGAAACTAGCAGCTACCTCATTACGGTAAACATCGTTTTCTCCATCAACTTATTTGCATTCTCGGCTTCTAAGACTGCAAAAAGTTCTCAAAAACAACCATTCTGAATACTATTAAATTGTCATTTTGAGAAAGATATGTCTAAGAAAGAATGTCTTATTTCATATAATATGAACAAAACAATAACCGATAATAAATCAATGTTAACAACAACAACAAAATCCGAAATCAGAAAATCCCAAAAACTCCCATCTTTACAGTATTGCCTCCCTTCATTCCTATTCCTATTATTATGCATTCGCCAGCTCATTACATTGAGATGCCCCCCTCCTGCCCTTCTCTATCAGATCCCTCTGTCCTCCGGAAACCCTCATCATTATTCTAAACGCCTCACCCCTGACATCACAGAGAGCCACCCACCCAACCACTCTACTACCCATTCCCAATTCTTTTCTGACCATCCACCAAATTTTAAGTAGACTTTTTAGAAAAATAAAAATAAAGAGAGACAAATAAGAGAGATATAGAGAGAAACATGATCTGGAGAGAGACTGAGAGAGAGAGAGAGAGAGAGAGAGAGATATCCCTATCACTTCACCAGCAATGGTCGTAACCTTTTGCTCTTTGGCTTCATTCGTCCTACTGTCTATATTAACATAATAACATTACTGAAGCACTCCATCCCCGTCCTTCACTCGTCTCCGCCCATACATTTATTTTTTTTTATTTGATGGAAGAGTTAGTACTATCAGCTACCAAAGGGCGTAGATCAGATCCATTTGATGGAACAAATTGAATACGTCATAGCAGGAAGATGGAGAAGTGGGAAAGGGGGGATGTGAGGGGGCATATATCACAAGGAAAGGAGGGGGGGGGGGGTATGAGGGGAGAGAGAGAGAGGGGGGGGGGAGAGAAGGAGAGATAGATAGATAGCTAGACAGACAGAAGACAGATAGAAAGATGGATGGATGGATAAAGAGAGAGAGAGAGAGAGAGAGAGAGGGAGAGAGAGAGAGAGAGAGAGAGAGAGAGAGGGAGAGAGAGAGAGAGAGAGAGAGAGAGAGAGAGAGAGAGAGAGAGAGGGAAGGATTGAGATGGAAAAAACTGAGAGGAATATTTGATTTGGTGATGGAAGGGGGTGGGGGTGGATGAGAAACACAGGATATATATCAGATGGGAACAATGAGGGAGAGATTGGGGCTGGAAGGGTGGGGGGAGGGAAGCGACCGGGAGAGGTGAGATAAAGTTAAAGGGGGGATGAAGGGAGAAGGTATCGGAGGGGAGGGGGAGGGAGGGGAGCGAGGGACTGCATAATATACTTTAAGATGGACTCACATGAAATTGGTTTTTAATAGACATGGTAGGGTCTCTCTCTCTCTCTCTCTCTCTCTCTCTCTCTCTCTCTCTCTCTCTCTCTCTCTCTCTCTCTCTTATCCCCTCTCAGTTTTCCCTGTCTATTTTCTGGCATCACATTTCCGAAGACCGCCCAAGTTCCGGTCTCCATCAAAAATTCCTGTGACATTTCACACTGGCCATACATTAAACCTCCCCTGCGGTGACAACATCCAAACTGCTCTTGCTCAGACCCCTCGCCACACGACTTCGCAAACATCAATTCCATTGCGAACTACTATTACAATATATTTCAAATTAGGATTGTTTACAATATTATGAGGCAAAAGAAAACGAACAGGACAGGGATGAAGATCAACTCTTTTATAATTCTATATAATTAATATAGAACATCGTTCATTATTGTAATAGTAATAGTATTATTTACTGAGTAGGAAATTAAAACATTATTTTAAAGAAACAAAATAGGTTTACGATTCATTTCCTCCCGCATCACTGCTGTGGTTTTCTTCATTTTAAATAACTACTTCCTCTGTCCGACATCAATATTCATATTTATGATAATTTTATTTTTTTTTTTGTTATGCGACACACAGCCACAAATCGGCATTATACCCCATTGGTCTATACCGACGTGAACAAATTTTGTAGGTCTGCTATCCAGATGCAATTAATTACGGGCCCGTTTAACGTTGTTCTAAAGAACACTAATCTGCGTTGGTTTGAGAGTATTTCCATTATTACAATGAGGCCATAACAATTTGGGTTATCAGATCTGCAAGTATGTAACACGTCGGTTTATACGTGAAGAAAAATTATAGGGCAGTCTAAATACAAGACTTGGGATAATTCTAATTTCTGGCCGGGAAGAACTTCAGTTCTTTAAGTTTCAGGAAATTCCAATTCAATTTATTCGATCATCCTAATTTTAAACCTATTTTAGGTATATCAGATTCACCGGATTGACGCGATATGTCACTTATTGTAACCGAATGCCCGGATGGCCATAGAAAACGCCTAAATTGCCGCAACGAAAACAAAAGTTAGGCACCATAGCAGAACATCGAACATTTTGTCCTCTTTTAATTTGGAAAAAGATATTGACAAAGAACACATTAAATTTTAATTATTACACAGCACCCATCACAAAGCCGGCTCACCCTTATGAAACGTTAGTGACAATCCAATAATTACACGCTGACTGTGCATTGGTCTTTGCACACGGAAATTACAATCATGATGATAATAATAATAATACTAATAATAATATATCACCCATCGCCTTCATCTGTTATTATGTAGGGGGGGGGGGGGGGGAAGCGGATGAAAAGAAGTGAATTTGAAGTAAAAATGATCAGAGATAAAAGCAGGTCATTTTGTGCGACTTTTTGGTCTTGCGGTATGGCACTCGCCTTCGGACTGGTAGGTCCCTGGTTCGAGTCCCGTATTGGGCGGAGAAGAACGCTCTTTATTTACATTTATGCCTCGCCGCACTCAGGTGAAAAAGGAGTACTTGACATGTGTTGCATCTTTCGAAAAAAGAAAAGCATGTATAAAGCGGCTTACATGCGTCATACCTCGTCAATGATGTTAATGCTGCCGTTGGCTTGGGACATGTTGTTAAGTGCTTTGAGCACATTGAGTGGATATTGTACTATGCATATCTTACTGTTGATCTCCTTAAGTATGCATTGCCCTTCATAATAGCGTAAAAAAAAATGTTGGCACACGTCTCATATTCCTGGCTATGACTTCAATTTTCACCATCTAAAGCGTACCGACTTGATAAACTGTTTCGGTGTGCTAAGGCACCATTAAGACCCTCATGGATCATAGTTTTTTTTTATTGTTTCATTTCATTATGTGTTGTTTTGATTTATTTGTCTTTGTTTTTTTTTTTGTTTTTTTTTTTTTGTGTGTTTTTTTTTTGTTGTGCTTTTTTTTTTTTGAGGTGTTTTTTTGGGTGGGTGGGTGGGGGGGGGGGGGGGGTCTCCTATTAATGATATAAAAAAAAAGCAAACAATCAAGCAAGTTATGATGAATGGTGTATAGGGAACGTGAATCGTACAATCGTAGCATATGGGTCTTCAGATGACAGTCTGACTGGACTGATGGCCGGCTGGTACAATCATAATATGTGTGTCCCGATGAGATGGTTGGTTATGTTGCCCAGGTACCATTGTCATTCTAATTAAGCCCAGCATCATTTCAACGGGGTCAACGAGCATTTTGTTATCTAATCACGATAACTGTACTATAGTTATTACACGTACTGGACACAGCAAAAAAAAAAAAAAAATGCACAGGAAGAGAACGTTAGCATTGATTAATTAAAGCCCATTGACATCGTCATAACTAACTGCTGGTCGACCTACGAAGGTGATCGCCATAGTCCGACAGCAAAACTAGAAATGTGGTTCCCTGTACTTTATTTAAGTTATTCGTATCTTTTTTTTTTTAACTTATTGAAATATGTGACTCAGCTCCACCAGTCTCCTACCAGTTGGCATGTCACGGGTCAATGGAAAGATAAAAATGCAATTTTAAAAAATTAATATAATAAAAGTTAAGGAATCATTCAATTATACGAGATTCAGCACATTATCTAAATGGCACTAATTTTTTTAAAAATATTTATCCATTTCGATTTTGAGAAAGGAAGTTACAAAAAAAAAGTTTGAAACACCGACTGGCAAAAAAGTTAAATAATACCATGGATTATACTTCGCTTATTTTTCTTTCTTTCTTCTTCTTCTTCTTCTTCTTCTTCTTCTTCTTCTTCTTCTTCTTCTTCTTCTTCTTCTTCTTCTTCTTCTTCTTCTAATTGTTTTGTTTTTGTTTTCTATCTTACTCTCCTCCTTCACAGAAAAATTACTATATTCCAAACAGTAGCAGTTAACAGAGGTCTTTGCAGTCAAGAATAAAACATCAACACCAGTCATGGGAAACCCATGTGACGGCATTGTGGAAAAATGGCGACATGCGGACACGAACTATCCATCTGTCTTTGTCTCAGAGAGTCTAAAAACGTGGTCTATTATTTATTTCTGGAAAATAACACACAATAGACGAACCTCATCTTAATAATAATAATTTTTAAAAAAAAGTATTTGCCAATAATATACAGGTCTTGATAAGGTCACAAGCCTCCCCCTCTCTCTCTCTCTCTCTCTCTCTCTCTCTCTCTCTCTCTCTCTCTCTCTCTCTCTCTCTCTCTCCATTAGTGTATGTATCTCTATATCTATCGATCACTCTATCTTGATCGATCCATCCATATCTCTCTCTCTCTCTCTCTCTCTCTCTCTCTCTCTCTCTCTCTCTCTCTCTCTCTCTTTATATTATATATATATATATTATATATATTATATATATATTTTTATTTTTTTTACATTTTTATAAGTAATGATGCTCGTGTGGAGTGTGGTGTGTGTGTGTCGGTAGTGTGTGTGTGTACAGATTTGGTTGATGTTGAAGGTAAAGTTAGACTATGATTGCTTCCGAGATCCAAGAGGAGAGAAGAGAGAGAGAGAGAAGAGAGAAGAGAGAAGAGAGATGAGAGAGAGAGAGAGAAAGGAGAGAGGAGAGAGAGAGAGAGAGAGAGAGAGGGGGGGTTAAATAAAGAAGAAACAACAAGAATTTCGGTATCTTGATCGGTATCAGTGGTCGGTCGGTAGAAATAAGATCTGTTGTT
>NC_088360.1:32297099-32302099 GCF_034508935.2 Berghia stephanieae
CACATATCAAGACTCTTCCAGTGATAGAGCACAATGTCGACGATAATACACTGAGACAATACCTCATGATATTGATTTCTGTTGACTCTCTCTCTCTCTCTCTCTCTCTCTCTCTCTCTCTCTCTCTCTCTCTCTCTCTCTCTCTCTCTCTCTCCGATTTCATCCTATATTCACAAGCCAAAAAAACAACAACAAAAAAAAAAACAAAAAAACAAAAACAGCTCCATTGTTAGATTAACTTATTTAAAATTATGAGATGGGGGGGGGGGGAAGAGAGAGAGAGAGAGAGAGAGAGAGAGAGAGAGAGAGAGAGAGAGAGAGAGAGAGAGAGAGAGAGAGGAGTGAAAAAACTAAACGACCACGATCACCACCATCACCCTTGTCATCATCTTCATTTTCATCATCATCATTGTCGTCGTCGTTATAATCAAGCATTGAATGGAAAGATGGGTTTTAATCGAGATTTGTCGTAACTTCCATAATATTAGACCAGAGGACGGGAAACTTTATTCGTTTTATGTTGACGACATAAGCATAAGGATGAATACGGCTCCCGGCCTGTGCCGTCAAGAATATGTATTTGAAAACAAAAAGTACTAATCGGAGACCTGTGGGGTGGACGGGTGGGTGAGAGGGGGGGGGGGGGGGGGGGAGAGAGAGAGAGAGAGGAGGGGGGGGGGGAGGGGAAATTACAAAAAATATTGAATTATTATATCGTTTACTAGAACACATGGGCATTAAATGGCATTAAATGAAAACACGAATGGTTTTGCAGTAGTCGATCTTGGTCAACGAACGAAAAAAGTAACGTCATAATATATCCAAGTTTATGGTCCTTCATTCATTCTCCTACCACCATTGAAACAACAACTACAATATGACTGTACAACATTATATGAATTTAGCTTACGTATATTATATAGAGTGCCGATTGCATGAAGAAGAGAAAAAAACAAATTGATAAACTGCCAAACACAGAGCGAGATAGATAGTTAAACAAATATAGATAGAGAGATAGATTGACAGACAGACCAACAAAAGAAATTATCACAATGACATAATATAACGGTCCATTGTGAGAACAAGAAAAATTAATTGTGCCAGTGACAACGAAGCTAATGTCACGATGACACGATAGGAATGATAACTATCATAAATATCTTACTTGGAGTGTATAATAAAATCTTTGTGAAGCAAATAAAAAACAAATATGTATATATTTTTCATGTGTTGAAACTCGGGGTTTCAAACGACAAAATGTTCATTTGATCGTTACGTTTGCATTTGTCACTAGACTCCTTATCCACTTCGAGGTCTTATCATGACGATTAAAGTCTCCTGACTAAATTTCTAAGGAGGCGTTTGTCGAAGTCGGCTTGATATGAAATGATAAAGACAAGTGACAACATCAAGCAAGGCAGTTGCAGTTATGTTTTAATCAATGGCATCAATCTACAGATAAAACCGTTTATTGTTTGAGCTCATCATTTTGTCTGGCATTTATTTTAGCACATTCAGGGCAATATCAATACCGCCGTACTCTGGAAAAACCCATATTTTAAAATTTGGCCAGAAAACTCGTCCTTCAAATATCGATTGATTTAAATGAGACCCACATCTTGACAAAAAAATCTCAAACCCGAGACTTCGCGAAGTCCCAGGTTTGAAAGATGAGGGTCATTTAAATCGATCGATATTTGAAGGACGAGTCTTCCGACCACGTGTTAGAATATGGGGTTTTCCAGAGTACGGCGGAATAGGAAATGAACCAAAAATAAACAAAACAAAACAAAAACTTTAAATATCCCCCAGAAAAAAACAAAATAACAACAAACATACGAATTTCAAGGAAACGATGTGTATTAACCAAAAATAGAACAAAATTTCTGCTCACTTAGAAAAGAAATGTCATTTTAAAATGCTTTAGAGTAGATGCAGATAGTCTGGGTTATCATATTATCTTTTATCATACATCAATTTGTGTCAAATAACCATATTTAAACCAAATTCAATTTCAAAGTTAAATGTTGATATAAAAATCTAAATCTAGAGCAAAAACAATATCAATTTGGCCAAATTTAGTTACGAAATAATATGTATATCATACAGATTAAATATGTACAAGTGGCAGGGTTGGTTATTGTTGTTTTTCGTGTATTTGCTTTTTTTCGTTCTTTTGTTCATGGTTATTCTTGTCTCTTATTGGTTGTTTCGTTGTTTTTGTATTTGTCTGGGGGGGGGGGGGGGGGATTTGTTTTTTTTTTTTTTTTTTTGGTGGGGGGGGGGGGGGGTGTTTTTGTTTTGCTTTTACTTGGGGGGGGGGGGGGGGGTTTGTTTTAAAATCATTATCTGGGTGAAGTGTTGTCAAACTGGGGAATATTAGATGATCTCCTTTTACAAACAACAAGCTATGATGCCAGCAGATAAAACTTTGGTGGTAGAGGATTGATTCAGAGGCCAAAAAATTGCTGAACTTGTAAAAATGATTCTTTTCTTCTTTTTTTTTTATGATACATTATTATCTTGTGTAACTAAAATAAATAGCACTTGGCGCGTGTTATATTAATTTGTCGTGGTAATAATATTATAACCTGGCGGTAAGATTACGTTGTTTACATATGGCTCAGATAAGAAATTAAATATAAATAGGTATGATACATTAGAATACTCTTTACCACGTCCAAAAGTACACTGGAAATAATTATATGGAAATAGTCGTGACCTAAAACCCTTGATCATAAACAGTAAACATTTCTGTTATTGCATTCATTTGAACAAATATCACTACCATTTTTACAAAAAAATGTTTTTCTATGTTGATAACGTTTTAAATATTGAATTTGTATCCGTCTGTGTCTAATCGCTGTGTAATTGTTTAATTAATGATATATATTTTATTTTTGTAAAGCGCCTAGAGCTCATATTGCATGAGATGTAGGCGCTATATTAAGTGTGCAATCCGGATGCTTTTGCAAAATAACTGGAGGAACTTTCCCTTTAAAACACACAATGAGGATGGATGGATGGATAAATAGATAGATAGATAGATAATTAGATAGATAAATAGATAGATAGATAGATAGATAGATAGATAGATAGATAGATAGATAGATAGATAGATAGATAGATAGATAGATAGATAGATAGATAGATAGATAGATAGATAGATAGATAGATAGATAGATAGATAGATAGATAAATAGAAAGATATACAGGCAGACAGACAGTCAGAAAAGCAGAGTGAAAGAATATGAAAGTAAGAGAAAAAAAAAGAGAGAGAGAGAGGGGGGGGGGGGAGTGATAAAAACGTTCTCTGCATAATCTGAAATGACTGAATAGATTACACCTATTGACCTTAATTAAACTCGATACATTTCCATGGTATTGATTCTCCGTTTGTCTGATAGTAAACAGCTAATCTTCTAGCAACAAGCCGATTTGTTGTCTGTGCGACGGAGGAGGAGGGGTAGACCACCTCCATTAAAATACAATACCTGCTATCGCGGCCACCGAGGGTGGTTAATTAATACGTGTCAAATCATAAATAATAATGGAAATAACCATAGATGCGTCAACAAAATTATGACTATAAATTATAATAGCAATCGAATTGATGATAATGATGACAATAACACTAGTATTATTATTATTATTATTATTATTATTATTATTATTATTATTATTTATTATTATTATTAATAATTAATAATAATAATAATATAATAATAATATATAATAATAATAATAATATAATAATAATAATAATAATAATAATAATTACGAAATGAATAGTCATTCAGTGTTGCTCTTAACAGGGTACATAGACATTTAATATAGACATAATCACAAATAAACGTTCTAAAGCGCCCATAGCCACCTGCGAAGGTTTGCGATAAATTGCCAAAGGCTGTAAGATCAAATCCTAGATAACGAGCTATAATTAGGTGTCACAATACCATCCTTGATCCAAAAATAGTATCAGCCATAGATACAACTCAATCGTTATCCTGAATGTATTGATCCAATACATATCATCCAACATAGCGGTCAGTCAGAGGCAATTGGATTCAATAGTCTGATGTCACGTCGCCCAGCAACGGCGGCCGTCCAAAGAAAATCGGTACTTTTTATTCGTCATGCTGGCTAGAACTTTTCATATGTCTTTTGACCAGAATGTGTGAAAGTCAAAACATGATCAGATTCATAATGGGGTTTTTTTTCTCCTCTGGATACGCTTTTATGCTCGTCGGAGAAATATCTCATAAGGGCGTCCGCCCTTGTTCCGATAGTTTAGAGCCAGTTACTAAGTTACCATGCGTCATTACGACTGTTGAAGCGTATTGTTACTCTCCTTTTCACGGTGCTGAAACCGACATAAACGCCGGCTTGGTGGGCTTATGACTTGAAAAGGAGCCGATTAAAGTGCGGTACAGCCCCAATATTTGAAATGTATATCCGCAGTGGAGCCCTTAGCAGGATGTTTTACCCCAGGTTCAATTCGGACGTTGATTGTGAAGCATGATGGACCATTAATTTCGACATCTACAGCATTTTAATCATTTGGCATAATTGAACGCGAGAAGGGCATTCGCGTAAGGAACACTCAACTTTCAGTGTGAATGGGAATCTGATGTTTGGTATCCCGTTAGGCGTACAATGTCAGAGAACTAATAAAAAAAAAAAATTAAAAATTAAAAATGGGACGCCCTTAAGTAAGGTGACATGTTCTACTCAATCAGGGGAATAAATGAAGCACTGCTAAGCGCATTACAAGATGTGGATCCCGTGGACATGCCCTGTATACATGCAGAGGCATAAATGTTTTAGGGTTGTACCTTGTAAAACTACATAAATGAGATTTCTTATTTTCCTAACTAAACATGCCCCCCCCCCCAAAAAAAAATATAAATAAATAAATAAATAAATAAATGCAGCGCTCGTGCATCAATAATTCGCTGAAACGCACTAAGATCCCAATCGTGTTACAAGAATTCCTGGCA
>NC_088360.1:32304599-32312099 GCF_034508935.2 Berghia stephanieae
GAGAGAGAGAGAGAGAGAGAAAGAGATGGGATGAGACCGAGACTTAGCCACCTCTAGTTTGCTATGGACTGAGATGACCATGAGTAACGCAACTGGATATCAATTGCAATCACTCCCTGTGACAGGTGAGCCACCCAGCGGGTATGGAAAACGGGATGGTACAGGAGCCTGGAGGGCATGCTGTGACGTGTGACGTCAAGGACACACGGCTATCAATACATGCGTGTAAGAGTAATGCAATCTTTGCATAAAAAAAAAAAAACAAAAAACATCTTGAGCTTTTATATAGCGCAATATCCACTAAACGTGCTCAAAGCGCTTTACAATACAAGGGGTCCCTTGTAACATGTAGAACGAGGCATGACGCCTGTTAGGCGATCTTACTTTTTTTTTTTCCAACAGACAACGCTGTTGACGGCCAGGTACTCATTTTATACATGAGTAAGGTGAGAAAATGTGAGTAAAGAGCCTTTTCCAAGGACTCAACTATGCGCCGAGCTAGGCTCGAACCCAGGACCTTCCGATCCAAAAGCGAGTGTCATACCACAAGACCACAAAGAGGACAGCGGTAATGTGTACATATTTCGATCATCTCCTACCTCATCGGTTACTTAGATGTGAGGGCTGAATTACTTCCTGCATAATAGTCATGTTATCGTCACTGTTGCTTTCTTTTCATGCAATGACATGAAATTAACAATAATTAAAGCCCTCGTGCAAGAAAGTTCTAGCGTTAATCTAACAGATTCACTAATTAATTAATGTTTGTAGTCCTAAAAACCAATTAAGAATCAGAGAGAGAGAGAGAGAGAGAGAGAGAGAGAGAGAGAGAGAGAGAGAGAGAGAGAGAGAGAGAGAGAGAGAGAGAGAGAGAGAGACGGTCAACGCAAAGACATCTGATACAACGTTACAGTCAATCATTCATCGCAGTTGTGTCACATTCCAAATTACAGTCGCACACCCAAGGAGGATTATTAGACACTATAAAATACAGGAGTGGGCGGAGGTACGGGGAATTGCTGAAGACAGCAAATCAATGCGCCATAATCAAATATCCTGCCTCAAGTACAAACTATCAATCCGATTATTGTTTTAAAAGAAGAAAAAAAAAAACACACACGAGTGAGGGAGAGGGGGGAAATAATTTTTTAAAAATAAAAGCTACTCGTAGCTCCAATTAATATTTTTTTTTTTTTTTTGTTTTTTTTTGTTTTTCAATTAACTTTGTAAAGATTTTATACTGTATGAAACACTGAGAAAGCAGGTAAATCACGCTAGTAGTCAAAACAGACCAACAAAATGAAGAGGAAAACATTCCAGAGGAATTTTCAATGGTCTACATACGTCTACGATCTAGACATACTTGTAGGCCATCGAACCGTATCTGATGTTGTAAATGGTAACTACCTACTACTGTGGGAACTGAATAAATTATCGGTAAATTGGGAAGGGGGGGGGGGGGGCGCATGAAAAAGAAGAGATGTAGCTTTGGGAAAAGAGATAGATAGATAGATAGATAGATAGATAGATAGATAGATAGATAGATAGATAGATAGATAGATAGATAGATAGATAGATAGACAGTAGATTCGAGAATCCAAGAAGCTCTATAAAAACAATGGGATTGACCGAGTCAGCAAGTGTTAAGTAAAGCGTACCTTATCATTAACAATCTTTGTGAATGAATTGTCCGATTTCTTAGAAGGTCAAATTCACACGACATTCGTGATACGTACAAACTACGTGTCAAAATCAGCGAAGGACGAAGGACACTAAATCACAAGACAATTATTCTAATGTACGGTACACCTTCACCAATGAAACCTGATTATAAAAGACGGGGCATAACCGAATGGGAGAGATGGAATGTCACATGTACAAGTGGCCTGTGTTTCAAGTCCAAAACACCGATTCAAGCTGTGGCATTTTTAATGAGGAATGTGGGAGAATTGGTACTAAGTACACATTAAAACTACAGTAACAGTTCATACACGCGGGAAAAAATCTACTATTTCGAAATGTAATGGTCTAGCGAAGGATAGGACAGCACGGTTTCTCATAATACATCATGTCTAATTGAAATGGCCAGAAAAAATTGTGACTGAACAACCATATTCTGTAGAATGACTTAACATCTATTCCCACATTTGGCCATTAAAAAAAAAAAAAGAAATAGTACATCGACACACTGAGATAATCCAACCCCCCCCCCCCCTAAACTTGATACAGGGTTACAAATTTGATACTTTATATTTGATAAGCCTGGGACCAATTTAATCCATTGATTTATAAAATATGAAGTAAGAGTATTATGACCATAATCAGTTTGTTTTGTGGTGTTTTTATTTTTTTGGTTAAAGTTGTTTTGTCACAATACGTCTATGTCTATGTTATACACATCGCAGATAAGGTTAAAGTGTGGGTGGAAAGGAATTGTCCAGCCAGCAATGAAACCTGATAAAAGACTGGACGGAATGTGGCCAGGTGACTGACCACTACCAACAAAAGCTACTCCTCCATTATTTAAAGGTTCTATCAATGGATTCCAATTAGAGTACATTACTTGGCTAACCATATAACTGCGAGATTGCAGCTTCATGTATTCGGTCAAATAACCACATACCTTACACGTATAATGTACTAACTAATAATGCGGAAAGGGAAAAAAATGAATTAAAGGTAGAAGAATCACCGGTTCACTTTACCTGCTTAATTATTTTTTTTAAAAATTAATCAAAGAGTTCACCTCCATTTGGGAATCTTCAACCAGTTAACTGTCGTACCCTGGAAAAAGTCGTATTTAACAATTTGGCCAGAAAACTCGAGAAGTCCTAGATATGTTTGTTTTTTGTTTTTTTTTTGTTGGTTTTTTTTTTTTTTTTGCCTAAGATGATGAAAATTTTAATCGATCGATATTTGAAGGACGAGTTTTCTGGCCAAATTTTTAAATTCGAGTTTTTTTCCAGGGCACAGTTAAGGCCATTGAGCCATAAGTAAAATAGATTGGACCGGTAGGGGATAAACTCACAATTTAAACAATCAACAAAACGGCGTGTTGTGTCATTTGAGTGAAAACGGACATCGCGAACTCAAAGGCAAACATTTGGCGTAATCACGAAATATTCTCTTAGTATCCAGGTAGTCTATTCATGCGGTGTAAAACCTGTGACTTATTTACAAGTGGGAATCTGTGCTGGCAACGGCAGCAGGTGTGATGAATGAAGAATGATTTTGTGGACGATAGTTTTCATTCGTATCCATCGCAGCTAATGAATTTACAAAAGGAAACATTTAAAGTCAAAGAGGAAAATAAGATAAACCCCACATATGGTCAATTAAAATAAATACGACAAAGCAAGAGGGGAAAGAAATAGAAATTTCCAACTTAAAACAAAATTTAAACTATGATCGACCTTTTTGCGCATTGGTGTAAATTGCCAAATCCATACATCTAACTAAGTATTACAGGTTCATATTTACCGGAATTCTCATCTGATGACACAAGTGGGTGACCATTCGACACATCGAAATTGCGTTTATTTTAATCGAAAACTGCCTAAGGTAAGCAACGGCAATGCAAGGCAAAAGGAATTCCAACGATGACAACATTGAAAGAGTAGGGGGGGGGGGGGGCAGACACTTGATACCTCTTTTCATTTATTTTTCAATTGAATAAGAGTAAGAAGAGTCAAAAGATTTGGGGATCGGAGTCATCATATTATACCAAAGAAAACCAATGGAGGACAACAGCCGGTATGAAATGCTTTGGAATGTCGCAAAGCAAGAACGTTTTGACGTTTCTATAACAGTGTAATCTTGTTGGTTCCATTCCACGAGGTAATGTCTTTTGTGCGAAGGAGTCGGAGCGTAGGGGGAAATTATGCAGACGGCTATGAGTGGACAGACTACGGCGGACGAGGGGACACGAGACGGCGAGGAGATAAAAGACAAGGCCAAGGGGAGGTGATAAGCCAATCTTGAATAACTTTTTGACGAATCATTGGTGAGATCCCTTTCATAGAATTTGACTTGGAAAATAAATACGTAACTTGGAAATGATATTAACATTACAATTGTAGATAAAAACAAGGTATTGTTTAAAGAAGAAGAAAAGGAAGAAATAGTAGTAGAAGCAGCAGCAGCAGCAGTGGTAGTAGTAGTAGTAGTAGTAGTAGTAGTAGTAGTAGTAGTAGTAGTAGTAGTAGTAGTAGTAGTAGTAGTAGTAGTAGAAGTAGTAGTAGTAGTAGTAGTAGTAGTAGTAGTAGTAGTAGTAGTAGTAGTAGTAGTAGTAGTGATGGTAGTAGAAGAATAAGAAGAGGACGAAGAGGAGAACACAAAATGAATTGCATTCAATTTTTCTCAAATTTACAGAGTATCATTGCCGGCACAAAGAGTATAAATAAATCATAAAACCTAAACTTTCAATCTCTATGTATCAACTTTTTAAAAATGTATTTAGTAGTTTTAATTTCAATATATTTCCTGTATTTTTAATAATCAAATATATACCTCAAGCAATACAATTCTAAATTTTACCTTTGCATTGGATTACATTATTCTTTGCCACGCCAAGAATGTAATTTATTACCTTAATGCCGTTATCAATATCACGATCTTTAAACCAAATACTTAGTAGTATATATTTATTAAACTCGCAAATCAATGATGGAGAACGCCTGCCTTCATAATAATTATCATAATCTGAAATATAATTGACACTAATTCCTGCAACCACACAATACACCATATGGTCCATTATCCCATTATTTGTAATGATGAAAATATTTCAAATCAAGATTTAAGCATGACACCATTAATTGTTAACTGCCATACTCTGGAAAAGTATGCATTAAAAATTTGGCCAGAAAACTCGTCATTCAGATATGGATCAATATAAATGACCCCCATCTAGACAAAATCTCTCAGACCTTGGACTCTGTGAAGACTCAGGTTTTGGAATTTTTTGCCAGGACGAGGGTCATTTAATAGATCAATATTTGAAGAACAAGTTTTCTGGCCAAATGTTTTAATGCATAGTTTTCCAGAGTACTTGATAAAAAAAAGTCCATAATGAAGAGAATAAAAATTAAATACCGAGGTAATTGAATCAAGAGATAGATTGGTAGAGAAAAATCATCCATAGATTTACTATAATATAAATAATAAAGCCTCTAGACCAGACATAACAAGTTAAGACTTATGGCAGGCTCAGTCATTCACACTTGAGTTGAGTGAAGCCATTGCACAAATATGGTTTAGATGGGTGGATTCCTTAATGAAATAAACAAGATCACACCAATTAAAGAATCTCTAAATTTTACAGCTAATTTCCCACATTTATAATTTGAAATCCATTTATATATTAATTAAAAAATCAAAGATAAAAGATAAAATATTTAGTGGGTGAAAATTAAGTGATCATACATGACAAATAAAATTTTAAAAAGCATTATTTTTATCATTTGAAAATGTATACATAATTGAATAATAATAATTGTCTTATAATAAAATTTTCGGACCGGAGGAATTTCTAGAGCAGCCAATCTGACTTTGACTAACACTTTCATAAATGTTATAGTTATAGCTGGTTCTCGCTTACTCCGTGTGCTGTCCCATATCAAATTAAAGTATGGACTAAGTCCATCTACACACATGCCTCCCGTAACAAACATCAAAGCTGTACTCTCTTTCCAAAAAAAAAAAAAAAAACATATTTGTGACAATGTTTTTAAAATGTCAAATTTTGCAAAACAATACAGAAATAAATAAATAAATAATAAATAAACAAAGATGTTAAAATTACAGTTTAGTTTGGAAATCCATCTCAGCCAAAATCGAGAGAAAAATGTTTTGAAAATAAACAACTTAAAAATGTGAAAAAAAAAAAAAAAAAAACCTAGATCCTATTTGACAAATTAAATCAAGAGATCAAAGAATGGTGAAAGACAGATTTGTATTGGTACAAGTAGCAGGTGTGTTTTTAATCAATGCACTAAATCTCAAAATGAGCTCCTCTTTTTCTTTCGAGCAAAATAAAAATAAATTTTCAGAAAATACTTACAGCGTCAAGAAAAGTGTCAAGATGCGTAATCCATTGACACAGCAATGTGTGTTGGCAGAGTGTGGCAGTGTGTTAGTATCCAAGTATTGATTGACTAGTGTGTGATAACAATCCAGGTAAGAAATTACACCAGTCTTCTGCTCCACTGGCGAGAATTATCCAATATGAAATATAAAATCCAATATCATGTTGCAATAAATTGTTATATCCACTGATAGCAACAATATATCCTTCAGTTTTCTGAAAATAAAAATGAATAAACAGATTAAATATTAAATTGCACAGTTTTTTAAGATGAAAAAAAATAATAATAATAATCTATAGGACACTGTATACACTTCATGTGTTCAAAGCAAACTACAAGGGGCCCCAGGATAATAGCAGGTGGGACAGTGTGTGCTAATATAATAACATTAACATCAATATTTTCATTATTATTATTATTATTATTATTATTATTATTATTATTATTATTATTATTATTATTATTATTATTATTTTCGGCTTTTCCCAACTAGGCACTCATTTAACACCAAAACAATGTGACAAATAAAGTCGTTTCTAAGGACTTGACTTTGCACCACCCATAATGGGACTTAAATCCAGAACTTACAGGATACAAGTAAAGTGTCATACCACTAGACCACAAAGTCGCACAATAAATATAACGTTTACAAATTTACAGTTACAGTGTTAACAAAAGACAAAACAGTTGAGGTTTAAGAATAAGATGACATCAATGTGATAAAATTCACATCAATTGTGAAACGAGAACAGCAGCTTCAAAGGGCACTTTGTGAATTTGGCAGTATATACAAAACGGTTAGCAATATCTTAGTGTGAGAATTGAACACACACACACACACACACACACACACACACACACACATATACACATGCACCTGTTACAAAACCAAGGTTAGGCTAAGAAATATGATTTCTAAGATGTCATTCATACTTGTTGCTAGAGAATATTAAGTCCTAACTTAATATCAGGAACCTCTGATTCCTACTTGTAGTTCTAGGCCTACCACAAAAATTGTGATTAGATTTAAGAGAGACCCAATGAACAACTGTCTGTTATTGATAAAATATCTGGTTGTCTCGTAATTATAATTAGTAAAATAAACCAACCAAAGCAGAATTGTATCGGCCACAACCTAGAGCACATCTAAAACTTAAGAACGATATTTATACACAAGTGATCAAACCCAAGCAGTCAGCTATGGGAATATAATCATACTGACTGTGAAGTGATTATCATATGGCTTTGTCCAGCAGACAATAACACAGTGGAATTCCCTCTGTAAATCTACCAAGACGTCTAGATATCTAGAGTAAACAACAATAAACACATAAACATGAATCAGCATAATTATCACCATATAGAATAGAGGCCTCACATTTCTAATTCTAATGGTCTACGGAAAATGGCAAAG
>NC_088360.1:32324599-32329599 GCF_034508935.2 Berghia stephanieae
TCCTCCTCTGCCCTTTTTCAACCCTTATCACGCGTTGCTCGCACGACACAGCATGCATCTGTCTTGTTTTCAATACGCCTTCCATTGTATGAAGAGGTGTTCCTTTCATCCACCAACCCTGTCCCATAGTTAAGAGACTATAATTTTTGTGTAGGGATGGCATATTCCTGAATGGACTAAGGGATGGGTTAGTGACCCATTGGATCAGTGGACAAATGTTCGTAAACCAGATGCCAGCCCCCTCCCCCCCCCCAACCCCTCCCCTCCCCCCAAATACAAATTAAAAAAAAAAAACAAGAACCCCCCCCCCCAAAAAAAAAAAAAAAAAACAACAAAAAAAAAACAATAAACGAAAACGAAATAAAATAAACAAACATAAAGAAAAAACGCGCAGAAACACAAAACAACCCAACAAAAAACAAAAACAAAACCCAATAGCAAGTCACCTCGCCCTTGCTCAGTTGCGGCGCTGCGGCGGATAGTGGAATTATCAATATATTATCATACATTATAAAATTAAATTTAAATAATCCCTTTCTTCATCCCCAGGGGGAAAATTGTCTTTAGGGTCTATTCCAAGGGAAGAATGGAAGAACCCAGGAGTCAGCCGCAGTGAAGCACCGCAAAGTGAGCTAGGGCGAGGTGACTTGCTCAGGACACACAAGGCGGGTAGGCGAACTTGGTACCTTTTGGGCAGAGCTGCCTACTTGAAAATCCCAGAATTTCGTAGTTTTTAGGATATAAAAGTAGTAGTTGATAAAGTTAACTTTATAGATCAACAATTTACCGTCACAATGATTAAATAACACTTCAAAATCCTTTAAATTATGTAGCCTGGCATCACCTTTTTTTGCCAATATGTTTTAATGACATAGAGATGTTCAGGACGTTCTCAAATTGAAGCCAAAATGTCGTAATTTGACGAATTTTTCCTAGTAGTAGACAGGTCTGCATTTGGGTACGAAGCAAAGACCGTACCACAGATTAGTGCTAGTCTGTGGATCGTACCGCTCAGCCACGCTGCCCCCTAATATGGTATATATGAATGGATTGATTAACCAGGATGGATGCCAAGGTGGAATCATGGATATAAAAATGTATAATATCATATTGATGATCAAGATGGATTGGATAGATGCATAAAGCGATCTAGGAGAAGGGTGGACGTAAAAATTGATTGGATCCTACTCCATCCTATTGCTCCCGCTCTCTTCTTCTTCTTCTTCTTCTTCTTCTTCTTCTTCTTCTTCTTCTTCTTCTTCTTCTTCTTCTTCTTCTTCTTCTTTCTTCTTCTTCTTTCTTCTTTCTTCTTCTTCTTCTTCTTCTTCTTCTTCTTTCTTCTTTCTTCTTTCTTCTTCTTCTTCTTTCTTCTTCTTCTTCTTCTTCTTCTTCTTCTTCTTCTTCTTTTTTCTTTCTTCTTCTTCTTCTTTTCTTCTTCTTCTTCTTCTTCTCTTCTTCTTCTTCTTCTTCTTCTTCTTCTTCTTCTTTCTTCTTCTTCTTTCTTCTTCTTCTTCTTCTTCTTCTTCTTCTTCTTCTTCTTTCTTCTTCTTCTTCTTCTTCTTCTTCTTCTTCTTTCTTCTTCTTCTTCTTCTTCTTCTTCTTCTTCTTCTTCTTCTTCTTCTTCTTCTTCTTCTTCTTCTTCTTCTTCTTCTTCTTCTTCTTCTTCTTCTTCTTCTTCTTCTTCTTCTTCTTCTTCTTCTTCTTCCCTTCTTCTTCTTCTTCTTCTTCTTCTTCTTCTTCTTCTTCTTCTTTCTTCTTCTTCTTCTTCTTCTTCTTCTTCTTCTTCTTCTTCTTCTTCTTCTTCTTCTTCTTCTTCTTCTTCTTCTTCTTCTTCTTCTTCTTCTTCTTCTTCTTCTTCTTTTCTTCTTCTTCTTCTTCTTCTTCTTCTTCTTCTTCTTCTTCTTCTTCTTCTTCTTCTTCTTCTTCTTCTTCTTCTTCTTCTTCTTCTTTCTTCTTCTTCTTCTTCTTCTTCTTCTTCTTCTTCTTCTTCTTCTTCTTCTTCTTCTTCTTCTTCTTCTTCTTCTTCTTCTTCTTCTTCTTCTTCTTCTTCTTCTTTCTTCTTCTTCTTCTTCTTCTTCTTCTTCTTTCTTCTTCTTCTTCTTCTTCTTCTTCTTCTTCTTTTCTTCTTTTCTATCTTCTTCTTCTTCTTCTATTTCTTCTTATCTTCTTCTCTTCTTTCTTCTTCTTTCTTTCTTCCTTCTTCTCTTTTCTCTTTCTCTCTTTTCTTTCTTCTTCTTCTTCTTCTTCTTTTTCTCTTCTCTCCTTTTCCTCTTTTCTAATTACTTTAAATAAGGCCAATTATATATGTAGAGTGGATAAATTGGAGATGATGACTACCGGTGAATGAACGAACGAATAGATGGACAGATGGACGGGTTTTAGGCCTATGAGTGATGGGTGAGAGTGGCACGCCCCTCTGAAGAGACAAAGAGGTCTTTGTCACACTAATGTCACAGCGATTTTTCTTTCACTTCATTTTTACATGCTAAAAATAGCCTGTTTGTCATCCATTCAGTAGCCCTTAATATTCCTCTTTTTTTAACAATTCTTTTTAAAAGATCACTTTGAATAGCGGTCGATTATGAAGTACCTGCATAATCATTTATTGAAAGCAATGCTCTAATTCCTGTACATATGTTTGATCTATGAAGATATATCTAAGCATATTTATTGGTTACATTGTATGGGAATAATAATAGTGTTGTTAACAACTTTTATGCGGAGTTGAATTTTTTAAATTAAAAAAAAAAAAATTATATATATATATATATATTAATTCATTTTGTCTGGGGTTGCATTTTTTTTTATTGGAGGGGGGGGGGGGTCTATCTGTTCCTTTTGTGTGTGTTTTTCTCAACAAAGATTATAACACTATGCTTAGTAGCATCTTTAAACAATAAATCATATTTTTAACAGTTGGTATCATTGAAAATCGGAGTTGTACTTCACAATATGTAGAGATGAATGGAATGCTTTACCGCAGAGATGAGAAAAACATCAGAATAAGCTTAGATATCTGACGATCTTTATACGGAAGATATCACGTTATGCCTAGTAAGTTATAACAATGATACCATAACAGTTTAGGGATATCAAATTCGCGATTCAGTTAACCTAGGTGATCTTTATCAAAAGTGAAAAAAAAAAAAAAAAAAAAAAAAACAACAAAAAACAAAAAAAAAATCAAGCTTCTGTTTATGAAGTAGTGCCAGATACAAAAAAGGCTATGAAATTGTTGTGACCAACGCCCCCATACTTGCAGGTCTGATACTGAACGCATTTGTGGGCTTGATTTTATAACTTTGGTTTGAGAGTACGTATTTCCATAACAACACGGTGTTACTTATTAGTAGTGCGGGGCGGTCCTTGGCAAGCTTAAGGACCACGGTCCTACGGTCCTTGGGAAATGAAGACCGCAAGGACCGGTCCTAGGACCGGTCCTTTTCGACATTGAACATTCCTGAGAGAAATGTTGGAAATTCGAACCGGTTTGACCTTTGAGACCATGGGATCGTTCATTCTTGAACCGTTAAAGACCGCTACACGATGAAAACCGTGGTCTACAGGAGTAAAACACACGGAGTAGTCACACTCATTTCAAATTGTAACCTAATTAGAGAAGAGGGGTGATGCCTTCTTTATTTGCTCACCGTACTTCATTGTTACTTCGATAATTTAATAAAATTTGAAATTTATCCCCATTAACGGAGATAATGGCATCGCCCAAGGCGTTGATCGAGTTGTTCGTGGCGTTGATACACACACGCAACTCCTACCCCCCCCCCCACACACACACACATTAGAGGGCAGCGAGCATTGAAGAGTAAGAGAGAGACGTGAAGTTATAATAAGAGGGGGTGGATGAGGTAATAAGAGGGGTCGATGGTGACTTTTCGCCAGATCTAACAAACTCAGCTACCCATTCATTGCTGAGTAGACAGGGATTCAGAAAAAAATCGACTGCACCCGGGATCGATCTCTGGCCCTTTGCGTATAAAGAGAGTGCTCTATCAACTGAGCTATCGGGGTCCCCAAATATTCTATTGGACTTTTTAAAATTCAGACGTTATAACTGGGTATTTTGGAAGGAAGAAACTAATGAAACTCATATTATTTGATTAGTAAAAACACCAACGAAATTTTAATATTATTGTATTATTTTAAATGACAACACTGCGATAGAAAGGAGTGGTGACAAGAGATGGACAAAAGAAAACAAAAAATCGGATTTGCTACTTGCTAGGTTCGACACACACACACACACACACACACACACACACAAACACATCTTTAGTAGTCACATACATTTCAAACAATAACCCATTAGAGAAGAGGGGTCATGCCTTCACCATAGATCATTGTCATTGCCATCATTATGGTGTAGTAAATTTTGAAATTTACCCCGTATAATGGAATCGTCCAAGGCGTGCGCCTCCTGTTCCCCCCATCTCACACACGAAAGGGCGGTTTGCGGAGTGGAGGTTGGTGGTCGTCTGCCTGTATGGTCGTCTGTGTCGTTTAGTGTATGGCAAAGGGGGGTGGGTGCGATTAATTAAGTGGGATGGGTGGTGATTGGTGGAAGATAGGCAACCGAAGCAACGAATCGCTGGGGCAGGGTTGCCAGTTTGGCATTTTAAATGCCAGATTCCAAAAATCTGGCATTTTTGAAAACCGTTTGGCATTAGAAAAATCATTTGGCATTTGGCATTTTCTTTTCTTGTATATTATACTTCAAATGACACCTTTTCTTAATTATTTCTAAACGCGTAAAAACAAACATCTTCACATTTCTTTTTCATTCTTAAAATCCAACCGTGGTGTAGTGGTTTAGCACTCCACTTAGTAGTCAGTAGGTAAATAATTACCCCAACAGGAAATTTAGTATAATTCAAAAAAAACAAAACAAAAAAAAAAAATAAAAGAAAAAGAAAAGAAAACACGCAAGCCACCAGGATATGATAGTAAATTGTCTATCAAAAGTGAGTAGTTTTCTTAGTGGG
>NC_088360.1:32344599-32394599 GCF_034508935.2 Berghia stephanieae
GTGACGTCTGCCGGTGATGGTCGGAGGTGGGGGTGGTCGGCGGTGCTGGTACGCATGCGCGGCTGGTGCCGGGAGGAAAAAGGACCTGCCAGTCCCATCCAAAACACTGACAGGGGATAAAGAGGAGGAAATTCAATCAATAGAAAACCCCCCCCCCCCCCCCTTTCCCACTTCCCTCCCCATCAACACTACCTCTTCCCCACCCCAACCTCCCCTCACCAATTCAGTTCCTCAATACATTATTTCGTTGCTTTTCTTATAATTCTCATTTGTAGTTTTCGTCGTATCTGATTATAGATATATTGTTAAAGAAAATGTAAGACTAACATGACCATTCTTGGCTTCCTGTTAGAAAAAAAAACACATCTCCTACGTATAAGTTTTTCTCATACTTTTTATGCTCCACTCTTTTTAAAAGATTAGAATTATTTATTTTCATTTGTTCGTTTTTCTCATATCCCATCATATTCATATCACGCGTCCTACTTTCTGATCAAAATTAAGTAATTTTTATATATATATACTGATGCTGTACGTTTAGCTAACATACTCTCAACATCCGCTAGCTAGATATGACGTACAAACATCCAACACATTGTGTAACCTTAAACGCTTATGGTCTGATTGATATAATGTTTTTGAGAATATATCATTAAAATTGCTGTCGAAAACAACAATAAAGAGCTGAGTGACGTCAATTTCCTTCCATATCTATATCAGCTGGAAGAAATAACAGCGTATCACAATAGCCGGTGTGCTGTTGTCTTTACCACTTATCAACCGCTCATATATTATATATTTAACAATTCACCTCGCCTTCGTTCACGTAGAGGCCCTGTACTGCGGCTGATCTACTTCAATCTTCCGCTGAAAAGCCTTAAATCCAAGTCTCTCTCTCTATCCTCCCCTTCTCTCTACAGCTCTTTCTCATGACTTCCAATGGTTCAAGTAAAAGTAGTACGTTGAACGTCCCCTTGAAATATCATCCATTTATTCAGAAGTTTGAGGATCTCAAGACCTTGTTCTACTTTTGGTATATTGTCCAAACCAATAATGGTTTAGACAAGAAAAATAGTGGAAAGGCGCGCGAGGTTGAAATAACTTAATTTTGTCCTCCGAACTGTTCTAGTCCACAGAAGTCAACCCAAATTCAGTGGTGGGCTTGTTTCAACACGAGTGTTTTAGGCAAAATTTCAGCGTCGGTTTTAGAGTATTTCTATTAGATACAGTAATCTGAACAAAATAATATTTTGGTTATCAGACTTGTACCAGCCAACGTGTACTTATCTGCAGGTCTGATAATCAAAATTGTTATGGTCTCTCCCTTTCCTTACCAACCATAGGAAAATCGTCACATTCGTTACGATAAAACCAATAATTTCTCATTTTGATTTCAATTTTACATCACAAAATTAAATTATTATTTTTGGTTATCACTATAAAGCCTTGATACTGTTTGTAGGGCTCAATTTGCTTAATGATATTATGTATAGAATGTAATTGTTGCTTTCCTGTTTGAGTAAAATATATTTTTGTGTTGGGTGTATTGGGGAAAATTCTGAAAATGGCCGGTAACAAACTTGAGCTTCTATTTAGTGCAATAATATCCACCGAACGTGGTCAAAGCGCTTTACAAGGGGTCCCGCCTTGCCAACGAATGTGACGATTTTCCTATGGTTGGTAAGGAAAGGGTTAAACATTGAGACCATAACAATTTTGGTTATCAGACCTGCAGATAAGTACACGTCGGCTGGTACAAGGAGAGGGTTAATGGAAACACCCTAAAACCAACACGAAATATCGTCCATTACAAAAAAAATGTTAAAACGAGCTCATGATTGCGTCCGGTTATTAAACCTGCAAATATGTTCACGTCAGCATCAGCCAATGAATGTTTGAGTACAGGATGTGTAGGAAACGTGTTGAATGCTGGTGTTGGGGTTAATGTTTATTATTATAATATGCATTATAAGACATAACCAAGAAAATAAATGAAACAAAAGAAAAAAACAAACTTGAGCTTTTGTTTAGTGCAATATATCCACCGAACCTGGTCAAAGCGCCAATAGCAACACTTAACATGTAGGACGTGGCATGGCTCCTGTTTGGCGATATTACATTTTTTTTCGAACAGAGACAACGCTGTTAACGGACAGGTACTCATTCTACACATGAGAACGGTGAGAGAATGTGATTAAGCGCCTTTTCAATGACTCAACTATGCGCCGAGCGAGGCTCGGACTCAGG
Organism: Berghia stephanieae; assembly: GCF_034508935.2. NCBI lineage: Eukaryota > Metazoa > Mollusca > Gastropoda > Nudibranchia > Aeolidiidae > Berghia > Berghia stephanieae. Next base: position 32,346,847 of record NC_088360.1, read on the forward strand.
ACCTTTCTATCCAAAAGCGAGTGTCATAGCACAAGACGACTGCATTGCCGCACAAGAAGTCATTTATTTATTAAAAACAAATGTCTGCACCACAATTATGCGACGTAAAGAGCAATTTATAACTTAATGCATATACAACGTTTCAGTTTTTTTTGTTTTGTTTTTAATTTCTTTTTTTTTTATTTTGTTTATTTGTTTTTTTTAAATAAATTATTAAAAAAAAAAATCAAATCGGTAGACGTTTGATTTCTGAATGCTATGTCAGATAGGAAAAAAAAAAAACTAGTCGGAAGTAATTTGTTTATCAAAAAGAGACAGATGTTTTTGTTGATTAATACGATGTTTTATAAAATACAGCAGAAAAATGGTTGCTGTCACCAGTCAAAACCGTTGGCAACAGTATGTTTTGTTATGCCATCACGTTGGTGTAAAAAATTGAACGTATAATTATGCTTACCTCTTGTCATGAACTCTCTGACTACTTAGTAGTTGATAGAATTGTTGTATTAAAATATTTTTAAAAATACAAAGGCTTTAATGTAAAACACGCTGGCAATTATAAAGTCTGTAAAAATCAAGCAACTGGTCGCATCGCAGACGAATTTTAAAAGTTACCACCATGGTGCTGAAACATGCGTTAAAATCTTTCTTTTTATAGTGCATCAGAAGAACGTAAAATTGTGAATAAAATTTAAATGTTAAAAAAAACAAAACCCCAAAACAAACAAATAAAATTAAAACGTTAACAGCGAATCGAGAATGGAAACAATGAGATAACTGCGATGAAAACAGTATGCAAATGTTTATTTCATTAAGCATATTATTCAACGCGGACAGTCTCCAAGGGAGACAACACCGGGAAATAGAGAGATAATGAATAATGGATAAAGCCAGAAGAGCGGATAATTCAAGACGCTCACTTCTCAGGCATCACTGAATGATATGCAAAGAGGTGGCTGAAAACCTATTATTCAATTAAACTATCGGAAACAAAATGTTAATAGAAAATTGTTTTCTTCAAATAAGAACATCAAAAAAAAAAAAATAATAAAGAAAGAAAGAAAGAAATATTTAAAAAAAAAATACTCGTAAATAAAGAAAAAATTACATTAATATCATGTATGGTTTCTCGTCTGTCTTGCAGGGAAGACAAGCGATGTAGAACGTGGTCAGTGACAGGATGTGCGAAAATTGTATTTCTTCCACCGTCGTTGTGTTCTTGAGTAAGACACTTGACGAAAATCACCTTATTCTACAAAGTGTGAATTAGAACTTGGCCTCAAGGTCGGATATTGAAGAATACTAGTTTGATAAGCATGCTCTTACAGGCGACTTGTACTGTAAGAAATTGAGATTCAGTTCCATGTTGTTGTTAAGGGAAAATGAAGCGGTTAGAGGCGCTTTGAGCCCGAGAAACCCTTGCTATTGTGCTATATAAATGTACGTAAAATTATCTATTTGTATAATATATCTATTCACTTATCTATTTGTTGAATTAAGCTACTGTTCATTTTCTTAAAAAAATTATTAAAATCATCTGGAGCATTGCATTTATGAGCCTATATAGTAACAATAGCTAATGATGATGATGATGATGATGATGATGATGATGATGATGATGATGATGGTGATTATGATGATGGTGATAATGACGACGACGACGATGATGATGATGATGATGATGATGATGATGATGATGATGATGATGATGTTGATGAATGGTGAAGATGATGATGATGATGATGATGATGATGATGACGACGACGATGATGATGATGATGATGATGATGATGATGATGATGATGGTGAAGATGATGATGATGTTGATGAATGGTGAAGAACGACGACTCACTTTAATAACCAAGGAAAATCATCTGACAATTAAATCCTAATTATTCCAAATCCGTGACAGATTACATATAAAAGAACATCGTTTTGAAAATCGGTTAATAAGATGGATCTTATAAACATTTTTTTTGAGAATTTATAAAGCATCCCCTGTCTTCTCTTTATAGCGATTACTGTATAATCTGCGAATAATGAAATAAAAACTTAAGAAAGAAAACTAAGGTACAATTCATCCTTTTAGAGCCATATTGTCCTTAGAGTTGAGAAATATTCCAGTTTCCCTAGCGATAAACCAACAGGGATTTTGCTTGCTTCATTAAAAAACAAAATTAAATATCCGATATATCTACTACCAAGTACTTTCCACCAGAGCTAACTTAGGACTCCTAGCACTTGAGCTGTTATATTGCGCTGTATCCACTCGATGCAATCATTAACGATAGAAGCAGTCACCATTTTTGTGATAAAAACTTTATAACGAGCACAAAGGGACAATTAATTCAGTAAAACCATAATATTATAGTCCTTAGAGTTGGGTATATCCCAGTTTGTTTGTTTTTTTCAATAAACAAACAGGAAATTTGTTGGTTAGTTTTTGAATAAGTGCATCATCAGGTACTTTCAACCCGAACTAATTCAGAATCCCCAAAACTTGAGCTGTTACTCGTATATAGCGCCGTATCCACTTTATGTAATGATTACTGTAGAAGCAGAAACAATTTAGAAATTAAAAAAAATAACAAAGAGAACTAAGAGACAATTTATCCTTTACAGACATATTGTCAGAGTCGGGCCCAGTTTCTCTAGAGATAGAGCAACAAGAAATTGAGCACTTTATGAGTACGAATCCGATACATCACCAGGTACTTTCCATCTGATCAAACTTGAAAACTCCAGTACTTGAGCTGTTATATAGCGCTGTATCCACTAAATGTAAGCTATCGAGAGAAAGTGAGTTAAGAGTCTTTTTCAATATCTCAACATAGCGCTGTATCCACTAAATGTAAGTATCGAGAGAAAGTGAGTTAAGAGTCTTTTTCAATATCTCAACATTGCGCCTATAGCGGGACTCGAACCAGAGACCGTCACAGGTCCCAAGCGAATGTTATATCTACTACAATATAGCAAAGTCGCAACAACTTAAATCACAGCTGGCTGCGCAGAGAGGTCATAAGAAAACATAACTAACTCTACATGGATTTGAACTATGTCCATTTGTTGATATGACGAGTGGGTTACCAAATGAGTAACTGGATACTACTTAACAAAGGAACGCAGATAAAAAAAAAACTAATAAAAAAAAAAAAGAAAAGAAAGAAAACCACTCCCAATCCCGCAGAGAGTCTTGTCAAAGACCGGTTAATTTGATAAAAAACCAACGGACAACAGCCCCCCCCCCCCTTCCCCCTTTCCGCTCTCTCTCTCTCTCTCTCTCTCTCTCTCTCTCTCTCTCTCTCTCTCTCTCTCTCTCTCTCTTTCTCTCTTTCACTTAACCAACAACATCCCAAAGTAGAGAAAAGAAGTAGTTGAAAACTTCCCATCTCAGTCGTTGGATCGCCCTGGGCACTGGGCACTACTGCCTGCTGCCAATGTAAGACTAGCTACTAAATGAATTTTGTTACGCTCAGGCAGTTACTCCAACGTTCTTGTTTTCTTTCACATTTTCATAAAAAAATTTTTTTACTTCGCGGAGAAAAAGTAGGAGTATAAGATATAAAAAGAGTGAGTGAGTAAGAATTAGTAAGTAAGAATTAGTAAGTAAGTAGGAAAGAGAGAGAGAGAGAGAGAGAGAGAGAGAGAGAGAGAGAGAGAGAGAGAGAGAGAGAGAGAGAGAGAGAGAGAGAAAGAGAGAGAGAGAGAGAAAGAGAGAGAGGGGGGGGGGTAGGTTGGGATTGGAAATGGTTTTTATTTTGAAATTAAAGTGAATAACAAATAAATTGCTACGTAATTAGATAATAAGCGGATTTGGACAAACATGAACACACACACACACATACATACATACATACATACATACATACATACATACATACATACATACATACATACATACATACATACATACATACATACATACATACATACATACATACATACATACATACATACACATATATTATCCCTGACCTTTTCACATGGATATATATCTCACCAGCAGGTCATTGTGTTTTATACAAAATATGCTCCCTGTAGTGCGATTTTTTAATGCCAGCACTATTACAATATTCCTCCCTGCCGAAAGTCTGGAACCCATTCATGCCTGGGTCGATATGGGAATTCTAAGGACGCAACGTCCCGGCCAGAGAGAGAGAGAGAGGCACACACACAGAGAGAAAGAGAGAGAGACACAGAGAGATATATAGAAAGAGAGAGATAAAGAGAGAGAGGCACAGAAATAGATATAGATAGATAGATAGAAAGAGAGGGAGACACACACACACACACAGAGAGAAAGAGAGAGAGAGAGACACATAGAGATATATAGATAGAGAGAGATAAAGAGAGAGAGGCACAGAAAGAGATATAGATAGATAGATAGATAGAGAGAGAGAGAGGGAGAGAGAGAGAAAGAGAGACATACACACACACACACAGAGAGAGAGAGAGAGAGAGAGAGAGAGAAAGAGAGAGAGAGAGAGAGAGAGAGAGAGAGAGAGAGAGAGACATCGTGAACTTCCTAAACCAATGTCTTTGAGACAGAAGTTAACTTGATGTATGAGAAGAGGGCGCTGGTCCGATTAAAAAGACCCTAATGGATCAGAATTGGCATCCTTGGCCCAAAGTCCCTGAAAAGATGAAGAGTGTTAGGAGAAGGAGGGAAGAGGGTGAAGTTGCGAAAGAAGGAGCAAATTAAGTAAAAAGAAGTTAGTGAGAGATTGAGAGGGAAATGTTACGTGTATTTTTGTCCTGGATGAGTCATCGAATCCTCTCATCACCCCCCCCCTCCCCCTCTTTCCCTCACCCCCTCACTTTACTTTGGCCGGTGGCGAAAGTCGAAGATGTTGAAGCTAAGGGAAAGAAAAATGACGTTTTCAATTGAAGAGCTGATCTGATCGACGCTCTAGACAGCAAATTAAAATAAGGAGCATAACGGGAAAAGTTGGACGGCGAAAGATCGAACGACAGAAGTTTGTTTTTATTTTTTTCTCCTCCCCATACCGTTCTATCTTTATTTTGATCCTTTTATTTTATTTATTTTAAAATCTAATCTAGATTTCTCTCTTCCATACTCATTATAACTTTTTTCGACATTGATTTTTAAAACTATCACCAGCAGATCCAGTGACTATCCAGCCTACGTTCTGAATAATATGCTCTTTTTAAAAATAATATGTTGACCACCGTTGTTTTTACTTCTTCTATTGATCAAACATCAGGTTTGAGCCTTTTAGATACGATATATTATGTCATCTTCAGTCGATATAGTATGAAGTAAATTGTTTTTTGTGTTATTTTAAAGACTTAAATGGAAAAGAACATAATTTGTTAGTGTACGGCAGTGTAGCTAGTAGTGTTGTTGTTGTTGGTTTGTTGTTGTTTTTTTTTTTTTTTGTTTTTTTTTGTTTTTAACAAAATCAAATCAAAACCATAGAAATTAGGAAAGCGAAGGGCGTAAAAGAAACCCCCCCCCCCCCTTTTTTTTTTAAATTCAGTTATGAAACAAGAGAACATAAAGTAAAATAGATGTCAAACCAAAAGCCCTCCCCGCCCCCAGGAAGAAAAAAAATACACACCCACTCCAGCTCCCAAAATAAAATAAAACAACCCAGGAGAATGAATTGTAACCACCATTAAATATAATGCTGATTGAAAAGAATTACCGCTGAGGGTGTAGGACGTGGTTATCAAGATGGGCGATGTTTTATAGCGACAGGAGATCGATACCGTCTTGATGGGGAACGGAGAGGAGGAAATAATCATATGGCGTTTGTTGATAACTGGACGATGAGAAGAGCTACATACACAAGAAGAAGAAGAAGAAACAACAAGGAGAAAAAAGTAAAGTCGTTCAGAGTTTTTAGGCTTATGGAACTTCATTTCTTATTCCGGTTTTTACTGCTTGAGGGGAACTAAACTGCTTAATCAGGTGCTTATCAAGCTTTGTATAGAACACTGACCTGATCTAAATATGTCTAAACAACACTCTCAATGTTGACGGGACATGACAAGGAAGAAGACGAGGAAGGGGGGGGGGGGGGGAGCGGCTTTGAATATCAGATATATATATATATATATATATATATATATATATATATATATATATATATATATATATATATATATATATATTGTTCTATATTTTTTGTTAGATTCTCTTTAAGAAAGTTATACCAACGAGATACACCGCATCCAGTTTTAATTATTGGATACAACAATAAATCAATTGGTGTTTTTTCCAAAAGTGTAATGAAGACCGTTAAAGCTCATTATTATGTCGTGTATATTATAATATTATAGGCGAAAATCCACCCGTAAGTAAAAGGCAAAAATTAAAAGCGAAGAAATGTTCCATCTCGAACGGTGTCCAGCCACCAACAAAAACATTAGGTGACAACAAACCAGGGGAGGGGCGGGTGCTGTCCGTTGTTTTTTCCACACACACACACACACACACACACACACACACACACACAAATTCAAATGAATCGGACTTTGAAAATACTGCGGGGTTGTGTGTGTTTTTCTTTCTTTTTCTTTCCTTTTTTTAGTTCCTTTGTTAAGAGGGCCCCAGTGTTGAAATCATTGCTTTACAGTATAATGTTAAATGATGAATGAAATCCTTTTATCGAAGTTCACAGTGATAATTTAATTTCTGAAAAGCATATCAAGTTCGTCTAAGTACATAACCGTATTACTTCAAAGTCCAGAACGGATCTATCTCTCTCAACCTTTGACTATTTCCTGACATGCGCAACGATTTCACGATGACACCAAGCATGAGCCGAAGAGACAAAGGGGGGATAAACACGGATTGATTTTCTCCCCCGGATACTCCCATTTTGACAGCTAGGGATTAGGGCTAAACCCCGATTCAGATAGAAAACATTGAATTTTTTTCTTTGGAGAACGCTGGGAGGTATTTTTGATGGAACGGAAAAGATTGATGCCATAAAAAAGATTAGCTTAAAGAGTCTCAAATGGCATATTTTAAATATTTGGACAGCTTTCGTCAAATAACGTTACTAAAAACATTCTGCGAAATGTAGATCTAACCGTTGGTTTTCATTGTGCTAAGTTAAAAGAAGACACTGTATTATTTTCTCAAAAGAAAAAAAAATGCAATCGTTCACATAGAAAGTAATTCATAATACAAGAAAGATCTTGTAATTTGTCATAAATTGACATCGAATAAACGTGTAATTCGAGGTAGGCCCTGAGATCAAATGGTGTTAATTGGTGAAATTACCTTAGTCAACTCCAAGTGTTGTCAACTCATTATTTTTACCCTAGGGAATATCTTAAATATAATTTCAGTTCCAGCTTCCGTCCTATTCGAATATAGTAGTAATTATGATAACTTTCCCTCCTTCTTTTTTACTATATCTTATATTAGATTCAAACTCGTCTACATTACATGCTGATCAAGAGAGAGGTGGTGGGAGGGAGGGAGCGAAAGGGGGGGGGGGGGGGGTTCTAACGTAGATTTCAATGTAAAGTGCAAATTCTGCCACTTCATATGCAATGCAGTTCATCGTAGCCATAAGGCTGGAGTTATCCTGGTTTCTCTAGTATTTAAAGGACAATATAAATTGTCGCTACCTTTAAGACAGGACGCGAGTTATCGCAATGTACTTTCCACCAGAAAAGTGCATAATTACAAACTTGATGATTTAGCGGCATATCCAGTATTATCGTGTGATGTAAGCGAGGGTTCCCAGCGTAAAGCGCGTACCCTTATGAAGAATATAGGAATTAAAATTGTCCCAAATATCGGGAACCTCTGTGGTGTATAATGGTAGCACGTCTGATCGGTAATCAGGAGGTCTGAGGTTCGATCTCCAGTCCAGGCAGACTGTTATTTTGGGATTGTGTTTTTCATGTATTGCTTTGGCAAGCACGATTTCCCACACATTTGTTCAGACCTTTATCTTACATCTTACAAATGATGTAAAACATACCAAGGGAAGCACGATCTTCTTAAGTTTTTGTTTTGTATTAATTTTCCATTGCGATTTCATTTTAACAATTCACAATAAATAGCTCACAAAGTAAAAAATACTGCAACTTCTAATTATGCTGTTTTATGAACTCAAAGAAATTTGGGGGGGTTTTGAACGTTGTAGATAAAAAACCAGAAACTTCTACTCTTAATAGACAATGGGTGAAACCCTAAGTAATCATTAGATTACCTTTTGAGACCTTTTGAAACGTGCCAGATCTTAGTGAAAAATAGGTTCCTTAACTCTGAAGGTCGTGTTCTGAAAACAGGAACTGAAATAGACCGGAATGCGGAACAGAACAAAAGTTTTAGAAAAATTACTATCACTTGATGCCTTATTTGTTGTACTGAGTTTTAATTCATTGACAATATAATGTCTCATTTAATATTCCTACACTTTTTAATTAGTCTAACACACTGTATAACCCTTTTCTACAAGGGCGGTATGTGGTCTTCTGGTATAACACTCGCCTTTTGGATCGGAAGGACCTGCCTTGGAGTCCCGCCTCTGTGAGCGGCGCATAGTTGAGTTCCTGAAAAAAGGCTGTTTACTCACATTCTATCACCATATTCAGGTGTAAAACGAGTACTTGTCCGTTAACAGCTTTGTCTCTGTCGGAAAAAAATGTAATATCCCCTATCGAGGCGGCATGTCTCGTCCTACATGTTAAGTATTGCTGTTGGCCAAAGAACGATTTGAGCACGTTTAGTGGATATTGCGCTTTCTAAATTCTCGAATTATGTTTTCTTTGACCAGGGTATTTTTCAACAAATGTCGAATTTGGAAAATACAACTTTTTTGGAACGTTCCGTTTCGACACCATAGCAATAACGACAATGTTGTGAAGTAACAAAAAATCCATTTCAATTTTAAAATTTTAACCTGTCAGACCACCATATTTCCTAAATCTGCTGGGATTTCAAACTTTGTCACAAATAATCAATTTTGTCTGGCTATATTCTGCGATGTCAAAACCAGTATTTCAAAAGATTGTTTTTCTTCTTTTCTTGTTTTGTCTTACCGTTAACAGTACTTTAGTTTAACATTTGATGAGAAATAATTTAGGATATGGAGAAGTGCTAGTAGATACAAAAAGAGAATGAAAGTATCAGGGTGGCTGAGCCAAGCTCACATTGTTAGTTTTAATTTTATAAGCTTCCGATCAGAAATAATTTTGTAATTATTTCGATCAAAAATAATTTTGGAATTATCAGGGAGCATGCATTTTTAGTATACTAGTATATAACTAGTTATTCAGGTCTTGCGCCTTATACAGACACGCGCTTTACGAATGCCAAAACAATTATTTTGTATTTTATCAAGTAAAGCAAGATTAATCTTTTCTAGTGAAGAATGCAGACATATGCCAATCTAAATGACCCGGAACGCCGCTGTTCTGTGCATCTCTTAACCTCACGACCCCATAGAGAGAAAGTACTCACTTATTCTTTAACCAGTTAACTGCCGTACTCTGGAAAAACATGTATTAAAATATTTGGCCAGAAATCTAATCCTTCAAATATTGATCCATTTTAAATGAGCCCCATCTCGGCAAAAGCGCCCAAACGTGGGACTTTATTAAAGATCTCGCGAGGTCCCAGGCTTGAAAGTTTTTACCAAGATGAGGGTCATTTAAATCGATCGATATTTGAAAAGCAAATTTCTGGCCAAATTTTAAAAAAATGTCTTTCCAGAGTACGACAGTTGGCTGGTTAATCCCAAATTGTAGGAATGACCAAAATGCCATGTTTTATTGTTTTTAGTCAAGAGAGATGTTTTACTTTGGTACAATACCCGATTCTCATTAGGTCAACCAGTTCCTCACCTCACGCCTTCTTTATATTTATACTTTTCACGGTGTTTAGAGGTCATTTTTCCTTAGACAGAATATATTTAGAGTTGTAGAAAAGTAACTCATTTGTTTTAAATTGGTTGGCTTGATTGACACTGACAAAAAAACTGACACTGCATTAGAACAAAACTCTATAATATCATAAATATTTAATTCTATATTCTTGTCCAAGTGATCAATGCCGATCGCTTCGGTTAGAGTTCAGATCCCATTCTTTACAATTTTATTTCTTTGTAATTTTCTACGACACTGTTCAACATATTCTTAATCTGGTGAAACTATATAATCAATACAACTTGTGTATAACATTTCTCCTGCTTTTCCTTTTTACACGGAGCCGACGGTATTGGGTCTATGGAGCCGAAAATTATCTTTATTGCTTGATATACTTTGGATAGGACGCTAGTATATCTCAAAGTACTTTTCCGTCAGATCTTACAAACCCAGATACCCAATCACTGCTGGGTGGACTGGGAGTCAGAAAAATATCTCGACTGCTCCCGGGATCGATACCAATCCCTCTGTGTGTGAAGCGAGTGCTCTACCAATTGAGCTATCGGGACCACCATAGATATTAAACCAGAGCGGAAAATATGGAGTTGGTATCATTGTTGTTTTAAAGAGTATTATTCAGTGTTGGATTAATACTTTTTCCATTTCAACAATGATATACAGACTACGACAAGTTTGCGGTTCTGACTCAATAAATGAGTACACGTTTAGTCGGGTACAAATTATATCAACCGACATACCCAGCTGAGTAATAATTGAAAAAATAGAGGATTTGTCATTTACACTTTCTGATAGTCTCTCTTCCTCTCCACGCCCCCCCCCCCCCCCCCCCCAACCGGGTCGCTCTCTTTTTGTATTGTTTTCCTGTGAATCATTTGTTCCATGCTGAATAATTTATTTAGTTTGTGCCATTTGTGACATACTAGATTTTTTTTTTTTTTAAAGCTAATGGAGTCTCAATTTTTAAATACAATTTACCGCTTTCGTTGGCGCCAGCTCACAGTCGAGGCAGGAATGAAAAATAGAGTCACGGTCTGTCGGTCAATATACGATTGGGATGGTTAACTCATAGATTGACATCTGTGGGTTAACTTTATGAGTAATCGGTTTTAGAAAGGCAGGTGACGGACCCACCAGCCATCAAGATTTTATCATGATCTTTATCTCCAACATCAACGTATCTGGTTGATACAAGACAAGAGAATAACCTCTATAAAACAGTTTATGAATTATTCAACCTTTAAAGAGATCTTAAAAAGGCCACAAAACTCACACAAATCAACAAAAGAAGAAAAACACCTATTAAAGACCAAATTAAATGTAAGCAAACAAAGAAACAAAGGCACAAAATTAAAAAAAACACCCCCCCCCTACCAAACCAAGGTGCAGATATTAGCAGGTCTGAGAGCAGAATACAATTATGGGATGATTTACTATTGTTGTAATGGACAATATTTGTTTTGGCGTGGGTTTGAAAGAATCTCCATTACAACAAAGAGTCCAGAAGAATTTGGGTCATCAGACCTGCAAATAAGTGCACGGTGCCCCCCCCCCCCTCTACCCCCCACCCCCGAATTTCCATATTTCCACTAAAATTGACGTGGCTACGTAAGAAAAGATGTTAACAAAATATGATAGGACATGTAGCTCTAAAAATCAACCGAGATTTTATAATTTCATAAATTAAAAAAATAAGTAATTTATTACTCGAGGACTCAATTTCTATTATAGTACTCGAAGGTCAAACACGGAGACTTCCTTAAAGCCACACATTGGAACGGGTAGTCGAACTCTGTACCTTCCAGATACGAAACAAAGATCATACATACCGCTGTGCCACGCGCCTCCAAAAAGTTGTATTGGGTATTCTACGGAGTCACTCAAAGTCCAAAAGGCGATTTCGACTCGATTTAATGAATTAGAATTAAAATGGTTTGCAGATAGGAGTATATTTTTTTTTTTTAATAGTAGTGATTAAGCTTTTCTATTTGTTGTGTATGTCTGTGTGTGTATGTGTATGTGTGTGTGTGTGTGTGTTTAGGGGGTAGAGGTGGTGGTTCGGTACTCTTTTTATATTTTAAGGTAAAAGAGAAAAAAAATGAATAAAAATTTGCGAAATCCTCACGCTCACCCCCCATATCGAAATACACACACACACACACACACACACACATATACACACACACACATACACACACACACACACACATAAACGTGCCATGAACAAGCGTGCCTGTGTGCGACGACAGAATGAACTCGGGACGTGAGAAAAGTGGTCGTGGATAGCATAGATAAACTGTCTTTATTTTATATCAATTAACCCTTTAATGGCAAGATTGAATTTCCTGGAAAAACATAATTTTCTTACGTGATTTTTCTTGTTCAATTGTAAAAAATCTCGACTGCACCCGGGATCGATCTTGGTCCCTTTGTGTGTGAAGTGAGTGCTCTACCAACTGAGCTATCGGGACCTCCAAGCAGGTCTGATAACTGAACGTAATTGAGGGCTTGATTTAACAGTGTTGTAATGGGCAATATTTTACGATGGTTTGAGAGTATTTCCATTACACCGAGTCCATAACAATTTGGGTTATCAGAACTTTAAATAAATACACGTCGGTGTTCACACACTACAGAGCAGCAACACGAAGCGAGCATTAACAACTGTGGGACTAAACGAATTCCGAGTCGAATCTTTGACTGGTCTGTTGCTGAACATTGTAATTCGTCGGGTGACTGTAAAATGAAATCCCGCTAGTAAATTAAAAAGAACTGAATAATATATATATATATATATATATATATATATATATATATATATATATATATATATATTATATATATATAAAGCAATGTATGTCCACTAAACAAGGCGCTTTACAAGGGGTCCAAAGCAACAGCAATAGTTAACATGACGCCTAATAGGCGATATTACAATTTTTTCGGACACATTGAACGATGTTTACAACCAGGTTCAAATTTTACACCAGATTAAGGTTAGAGAATGTAAGTAAAGAACACTTTCCAGTGACTCAACTATACGCTGCTCAGAGCGGGACTCGAGCCTAAAGGTCCGAAGGCGAGTGCCATACCACAAGACAACATAGCCTAACAAGAGTCACAAGACGTATAATGGGGTTATATTTTAGAATCATTCTATATTTCAAATATGAATTGATATGACTCTTGGACAAGATTTATGAAAGTTCAATGTATCGATGTTATGAGTTAATTATAAAAACTCATAATAATTCTACCGAATTATGTGTAACCTTAAAAGTTTATATTCTGATTAATACAATTTAGTGAGAGCTACTCATAAAATGGCTGGCTAAAACGATAACAAAAAGCGGAGTGACGTCAATTTCGTTCAATCTATTGATAGAGAGAATTAGGAGAAAGGAAAAATATGTAGAAAAAAGAATTAATCACTAGATATTTGTATTAAATTATTTTTCACAGAAAGATAAAATCTTCTACGCTTGGAAAGGCTGGATTTACATTCGTGTGATTTACGAAAAAATCTTGAGAGCGATATTCTTCAACAAAATCTAATCTCCTGAATTGATGAACAGATAATTTATAAAACGTGGGTGAACTGTATTCAATCACATCCATGTATCTAGACGAATAACAAACAACAAGCCTTCTTACCCATCACGCAAGAATCTGGTTGAGAGGGACAGCAAGAAGGGAATTACACGAATAAATGATACCAATGAACTTCCCAACGTAATTAGAAAATAGAAGAGCCCTTATTGCATTTTCTCTCTGGTTTGTTATGACAACCAAAGACGTAGTTTTTGTATCTTGGAGAATATTGTCTTCTGGAAATGATACAATCCTTTGTGAACCCATTTCACAAAACGTGTTTTTAATCCGCGTAAACTAGATGCCAAAAAAACCCCCCCGAAAAAAATGATGGTTTAAAGTGGCATGATATGTGAAATTTTAGTTTATGTCATTTGAAAAAATAATTAATCCCCCCCCCCCAAAAAAAAAAAAAAAACACACACACACACACACACACACACACACACACACACACACACACACACACACACGAACTTTAACTCAAGTCTCATATTTTTGACAATAAATTCAATTTTGTAGATCTTACGTAGAGTAAATATCTTCAGAGTAATATTCTTCAACAAAATCTAATCTTGTAAATTGATGACCAGATAATCTATAAAGCATGGGTGAACGGTGTTCAATCGCATCCAAGTAGACGAATAATAACCAACCGATAGATAAAGCATTCTCACACCCATCACGCGAGAATCTGGTTGAGAGGGGAAAAGAGGGGAATTAAAAGAATAAGCGATATGAATGAACTGCCCAACGTAATTAGAAAATAGAAGAGCCCTTATTCCATTTACTCCCCAGTTGTTATTATTATTATGATCAAAGATGTAGTTTCTGTTTCTTTGACAATATTGTCCTTTGGAAATGCTATAATCATAATTTGATATTTGTGTGTTTGTGTACACGCGCGCTCGTATGTTTATGTGGGCGTGTTTTTGTGTGCATTTCTATTTGTGTTTTCGTGTGTATGTGTCACTGCGTGCGAGTGTATGTGTGTATGTGTGTGTGTGTGTGTGTGTGTGTGTGCGAAAGTGAGAGAGAGAAGGGGGGGGGGGGGGAGGGGTATTGCTTTCAAAGTTCTCTTCTGTGATCTTCCCGACTCTATGTCATACCCTGCCTTAGTTTTGATATTGTTTTTGTTTTTAGTTGAAGAAGGGTCTTTTAACCTAAAACATTAATTGATTATAAGATCTTTTCTTTCTTTTTTTTTTTCGTCGTTCAGTAATGTTCAAAATATGGCCAAGACGGTGATTTAGATATTCGCACTGATGTAGAAAGCACACACTTGTCTGGTGAATGTATTTTATGTGCCAATAACACGATCACCCAATTAGACAATGGGGTTTTCACTCTTGTTAGCTTTTTATTGTGTGTTGTCTTGGGATTTGTTATTGTTTCATCCTTTTTCTTTTTCTTTCGCTTGATAGATTAAAAAAAAATGTTAATTTCTCCAGAGGTGTCTTTGTACATTTCCATCAATAGGGCTAGTAAACAAAAAACAAAACAACCCCCCCCCCCCCCAAAAAAAAAACCCCAAAAAACATCAAGAAAAAACAACTAAAACCAAAAAAACCAAAAACAAAGAAAAAAACAAAACAACAACAATAGAACAAACAATCCTTAGTTCTTCAGACACACGTTTTATGTCTTTTCTCTTTTGTTTTAAGAGTTTACTAAGTTTTTATCCCCTTAAATCACCAAACAATCATAGAAAAATAAAGATATCAGGGTTGGTCAAATAGAAGAGAAATAAAGAAAGAATTAATAGTGTGTTCAGCAGCACGGCATTACTGTCCATGATTTCATTGTATCATCTCCCTGTTCAATGTCTTTAAGGAATTCCCTGCTTTTAGTTCTTTCCTTCAATTTCTTCATCTTCTTTTGTTCCACAAAATTATTTGTCAGACTGACTAATTAAAATACTAAAGTACTGCCTTGGCCTGACTTAGATCTAGAGTGTTTATAACTTTGATCTTTCACATTACCTTCAGCATTTTGAAGTTTTCTGGCAAATTATCCCTTGATTACACAGTATCTTTCTCCACCTTACTAATCATCATCACAAGCCTTTTACTGTATTGGTAAAATTGTAATTTCTATCATTTGTGACTCATCGTTTTGATTTGGTATTATATCGAAATGAACTAGACAAAAAAATTATTAATTTATAAAGTCAAAATCATTAACATTAGGAAGTTCATGTTTTAAAAAAACAAAAAACAAAAAACAAAACAAAACTCACTCACCTCGATATTTTGATTCAAATGTTACAAGTTAAATTTTAAAATCAATTTTTAGTACCAGAGTCTCGCCGCTGTTAATATTTTCATTGGTGAAAAGGTTAAAATAATAACATGATGCCATGTTAGAGCACAAATCGAATTCCGTCTGTAGAAGGTTAACAGGGCAAATGTCATCGTAGGTAGGTATTTTATTGGGTAATTACTCAAGTTAGTCAAGTACCCAGACTGTTTTATGACGTGTTTTGCTATAAATAGCATTGTAACATGACGGAAAACAAAGGGTAAACACTAGAGATTGTAAAGATACTTCTAATTATCTTCCAAACATAAAAACTCTAGACGGATACACAGATAATTCCGTAAGACGGAGACTACGAGAGCGGGATGCCAATTTTCACCTTTTACCTGTTGTAACATTATCAGCTTTTCCAATTGAGAGTGATTCGCAGGCCATTAATACTTCCGAAAATCTGAAAAAAACATGTATTTACTCGTCCTTCAATAAATATTGATCGTCATTTTAATGGATCGCTCTTAAACCTGAGACTGACTATCAGTCGAAAATTTAAGAGTTTTTGACAAGATGAAGGGCATTTCATTCGATCGATAATTTAAGGACCAGATATTATCTGGCTAAAAGTTTTAAAACATCCCCCCCCACCTCCCCCACCCCCCACTCCCATCCCAACGACACGGCAGAATAGATAACCGGCCCAGCGATGATTTTGACACTACTAGTTAACTATATCAAGTTTACAAAAAGTCTAGTTTTCTTTTCAATCTAAAATTTCTTTAAATACTATTTAGGTATAATTGATATACAGTACTCGTTGGATTCTAGCATGCTCTCGAGAGAAATCAAAAAAGCCTACTAGTATTTGAGCGTGTCCAAATCCGATGCTCAGAAGAGATAACGACTTATTATGTATATAAAATTCGGTCACAAAGCTCCGGTGTTCAGTATTGCATAGCCTGCTGGAATTCGTTTTAAGATTCCACTGAGATTGTTGTTCGATAAGTGCAAATCTTATGAAATTACTTGACATTGACCTGAATCTCTTTTGAGTCAGATACTTAATATTGTGCAAAATCTACTCAATTATGTGCACATAGCGCTTTACAATTGGTCTCAAGCCAAAAGCAACACATAAAATTTAAGACAAGACATGACGCCTCTATGTCGATATTATATTATTTTTATTTCGATAAATGCATCACTGTCACTCTCAAGTTACTTATTTTACACGAAGAGTACAGTGAGGGACTCTAAGTTAAGAGCCTTTTTCAAGGATTCATCTCTTCGCAGCCTACAACCAGAGACCTACAGACTGTGCGGCTATGTGGTCTTGTGGTATGACACTCGCTTTCGGAATGGAAGGTCCTGTGTTCGAGCCTCGCTCGGCGCATAGTTGAGTCCTTGGAAAAGACTCTTTATTCACATTCTTTCACCGTACTCGGATTTAAAATGAGTACCTGCCCGGAAAAAAAATGTAATATCGCCTAATAGGCGTTATGTCTCGTTCTACATGTTAATTGTTGCTGTTGGTCAGGGACCCTTTGTAAAGCGCTTTGAGCACATTTAGTGGATATGCGCTATATAAAAGCTCAAGCTCAAGTTTTAGACTACTAGTGTCGTATCGCAAGACCGCAAAACCACACAAAGTCTGCCACATTTAAAATCGCGACATTATCAAACAAATTGTGTTGTTTTTGTATATAAAAAAATCATTGGCACAGTCTGTATTTTTGGATGGTAGGAGATTAGAATTCTAATACCCACCCTTCTCCCACCTTGTATTTGCCATGATGAATGGGAAAAGGTGAAATCAGAGACTCATTCAGTAATTGGAGAAGACGATTCTTCCTTTTTTTTAAGCAGGTAAAATAAAATCATGTTTATTAATGCCACACTGAATTCGTGAATGAATGTTCTGTGTTATCATAGCAATTTTATTTTCAAACTATTCATTCGATCATCCTGTTGGTAAAAGGAAAATGCGAATCGTCCAAATTATTATTGTCTTTGTTGATCAAACGGAGTAGTTCTTTAGAGCCGTAAGGCCCATGGAGCCGGAGTTTATCTTGCTACACTTTGGATAGGGCGCTTTTTCTACCACAGAGTATCTTCCACTCAAAAAGTTTATAGTTAATTCACTTGTAAGCTTTTTGCGTCAACCAGATCTAACAGTCCACCCAGCAGTGATTGGGTAGCTGGGTCTGTTGGATCTGGCGGAAATTACTAGCGTCCTATCCATAGAGTAGCAAGCAATTGCGATTATCCGTTTCACGCTATAGAAACTGAGCGTAAACTCATGCTCCATGGGCCTAATGGCTCTGAAGAACATTTTCTTAATTTAGATGTAATAGACCCAGCTATACTTATTCACTGTTGGATAGACAGGGGTCAGAAAACAAATCTCAACTTCACCCGGGATCGAGTGATGTCCCTTTGCGCCTGAATCGAATGCTCTAACAACTTGGCTATCCCCCGCTCTCCCTTCCCCACCAATTTGATGTAACTGAAGCTTACATTTAACTTTCTCGCTTTATTTATTCCGTTATTTTTAATTTTTTTTTACTTTTTCAAGATGCACGCAAACTCTGCATCAAGATGAGTTGGCAACCCGTATTCATGATTAGCTGTATTCATTCCGTTGTCTTGGGCTATACATTACACTCTCTCAGAGAATGGATTAGGAAACCGCCTTTGAGAAGAGGATAGAATGGAATCCGAGGCCTTACCACGTTTATACTCTTCATTAGGAAAGGTTTGAAAGTAAATGGACTACGTATTCCTTACTAATTAGTTTATTTCTACAATATACTATAACCTTCATGCCCACAACAATATTATTATATTATTATAGCCATCATGCCCCTTAGTAATCCGACCTCAGTATTGTCAAACTCTATTTAAAAAAAAAACAAAAAAAAAAAAAACCAAAAAAAAAACAAAAAACAAACAACAACAATAAAAAAAAATACAAAACAAACAAACAAACAAACAAACAAAAACAACAACTTACAAAGAAAACACGCACACACATTTTTGACATTTTGGCCAGAAAATTCGTCCTTCAAATATTAATCTATTTAAATGACCCTCATCTTGCCAAAATAACGCTAACGTTGTCTTTCCAGAATACGGCAGTTAAATGGTAAAAAAAATGGTACTTTCCCGTAAGGGACAATTTCCAGCGCATTGTTAAAAAATTTTAACGTTACTCATTAACTTAATACCAACAAGTAAGATTTTTTCTAATTAGATATTATGAATATTGTCTTTAAAACGTTTGCACACCGACATATGAAGCTTTCAGAGTCCTTGATGAAGATTATGGCTATATGTAGGAATATGGGTAGGGTCTTGTGAGTATAAGCAGGTCACCTTCACAAACGTATAAATCTCACAATAATATAAATGATTTCCATCGAGATTCAACCGTCTATTTATCTCAACCCGCCAGTGCCATGTTCCGGTATTCAAGGATGACCTCTTGTAAATATTCCAAGAATTCTTTTTTAGTCTCAGATCTTGTGGAGAAAATCTTAAGGAATAGTTTTCTGATCTCAGACACTCCAACAATGTATGGACCCCCCGCCACGCTGTCAGGGTCAGTAGGGGTCACTGGTCGTGAGCATGATTATCATGATTCATGTTGGGATCCAAACTTTAATATATTTTGGTAGTTTGGAAAATGTAGGAGCTGGAGAAAAACGACTGCTTTCTGATTCAGACATTTGGTTATTAACCACAAGATGGATGGGGAGATTAAGTGATCATAAATCAAATATCTGAGCTGTAATTATATAATCTTTCTAGTTTCTTAATGGGAATTTCTATTTAGACAATAACAAAACAAACAAAAACAAATAACAAATCAACAAAATAGAAATAAATAAACAAAAAAAAAAAAAAAAATAAAAAACAATCAATGTACAGTCACATCAAGATAATAATGACCTTTGCCATTCACATGCCTCTAGCGCTGCGGTGTTGTGGAAGTTTGCCAGAACACATACGAGAAACGTCCTCATTTACCCAATTAAAAACCCTTATATCTTTGTGAGACGGTACAAACGTAAAACGTTTTGGCTGGAATTTCTATTGGCCCATAGTTTGTGTATCTTTCTATTCTTTAAACAGGATCTTTAAATCTTAATTTCAATTCTTTAAACTAGGAAAATTGATTTTTATTTCTAAAGGGAGTTTAAAAAAATCGGTCGGAGAGAATGTGAGAGTTCATGAGTTTATGTTATGGAGAGCTTGTTTACTAGTGCTGGTGTATTGTTATAGCTACCTTGATCTATTGATACTAATTTAAATGTCGGGGAAAAATAATAAAAATCAAATTGAGTTTGTCTATTTACTGTTATTTATTATTTGCTATTTCTCCTCTGTACTCTGAGTAATATGTTGAATATTTTCGACAATAAAGACATTTTGAATTGAATTGAATTGAATTAAATCGATTACTGGTATATCAGATTAATATTCTACTCGTACATAATCATAATGACATCATATTATGATGTCTTGTCTAAAATGAAATCATTCATTGATACTTTAATACAATATCTTTTCGCTGTCTCGTTACTCCACTTCAAATTAACCCTCTCCTTACCATCCACAGGAAAATCGTCACATTCTTTACGATGCAACCAACAATATTCTCTTTCTGACTTGCTTTGTACATCACAATATTTAAAGAAAATATGTTTATCATAGCTATAAAAACTTGATACTGTTTTGTAGATCTCATTTTGCTGAACAATATTATGTATAGAATGTGCTTCTTGCTTTTCTGTTTGAGTAAGAATAATCTATTTTTGTGCTGGGTGGGTGGGAAGTTTTGTAGAACATTTTGAAAATGGCCGGTAAGGAGAGAGTTAAACAACCACCAACCATCACCAGCTCATGGAGTGTTTTGGGACCAGGAAATAAGCTTGACAACTATCATGATTCCAGAAGCAGGAGAAACCACTCCAATTATCACAACCAGATGGAGCAGATTTATTGAATGGCACGGGTCTCACCGATAACCAGCGCCGAGTGTTATGTGCCACTGCTTGCTCGTTGCATGTAGACTGTAGACTGGAGATTTCATAGATGAACTGTCTTGAAAAGTGTTAGAACAAATTATGCTAACATAATAATATGTAGAGTATTGTAAATGTTGCTGCTCGAAGCTCGAAGCTCGACGCTCGAATAAATAAATAACAATGTGAAATTGAATGTAAGCTTCAATTTAATTACGAAAACAGATCAAATTGACGTTTCAGGTTTCCACTTTATCAACAAATAATGTTAACAACACCACTACCACATTATCTCATTCGTCTGTAATGTTTCTTTCATTCATCCTGTTTTCTTGATAAAGGGGAAAACCGAAACGTCCATTTCATCTGTTTTCGCATATTAAATTGAAGCTTACATTCAATTTTACATTATTATTTATAACATATATAAATAAAAACGAATTTAACTCACCCCCCCCCCCCCCCCCCAAATCAACCTTCATCGCCTAGTGAACTTCAGAAGGATGTGAAAAAAGCTACAATTTTTTTGTGACATTGAGAATGTTCCTTGAAGCTAAGGCAATCGTGTTCGTGCACACACACACACACACACACACACACACACACACAGAGAGAGAGAGAGAGAGAGAGAGAGAGGGGGGGGGAAGAGAGAGAAAGAGAGAGTGAGAGAGAGAGAGAGAGAGAGAGAGAGAGAGAGAGAGAGAGAGAGAGATACAGTGGGCTATTAATGCTATACAAATTATAGTGTTACCGTCAGGCGTGCAACGAGCCTTGAAATTTCACGTCAATCCTTTCTTTCAACGACTCAAAAAGTAAAAAGCAAAGAACTAATCAGCTTATCTAAACACAAAACTGCATGAAGTAATATTAATGATCATCACGACAAACAGAAAAAGAAGAAACCAAAAAAAAAAAAAAACACGAAAAAAAAGAAAGAAAAGAAAGTAAACAAATCTGAAGAATATCAGCCTTATCATCCACTTGTATCATTCCTTATAAATCAAGCCACCTTAAAATTGAACAAATACAATACTTTATGAAAAATAACCCTGACCTCAAAATTTGGCTATCATTTAATCTTTTTAGTTCGTGACAAATTCAAGAATGATATCGTTTATAATATATAGTTCACCATTTCACACGTTTAATTTTGCCATACTTTGACAAAGAACTTATTTCATTTTGGAACCCCCCCCCCCCCCTTAAATCCCGCTCCCCTTCTCCAGAAACAAACAAACAAAAGAAAACAAAGCAAAAGGCTCTTTGATAAGTTATAAGTTAATCTATAGATCGATATTGAAATAAAAGTATCTGTCGATAAAATGATTTATTGAGGCCAAAATACACGTAAGATGTTTTGGTCAGAGAACGACGTTGTAAATCGGTCCTTTAGAGCTATAAGGCCCGTGGAGCCGGTATCTATGGCAAAAACGGACAATAGAAATTGCTTCCTACCCTTTGGATAGGACGCCAGTTTATCACACAGTACTTTCCGCCAGATCTGACACGCCTAGCTACCTTATCACTGCTGGGTGGACAGGGGATGGAGCAGGGGGGGGGGTCTCGACTGCATCCGGAATCGAACTTGGTCCCTTTGGTGTTTGAAGCGAACGCTCTACTAACTGAGCTATCAGGACATGTAAAGGTGGTAGATTATAATTATTTACCTAGCATTTTTAACAAGCCACCAAGACAGCCATCGTTGTTATTATTATACAACATCGTATTCGGTAGTTGGAATCAGTTCTCTGCCATCTTGGGTGATGACAAAAGATGATAAATGCATCGTAAACAATATTTTTATCTGCCAGTTTTTGATGTACGAGACCTCCTTCTTACTATAAATTCGGGCTGAGACTTATCGCAAATAAACACAAAAGACAAGTTATCACACTCGTCATCTTTACCTGGTGAGGAAGTCACATTTCAGATTTAGCGTGAACTTCCAAATACAATCGAGAACATAGACAGTTATTTTGGGTGGATATTATAAAGAGTATAAGTAGATAACAAGTAATAGTAGTAATAGAATCAGCATCAGTGTTGGTAGTAGTAGTAGTAGTAGTAGTAGTAGTAGTAGTAGTAGTAGTAGTAGAGGAGGAGGAGGAGGAGGAGGATAAGTGGTAGTAGTAGTAGTAATAGTAGTAGTAGTAGTAGTAGTAGTAGTAGTAGTAATAGTAGTAGTAGTAGTAGTAGTAGTAGTAGTAGTAGTAGTAGTAGTAGTAGTAGTAATAATAGTAGTAGTAGTAGTAGTAGTAGTTGTTGTTGTTGTTGTTGTTGTTGTTGTTGATGATGATGTTGTTGTAGTAATCCGTGTTGTGTCTCGACTTTTGACAAGGCCAAGAGGCATTAAGCGTGAACAGAAGCCTTATGGCTGACGATGATTGCCAAAATTGCTGAGACCCTAGTTTGACACTTTGCACAACTCCCTCAATCGACTCATGTGTCAATAAGTACCTGGTTGTCAGCAATGATTGTAAAAAAGATAGTGCAAAAAAGCGTCTCATTGGCGATTTGTTTGATTGACATTTTGCAACATGCAGCTTTCTGGGGGAATATCAATTGAAGTTCTGGTAATTGTATTGAGCATGGGTTCAATTATGGCCTTCTGTAATTAGTTGATTAGAAGAAGGCCATGTTATAACCCATGGACAAGGCTTTATAAAAATTTTACCAATTTTTGTTTTACACTGTTCCTTATTAATCAATTCTATATCTATTCAAAATAATAAAATGGTTTTACTACGGTAATTTTTCCAATATATATATATATATATATATATATATATATATATATATATATATATATATATATATATTACGGTAATATTTTTCTTTTGTAGCTTTCTTGTCAA
Source organism: Berghia stephanieae (assembly GCF_034508935.2). Classification (NCBI taxonomy): domain Eukaryota; kingdom Metazoa; phylum Mollusca; class Gastropoda; order Nudibranchia; family Aeolidiidae; genus Berghia; species Berghia stephanieae. The sequence goes on from NC_088360.1 coordinate 32,370,446, forward strand.
TCAAATTCACTGAAGAATAATTAATAAATAGAAATAAGAACACGATCACACGATTAAACGACATTCGCATTGTATGGCTTTATCTCAAAGGAGTAAGCGTAACCTTGAACGTAAACACTGCTCCAAGCGCCATGTGCCCGATTACGAGAAGTAAAAGTCGAACAAGATAGATCGTGAGTAGCTGCTATAGCTCCAAGATAACGGTGAGCTTTCGTTTGTATGTAAAGTAAATACACGCGAGCGTGTTTGTGTGACGAGTGAGCGGTAGTAATATCTGTGAATATCAACAACAAAACACTGACAGGTAGGTAAAGAAACACTGCAAAGGTCGAAGGTCATCGCTACTTTGATAGCGTGATAACAGAATTATTTGGCACTCAATTGCTAGGGATGCTGTTTGATTCATAATAATATTATGTTGTAGCCTAGTCACAGGATCAATAAGTGAAGTATGAGATTTAGTGCCAGTAGCTTCAAAGATTCTCGCACGACCAACCCAAACCACAAAACTTGTATCGCGTCTCATTTATCAGGTTGTTTCACATGACCTGCTAATTAGGAAATGATTACTTTTTCGTCAAAACTAAACAATTCAATGATCTCATGGTTTGCACTAAAAATATGACTCTTCTTAGCCGTCTATGCAATACAACTTGTTATGTGATAATATGTGATATGTTGTAATTAAGGCATAAATATATCACTTTAATTCTTTAATATAAATATACCTAGGTAATTTTCACAATTTGCTATAATTCGATGTGGTGTGATCTAATAAGGTTTCCGATCTGTCTTTTAACAAATACATTTTCTTTTGATTTCTAATTATTTTTGTACTTCTAACGCAACCTGGAGGACATGAACGGAAGACGTAGAAATTGCTAAATATAATAGGAAGGGGAGGAGTAGAAACAGAGATGCAAAACACACATATTCACACACATATACACACAATAATGGAAGAGAGAGAGCGAGAGAGCGAGAGAGAGAGAGAGAGAGAGAGAGAGAGAGAGAGAGAGAGGAGGGGGAGGAGGGAAATATCGTTTTAAAATGATTCCAGCCAGCTCTGGTTCCAGCAATGAATTTATCATTTGGTTTGGTGCGTGAACCTTTTGAAATGCGTACACAAACAAACAAACAAAAATAAGGACACCAGATCTAAAACAATACCAAAACACGGCCATGACGCAAAATATCCCAGGAATCATCAGACCAGTTGTTGAGTTGGCGATGACGGACGATGCACATGCATGTAAGAATTCACGGTGGCACATGTCTGCGGAGAGGATAACGGCATATCTGACCTCAATGACTCGGCGGGATGGCAGGCACGTGCATTTGGTACTCACTCAGTAATTAATTGTATGCTTGACCTGTCGTTCTGCTGGATGTTTTGGTCAAAGAGTGATACGATAGTTATCTTATACAGAAGTAGAACGGTATACGAGAAGGATTGAATGTGACTGTCCGGAATACAGAAGATTGGTATTGTCCTCTTGTAAGCAAACGGATTACTGGTAACTATCATTGATGTTAACATGGCGCACGAAGGGATAGCATTTCTTCCCATGGTGGCACACATGCATGTGTGTCAATTATCTTAGGTTTTAGAGCAAGTCATCTCACTACTACCACCCCGTCATCACCATACCACCACTATCACTTCTATGAGAATAGCTCGAAAAAAATAATGTGATTATCCGGGCATCGGCCGCAGTGCAGCACAGAAAACATGAGCAATGAGAGCTAAGTTACTTGCTGAAGAAACAAAAACAAAAAAAAACAAAAAACAACAAAAGCCAGGGCTCTTCGGGGTGGAAGGATCGTGCCTTATCCACTATGCCATCTAACTCCACCCCCTTCCCTATCCACACCCCGCCTTAAATGACACAAGATGCCAATATGGATTTTATTTTCATTCAGTTTTGAACAAAACAAACTGATATAATTCAGAAATTCTTTTGTTTGTTCAATACTAACCTGGCACGTTGACTGTAAATAGGAAATGGGTCATCCATTTTTTTCAACCATTAATTGATGAAATCATACAATACACTTTGAAAGTATCCGATTACTCGTGTTGATAAAGCCCTAGGCAAGCACGAATTATTTACCTCTTCCACCTTGGCGTTAAACATATTTTCTCACGCTCTCCAGTATGAATGAATCCAAATTTACACTAACATCTCAGTAAATGGGTTATTTTCAAGATTATGATGTAGTAGTTTACGCGAAGTACTACAATCAATTGAGAAGATGGAGTACATGAAATATTCATATAATTGGTTTTAAATCAAGAGTTTATATGTGTGTTTTTAAAGTTTGGTAGAATCAGTTGTTGAACTCTGAAAGATGAGGATATCTTTAAATTTGTTCTCTTTGCCCCATTGCATCATGGGTTTGTTGAACACGAAAGACGAGATAATATTACCTACAATGAATTATGCAAGTCGTTATTTGATTGACTGAATAAGAAAATGTGTGTCACTGCACTTGTTGCATCGATAATAATAATATGAACGGAATGGATAACTGAATGTTAGAAAGGTACCAGCTGTCATATTGTATCAAATACATAATACATGTTGGTTTGTAATATTTGCAATTTCCTCGCAAGAAAAAAAAACTGTGAGAATTTTACTGATCCATATTCTGCCTATAAGTAATGTGCCCTATCATTATAAAGCTTACCACCTTATCTTGTATGTGGTGGAAAACTCATAATTGATAAGCATTGCAATGTGCTTTTCTAATCCCTGCATCTTTTCAAATAATATATAGTATTATGAGCTTCCTGCGTTTAAAAACGATGGACATCTGTCTAATGACATGTAGAAATATGACATTACGCGCATTGTATATGACATCCAGTATGTTGGAGTCTTGAAATTGCTCTCCCACTTAAGCATGTTTTAGCTAATTAATTGAAAAATCGATTAGTTTATTATTATAGTTATCTTCTTATGCATTGCTTTTTTAAAGTCCTTTGTTACGATCTATCCAAACTATGAAATATCTTATCTAATTGGCAAATATGTATAAGATGCAGGCTTATACAATTATATTTACATATTATCTCATCCACATAGCCACGCAAAAAAAAAAGCACACACACAAACATTCACACACATACACATAACCCCATCACCAAGGAGAAGAAGACGATGAAGGCTGCTGCTGCTGTGCTGGGTGCTTGGTTGACCGGATCGATGGCTTTGGGGTCCCCGGAGACTCGGTCTGGTTTCCGTGGAAAAAAGGCCATGAATATTGCAACACTGTTGTCTGTAGTTGTGGGCCGGGAGTGGTGGTCGTGGACGATGGACCACTGTCGTCAATGAACGGCCAGGAGGAAAGACACCCACTGGGGTAATAGATTCGTCTTGTAATTAATTCTGAAATCATTTCTACCGTACTCTGACAAAACACATTTTTATTTTGGGAAAGACATTTTCACTTTAAATATCGATTGGTTAAAACGATCCTGAGCCTTCCAAAAAGTCCAAGACCCGAGACTTGAAAACAGTCCAGGTGTGAGACTTTATGACAAGATGACAATGGAGTAAAAAAATTTTTTAGAAAAAAAGCATTTTGTTAGCGCATGGCAGATTCTTCAGAGATGCCTTTATAATGGCATGGGAAGAGAATTTTATTGAGAATAAATAAATAAATAGACAAATTGGTCATAATTTTTATATCCATTTATATGGTTTCGTCAACCCAAAAGTGGTATTCTGACAATATTTGTTTTAACACCTAACATTCAATTTTACACAGTCATGTCGCCAGATAAGGCATTGTTTTAGAATTGGCATATTTTACAAGATCGGACAGTGACTTAAGTAGGTACATTAAATCAAAAGTTAATGGTTGTCAGGAAAATAAATAGGATAAGAAGTGTTCATTGCTTAGGTAAATAGAAAATTAAGTTGAACAGAATAAAAAATAAAAGCAAATAATACAAGCAATAATCAGGTGTTTGGGGGCAATCAGAAATCTATTTATAACAAACCAAATGATAAATTGGTAAACCCAATAAATAGACATTCTAGGGAAATAACTGATTTCCTTTAACAGGAGGAAACGAAGGGTAAGAAAAGACAAAGACTTGGACCTAAATGTTAAAGACATAAAAGAAGAAATAAATGTCTCCAATTTTGGTTGGTAATAGTGTCCCTTGGCGGATATCCAATTGTAAGCGTCCCTAACAACGCGGAAGTAAGCAGGGGCACGTAATTCGGAATGCCCGAGACTGGCCTTTTCTAATCATATCCGGTCTGATGAAAAATGACTGGTCTACGAGAACACGTCTGGTGGTTTCTACTCTAAAGACAAAAATGGCTGCTTCATTGTTTTAAAGAATGTTATTTTGGTTTCAATCTAACGCAAAATAAATTTCAGGTAGAAAGTCTTTAAATAGCCAAATCATAAGGTATTCTAATCATTGCACATCATGTGAAATAATATATAGACCCCGGTCTACTGTAAAATAATAATTACAATGGTTGTATGTTTCATTTCTTGAGAATTCCTTTCCACAGAATTCAGTTGGTAGAGTACTTCATCACACTAAAGTTTGTATCTATAATCTTGTTGATTTTATTTTAGTCCCCTATATACTCGGATAGCTGAGTAGAGGTTAAAATCGTGGAAGAGTTCATTGTGATAGTCCAGAGCCCTGTGCAAAGATTAACGTTGATCATTGCCATCAATCTAATTCAACATATACGTTACAAACTCAATGGCTCCGAGGCGAGCTTTTTGATTTTTCACATAAAAATTAAATCAATATCGTAAAAGAATTAAATTACTAATAGGCTGAACGTGAGCTTTTATACAACGCAATATCCAATAAATGTGCTAAAAGTTGTTTTTTTTACAAAGGGTCTTAAGTCAACATGTAGGACAAAGCATGACGCCTGTAAGAGACAGAGACATCACCGGTCAGGCAGTCACCCATTTACACCTGAGTATGGTGAGAAAACGTGATTGAATAATCTTCTCCAAGGACTCAATTTGAGCCGCCCATAAAGAAAAGAGGCTCGAAACAAAGTCCGGGACCTACCGACCACACCCAAGTGTCATACCACTAGACTACAAAGACATTTCTATTTCATGATTATAAAGATCTTAACAAGTGTGTATGAAGTGTGTATTTTCATATATTTATCTTCGACCGGTGCCTGCTCCCTAATTTCTAAATTTGAGATTTTCATAATTATAATGCTAATTCAATTTTTTCTTTATCGGGGATATCCACAATGACGATTTGTAATTCCCGGACCAATATATTCAATTTATGATTCATCTAACCAATGACATTTAGACTAGTAGTCAATATCTGTTTTGTGTCATAACATACTGTCATCTTAAACAAAAAGCAAAACAAAAAATATAAACAAAACAAAAACAAACAAACCACCAGTCATCAAAAACGTTTCCGGGCGAGACACAAAGGCATTAATGATTAAGAAGGGTAAATGGTTCCAGCGAGGCTATCAAATATTGATTCCCCTAAAACTAATTATCATGTTCTAGGACATCTCACTACTCACATCTCACTACCATTCTGTCTCACTCTCTACGACAAAACACAATTTTTCAATTGACCCGGAAACTTTTATTTCATGAACCAATGAATTAAGATTACCCCGAACTTTTCCAATAAGCCTTAAACTCAATACTTGTGTATTAGTCTCAGTTTAAGACCTTTAAACAAGGAAATCAATCCCTGGACTAATATTTTTTTGGCACGGTCAGGAATCATCTCTATCTATATATTACAAGGAGTCAAAGTTTTTAGGCCAAAATTATAAAAAAACAGAAGAAAAAATTGTCGTCGAACAGTGGGATAGTCCAGACACAATGGCGGGATGTCTACCACCGAAATCAATACGACAAACAACGCGTAAGGAATGGAACAATGGTAAAAATAATTGAGACAATGAAGAAAAATATGGGGGAATGTGATAGAAGAAGGAGGGGGGGGGGGGGGGTTATAGAACGTTGCCACTTCAAATCATATAACAAAATCATCAACACTCTTAATTCTATTTTTTCTCGCACCTTCGTAAACAACAAAAAAGAAAGCTTGAACTTATATAAAGGGCAATATCATCTACTAAATGTTCCCAAAGCTCTTTACAACTTCCAGATCATTTTTACACAACCGCTGAAGAGACAAATATCTCAACTCAAAAACAAAATTCAAAGTATGATGTAGGTACATGGCCTGCGACGGTACTTCAGGCGACTGGACCTAACTCTAAGTCATTGTGTTCTTGGGAAAGACATTAATTATTGATTCTTTCAAACCAATTATCATCCAGTCGTGACCAGACTACTACCAACCTCGGACTATCTAGGTAGGTACAACCATAGAATATATCTATGGCCACAATCGATACCAAAGTATTCTAAGTACAAAAGATGAGAGAAAAAAATGTTACAAGTCTTAGCTATAAAAAACAAGAAAAATTAAGACTGTTTCAATAAATAGATTTAGCGTTTAGTTTACTTTGCTCAAAACTGTCTGGTCATTGTCCTGGGAACGTTTGAGTCGAGTTTGCAGGTCTGATAACTAGAAAACGGTGGGGGCTGCCTGAAGCCGGTGATCGTGAAAATACTAACGAAAGAGTGGAAATGGAGAAGCTTCGTATGGGAACAAAACAGACAATGGACGTTTCGGGTACAAACCATTCGCCAGCACAACAATACACAAATTAACGTGGAAAACAAATAAAATAAAATGTAAAATATATAAATCAAGCCCAGGACTGCGTTCGGCTATTAGATCTGCAAAAATGTTCAGGTGGAGTTGAGTTTACTACTTCAAATATCGATGATTTAAACAAGACGGACTCTAACTTGTCAAACATTCTCGAACCCGAGACATCTTTGACATATCATGCCTTAGACCATTCACAAAACGGAGGTCATCTTAATCAATCGATCGATATTTGAAGGGAAAAGTTAAATGCGTTTATCGGATAGAATTTGGTAACTTATTACAACTCTTTAATATATGGGTTCTTTGCCTCTTAACTCTCTCTCTCTCTCTCTCTCTCTCTCTCTCTCTCTCTCTCTCTACTCTCTCTCTCTCACACACACACACACACACTTTCTCAATCTTCATCTCTCTCTCTCTCTCTCTCTCTCTCTCTCTCTCTCTCTCATCATCATCATCATCATCATCATCATCTCTCTAAACCTCGCTCTATATTATATATATATATATATATATATATATATATATATATAATATATATATATATCTTTACTTCTCTCTCATTGTCTCTGCATCTATCCTAACATCTCTCTCTTTCTCTCTCTTTCTCTCTCTCTCTCTCTCTCTCTCTCTCTCTCTCTCTCTCTTCTCTTCTCTTCTTCCCCCCCCCCCCCTTCCTTCTCTCTCCGTGTCCTCTAGTCTCTTTATCTCGATCTTTGTATACTTTTCGTGAAAGTGTTTAAAAAAGAGAAAAATAAATGCAAAAATCAATTAAAACGCAAATCATCATCATTATATAATGTACTAGTCATTATTTTGAAAGTTTACTTATAAAGACGGGCCAACTTTATTATGATGTTACCATTGAGCTACTACTATTTGATTCGTTATAATAAAATCATTACTTCTTATAATATTCAAAGTATTTTAAAAGTTGACAATAGCTCAAGTTAATTTATCAACTGCTGTTAAAGTTACCTCACTCCTCTATTCACCTTAAGAAAAGACAAAAAAGATAAAAAAGCAGTGAAAATTATCTGATGATTTCTCTGTTCAACCCTAAATCTCTAAATCACATACGCCAATTACAGAGAGGATCAGCTGTTCACATACATAATGGAAAATGCGTGCTTTGGTTTAGAGTTCTACTGAAGAAAGGGAAAGAAATTTGTAAAAACCGATTCAGATGTTGTTGTCTTTTCTCCCAATACCTTAAAATTTCTTTTCTTTTCTCAACATCCTGTTCGATCTAATTTGCTCTACTTTTTTGTGTAGTTTAAGTGTTTGTGCGTGATCATAATTATGCATAACTGGTGTATCATGTGTATGACTAAATGTATATTATGTATGTGTGTGTGTGTGTGTGTGTGTGAGAGAGAGAGAGATAATGTGTTTGTGGATACGTTGTGTGTGTGTGTGTGAGAGAGGGAGAGAAAGTTAGTTTGTGTGTGTATGTGTATGTGTGTTTGTGTGTGTGTGTGTGTTGCTATGACATAGTGTTACCCCACACCAATAAAGTGAAATATCCCAAGAGGCCACAGTTGAGATGAATTATTCATATCACGATAGCCGTTTGCCAAGCCGATCGCCTTTTAGATCCATTTCCATCCACCATCTTCCTGGTGAGTCTCGCCAAGAAATGGACGGGCTTTATGGTAAAATAAACGTCTTTCATACTCACTCGGCGTCCATTATTTATATCCGTCAAGTGTTTTTGCATAAAATATTGATATTAAAGACGCACAATCGATGTATGAAATCAGTAATGTGTATGATAACACCCAGTTGATACACTATTATGAGTAAGCTGGTTATAATGCATTCATTCTCTAGATAGAAGTAGGTACAAAAAGTCTGCAAGAAAGATAACTACTCATTATTCAAAAATGCGACGTCTTATCCATTTTTCTGTCTGTCCAGTGTAATCGATCATGACTTAATAATTTTTACTTTGTAATTATAATATATATTTTTAGAATTTAATAGTAAGCGACCGCCTCTAATTGGTGTTGTGTCGATATATTTAAGGGTTTTATGAAATATGCACCAGTAATAGGTCATATCAACGTGAGTATTATGTTAGGGTGATGTAGATACTTGATATTCTTAGATAATAATACGTAGGCTAAATTCACATGTTTTACTAGTTAACTGTCGTACTCTGGAAAAACTAGTAATTAAAAGTTTGGCCAGAAAACTCGTCCTTCAAATACTATCAATCGATTTAAATGACCTTCATCTTGGCAAAAAAAATCTCAAACCCGAGACTCTGCGAAGTCCAGGTTTTGTAGTATTTGCCAAAATGAGGATCATTTATATCGATTGATATTTGAAGGACGAGTTTTCTGGCCAAATTTTTAAATACCAGTTTTTCCAGAGTACGACATTTAACAAGTTCAAATCCCTACATTTAAACGATATCCAGCCAACAGAATCATGATTTTTAATTTTACTGCGTATTGATTGGTTGGTTGGTAAGATTGAAGAAAGGATCAGATGTCCATGACAATCGCTTATGGAACTCGCTGGATTGTTTATTGACGTTAACCACCCCACCAGATTGTCGTCATCGACGTATACGTGAGTTGTTGAGGTGGATATGTGGGTTTATGGTCTTTTCGGTATGGCACTCTCCCTTGAGGTACCTGGTTTGAGTCCTGCTCTGGCTCGTGCAAAGTTGAGTCATTGGAATAGGCTCCTTACTCACATGCCCTCACCGCATTCGAGTGCCAAATGAGTGCCTGGCCGATAACAGCCCGATGTCCAGGTCAAAAAGAAAAATGTAATAGCGCCTCACATGCCTGTTGCTTCGTTTTAGCAATTACGCATTGCTGTCGGCTTTGTTACCGCTGGTAAACCAATTTGAACACATTTAAATTTATTGAAAACTGCGCCATCTAAAAGTTCAATTTTAAAAACTTAACGTTACTCATCTCATAAGATTGTGGTCATCGAAGGATAAGTGATGGATTAGTGGATGCTTTGATGGAGAGTAAGGTGAAAGGATGGATGACGGGTGAACAATATAATGTGAATCTTTGAATAGATAAAATGTGAAGATGTGAATGGATGGATGGATTGATTGGAGGGTGGATGGGTGTAGTTTGATGCAAGATATAATTTTTGTGTTTTAGGTATGCATGGATAGAACAAAGCCTGACCGGCTTTAAACTATGTTGATTTATAGATAAATTGATTAGCGGATAAAATAGACCTTCAGAGCCATTTGGCTCAAGCATCCGGAGTTTATCCCGGTTTTGCCTGCGTGAAACGACAATAGTAATTGCTTGCTACCCTTTGGGTAGGACGCAAGTTCATCGCGAAGTAAAAATCTAACAGATCCAGCTACCCAATCCTACTGGGTGGACAGGTGGTCAGACAATAATATTGACTTCATCAGGGATCGATCTCGGACCCTTTGCGGGTAAAGTGAATGCTCTACCAACTGACCCCAATTAGCAGATAAGTAAATAGCTTAATACATGCTTATTTGTTTGATTGTTTGTGTGTGTACGCGCGCGCGCGCGTGTCTGCGTGTGTATGTGCGTGTGTGTAAGCTAACGTATACGGACGTATCAATTGAGGAATTGATAGGTGGATGGCTGGAGGGACATTGACCACCAGCTTGTGTATGATGGTATTGTTGTCATCACCAAGGAAGCTTTTGTCGCCATAGCAACGCGTTTGGCACGCCACGATTAAAGGGGAACTTTGTCGTGATTGGAATGGAGCGATGGTGAAAAACAATTTCAGCATGAATACCCAAAGAGGAAATTACTATGATCATTTTTACTGTGGTGGACATAATGATAACAATCGACCCTGCCGACAATTTAATCGTTTGGAATTATCTCTAACTAAATATTTTCTTCGTCTAGCACGGAGGCAATCATGACAAAGCTTGTGGGATTTCAAAAGGTCTTCTATCCAACCATAAAATAATACTAATAGTGATAATGATAATAATAATAATAATAATAATAATAATAATAATAATAATAATAATAATAATAACAATAATAATAATAATAATAATAATATAATAATAATAATAATAATAATAATAATAATAATAATAATAATAACAATAATAATAATATCCTTATTGTCACAAGAGTAATTTATAGTTAGGCTACAGCTCTTAAATTTAAAATCTAAAAACACATCGTATATCATATCATTATTTCTCTGATTTCATAATTTCCTAATTTGATTATTTTATTAAAGTCAGCGCAATATAGGATAAAATAGATAGGTGCAGAATGCAATCCGAAAAGTTGCACTCATTGAGACTGATATTTGGGGGATTATTTTTTTCTTGTATTTTCCTATCTGCTTTTTCCGACACTGTTTGTGCTCCTTTTAAAAAGGTGTTTATCTTACACCGGAGTCTGATCCCGGATTCGTTACTTTGATACAAACATAGTGGAATAAGATTCGAGATTTGGGATAAGTTCACATATCTTTTCTATATCTCTGTAAAATGTACTTCATTTTCCAGACTGATAAAATTAATGAAAATTAATATTACTAAATGTTTAGATACAGCTATTGAAAAAAATTAGCTTTTTTTATATAAAAATTGAGCTTTTTTATATAGCGCAATATCCGCTAAGCGTGCTCAAAGCGCAGGGTCTCTGGCCAACAGCAACAATTAATATGTAGAACGAGACATGACGCCTGTTAAGCGATATTACAATCTTTTTTGGACAGAGACAACGATGGTAACGGCCAGGAACTCATTTTACACCTGAGTACGATGAGAGAATGTGAGTAAAGAGCATTTTCCAAGGACTCAACTATGCGAGGCTCGAACCAAGGACCTTCCGATCCGAAAGCGAGTGTTATACCACTAGACCACATAGCCGCACATATACTGTTGTCATAAATTTCTAAGTTTCCTATTCATGTTTATTCTAGTGACCATCAGGGTTTTTGTTTGCTTAATAATTAATTATATAGAGATAAAACTTTAAAAAGCGATCTCTTATAACAGAAGAGATCTCGGTTCACATCTGTGTCAGATTATTGTCATTGTAATATGTTGAAAATATAAATGGAAATCTTTTCCATCAATAAACGTTTAAATCCTTAAAGAATTAAAGAGAAGTCTTGTGATTATTTTTTACATTGAGATTTTTTCGGACATGTCCTGGCCATTTGAATGAGCTCCATGTGGATTGTATTTATAGAAGCTATAGCACAAAATGCACTTTCGTATAATTAGCAATGCTAAATGCTCAAACTAGTCGAAATAGACGAAATTAAAATCATTGTGACTCCTCTTCCATAAACGGTAATCTGTCGAAGAAATTTTTTTTTCAATTTTTTTATTACGCCCTTTCGCGTGACAACGTTAGATTTGCCTTCACCTGGACATTCCAATAGAAATTTAGATAATCCATCAAATAGACGTCTGATGTTAACAAGAATCACCCTTATTGTCCAAATTGAGCAAATTGGGGGTTAATCATCTTTCCCAAAGAAAAATAAATCGAAAGTGCCCGAAGTGGAATTCGAACTCTTGACCTTCTAGATCACAGCACAAGTAGAGTGCTACTCGGCCACCTCGCCCCCTATAGGGGAAATGAGGATGATAAAAAGGGGTTTGAGAATCAAAACGACCAAAATTTGATGTGAAATTTAAATTCTGTTACTTGAAGAAATTACATATTCAATCTCCTAAACAATTTTGGACAATTTGTGTGATTCCCGGTGACATCAGGCATCTTGTCTGATGGAATATGTATATGAATATATATATATATATATATATATATATATATATATATATATATATTATATAGATATATATATATATATAGAAATATATATATATATATTCCTTCGTAGAATGTCCAGGCGACGGTATCTAATGATGCTGTGGCTGAAGGTCGTAACTTTTTTTTTCTACTCCTTAACAACCATCAAACTCAATTCAAGCTTATTTAACAGAAACCCTATAAATTCAATATTTAGAACCTAAGTCAGCCGGACGTAACGCCATCATGAGACGATAGTTTATCTGAGAAGAAATTCAATAAACTGGACACCAGAAAATTAGTTAAAGGGGCAAGGGCAATCGCTCTAAACGTGAAGGCGAATGAAAATAATTATCCAGCTGGAGAGAAAAAGAAATTTGGTTGACTGAGAAAACAACTTCTGTTCTCCAGACGGCCCTTATCTGGACATCTGTCCGATCTTTTATCCGGGAATGTCAGACATGCGCACTGATCAGGATCATGATGAGAGAAAATCACATGCATTGAGTTGGCTAGTTGATAGAGATATAACTTAAGGACTAAAAAACGATATGAAAATAAATATGCATATCGAGGCGAGAGTTAAGGTATTGTAGAATACGGCCATGTAGATTATAAATCAAATTGTTTTTTCATATTCCCGACATCAGTATAATATTATGTGATACATTGGAAACAAGTTGTATTATTCAATTAGATAATATAATTTTCTCATTGGCAATCAATTTGATATAAAAGTTTCGTAAGGTTATTGTAACCGTGTCTTTCCCTTTTATTTGGATTAGCTCAATTTTCATTTGCGAGATTGTCATGAATTATGCTATTTAACGAATAATGGTGATGATGCTGTTGTTGTTGTTGTTGTTATTGTTGTTGTTGATGATGATGATGATGATGATGATGATGATGATGATGATGATGATGATGATGATGATGATGGACGTGATGATGGTAATGGTGGTAATGTTTGTCGTAGTGGTGGTAGTGGTGGTGGTGCGGATGTTAGTTGTAGTGGTTTGATGATATAGAGACAATAGTGATGATAATGATTATTGATGATGATGATGATGATGATGATGATGATGATGATGACGACGACGACTTCGACGACGACAACGACTTTATCTCCTAAAAACGAGACCAATTTGAAAACTCATTTCGTGACAAGTGTCCTTGAAAAACGCTGTGTTAGTTTTCTCCATTGCTAGATTACAACACTCCAGTCGGCACTCTGGTGAAAACAATAATAATTACAAAATATCAACGGACGGACATAAGGTACTCACAAGCAGATGACGTTTTCAGACAGACAGAATCAGCCGTCATTCCGTTCCGGTAGCCCGTTTTAGCCGATATAAAGAGATTATAAACCTTGAGCTTTTATACAGAGCAATATTCACTAAACGTGCTCAAAGCGCTTTACAAGGGTCCCTGACCAAAAGCAACATGTAACATCTAGAACGGGACATGTCGACGGTTAAGCGATATTACTTCTATTTCTAACAGAGACAACGCTTTTAACAGCCAGGGACTCATTTTACACATGAGTACGGTGAGAGAATAAGGACTATGCGACGAGCGAGGAGGAATAGGAGGAGTAGGATGATGATGATGATGATGATGATGATGATAATGATGATGATGATGATGATGATGATGATGAGGAGGAGGAGGAGGAGGAGGAGGAGGAGCACGAGGAGCGAAAGATGTAGAATAAGAAGGAGGAGGTTTCATATCATCTTTAGCTTAGTACGTCTTAGTTTAAAACGTAATACTTGGATTGAATCATAAATGCTCACGTTCATTAATAAAATTGTAACAAGCCCTGTACTGGAGAAAGCAGGGGGAGACCCAAAGAAATCTGTCGAAGCACGATGGAAAAAGAAATGAAGGGAGCAGACATGTGCTGGAATACAGCCACCGCAAAAAGCAGCCGACCGAAAAAAAAAAATGGAGATGGCTGGTGGATGCCCTATCATGTGCCTCAAGGCCCGAAGAGGATTAGTAAGTAACTGAATATGTAGCTACCACTTAGTCACATGAAAAAAGTGAGTTATTGATTGGACTGATTTGCATATGATAAATTATTGGTCACTCAGAGACAAAGGTAGGTAGACTCGCCAGGCGATGGAACAAGTTATGACGTGGACAGGAAGAGATTTGAATGGGTTTATCTATGGAAATACGAGACGCCTTCGGTCAGCCTTTCCGATCCACTGAGATAGTAGGAAGATAAGTGACACCGGTGAAGAGAATGAAAAGAGATGGGAGGCAAGAAAGATAGTGTGTTTGTGTGTGTGTGTGTGTGTGTGTGTTCGTGTGTGCGCGTGTGTTTTAATATGTGTGTATAAGAGAGAGTAACAGAGAAGGAGGGAGAGGAGAGAGAGATAGATAGATAGATAGAGAGAGAGAGAGAAAGAGAGAGAGAGAATATCACAAGGACAAGGAGAAATGTATTTTATTAGTAGCCGTACTTATCGTTTGGAAAGAAGATTGATTAGATACAAATAGTAGCAAGGTGAAAAACAGAAGGGTAAATTTGATAATGAAAGAACTAATAGGGAATAATTGGTTTTCTCCGGCCTACCACAGAGATAGAGATGTTGGCAATGGTTGATGATGATGACGGTGATGGTGATGATAATGGTGATAATGGTTAGCAAGCTATTTTTCTGGTACTTCCATTTCACGTTTTCTCGACGTGAGTAGTTGTTGTTTTATCGTGAAAGGTAACGGTTTACAAATAGGTAGCTACTAAAGTTCTGTTTTTACTGACACCTGCGCTGGATTTGAAATTCTCATAAAAATATGGCTTTTCCTTGTTTTTCTCTACTTTTTCTCTCATAGCTATTACAATAGAAAGTGTTTGTGCTGCTTTGTGGTCTTGACACTCCATCTATGGACTAGTGGGTCTTTAGCTCAAGTCCCGGGCAAAGTTATTAATTTTTACGTTCTCTCAAAATACTCAGGTGTAAAATAGTCTGTAATAGCTTGCCTGTGTCGAGACATGGAGACGGAAGGTAGTTTTAAGTCGTGATGCTTTTTCTCCAACAAAAAGGGAATCAATATCAAAATAAAGAAAGGAAGAAAGAACGAGAGATAGAGAGAGAGAGAGAGAAGAGAGAGAGAGAGAGAGGGGGGGTAGAGAGAGAGATAGAGAGAGAGAGAAAGAGACAGATATAAGGGAAGAGTAGAAAGAGAGAAAAATAAAGAGAAATAACGAGAGAGAGAGAGAGAGAGAGAGAGAGAGAGAGAGAGAGAAAGAAAGATGGAAAGACAGACAAAGAGAGAGAGAGAGAGAGAGAGAGAGAGAGAGAGAGAGAGAGAGACGGAGAGAGGGAGGGAGGGAGGGAGAGAGATTCTGAGGAGAGAAAGAAAGAAAGAAAGAGAGAGAGAGAGAGAGAGAGAGAGAGAGAGAGAGAGAGAGAGAAACTAAAGAGACTCGATAACATTGGACACACATAACAAATGAATATTGTTATTGATTTGAGTTCTATATAATAACTAGATAACTTTTTTTCCCTTAACAACTTGAAGCTGAAATTAGCCACTGAACCTGGTATGTACTGAAACAATTGATTAATCATTAGATTCTTTAAGTAATTGAATTAATTGATTATTCCCGTTTTCATTGATGTTTCCTTCCGCTTGAGGTTGATCAGATTTCATTCATTGAACCCAATCCATGAATGGAAGCCTCAACAGCAGCCGATTGCCGCCATGATAATTGGTGTATTGAATTCACAACGCCGCTGATTAACTTTTTTCCATCTTATTTTAGGAGTTTCGCAATTTTAGCTTTTCATAGATTAATTAAAATCTGTCTGCTGAATTGGACGAGCCATCGCCTGCTATAATGGGCGACATGTATGAACTTAATGAATTAATTCTTTGAACTTTAAAATCTAACAGAGCTTTAAGGAGCCGCAGAGGGCGTCGAATCAAAGAATGAATTTGATAAAGTGAACAGAGCAGCGACGAATGTGTCCCTAATAAACAATCTAAATCAGTCTTCCAGACCAACAAGGGAAAGGAACGGGACTTATTTATGTTTCTACGGCATTGAAGGATCAAAATATCTTGCTACTTTATGATAAGACGCTAGAGTATTTCTAAGATCTATCTGAAAGATATTATGTATGATCCAGCCACCTAAAATATCTTGGAAGATTGAGAGATCTTGACTCAACCTGAATTTCAGTGCTTACGGTTTGAGTGTTCCCCTATTTGAATTAACATGTTCCCTAGTCTTAAAAAAACAACAAGGCTAAGCTCCAGCTCATTGGGTTTTTGGGTCCCAAAATACAACAAAAATAACAACAGTAACAACAACAACAACTACTACTAACTACTATTACAGCTACTACTATTACTACTACTACTACTACTACTACTACTACTACTACTACTACTACTACTACTGCTACTACTACTACTACTACTACTACTACTACTACTACTACTACTACTACTACTACTACTACTACTACTACTACTACTACTAGCACTTCTACTTTATCCCGTTGATCGAATGATTGATACAATTAGCCTATCGAGAAGACTTTAGCTATCCCAAACAGATCATACATTATTTGCTTCTTTTATTTAATCACCACATTTCCATAACGTGACTTGGTTCACTTCCTCGCCATCACTCCCCGAATACCAAAATTCCCATTATTCAATAATGACATAATAATATATTTTATTAACCCCCTCCCCCCTCTACAATAAACAGACGAATGTGTACTTACACGCCAATTTAGACAACAAACGCACTGATAATAACACACCCTATTGCTGGCACTGACAACATAATCTCTACTCATGTCATTCCAAAATTCGGATCTTGGAGGAATGGAACAGAAGGAGGATGACGTATGAAAAGGGGTTAAAAAAACTAATAAAAACAACAAAACAATGCAAGTACTGCACCCACCGTTTGTAAGTGTCAAAATTGACTATTGTAACAAGTGTGATGTAAGCGGTTCAGTAAATTACTTAACATTTTGCCTGCCAAAACAATTAGAACAACGAATACACGCTAGCGACAAAAACGAACATGAAACTTTAACCGCTTAAAGTTAGTCTGTAAACTGTAAATTTGGTGAGAATATTAACACCTTTCTAGCTGAGTAAAAACAACAAACAAGTGAGTGTCATCATCCTCATAATAATGCTACGCGTTTAGGTAAAATACCCACAGCCGGATATAACGTACCGACACACAACACTATGTGCAACCTTAAACATTTATAATCTGGTTGATAGAATTTAGTGAGACGAACTCACCAAAATGACTCTCTACAAACAATAACAAAAATATGAGTGCCGCCAATTTTGTTCCTTCAATATAAACTATTAAAAAAAACCAAAACGAAATCGAAGTTAATCGTAATATTATTGGGCGTTATCTCCTGTATTGTTAAAAACTATGAGGAATATAATATTAAGGAGACCCAATGTGATACGTACTGCAGTACCAGATAAGCTCTTTGAGTTCTTCTAACCTCCCCTTTTTATATTTCTAATAATACACATTAACACTATTATTTTCTTCTTAAGATAAACTGTAACCACACAAACGGATTCAATCCACACAAAAACATATAATTTAAGATAACACTATTTAACAAATTTACCGCCTTACTCTGAAAGACACGTATTTAAATATTTGACCAGAAAACTCATCCTTCAAATATCGATCGGACTACTCGACTCTCATAATATCAAAAACTTTCAAACCTGGGACCTCGTGATAGCCCAGGTTTTAGAGGGTTTTTTTTTCTGGAAAAATATTTATATACGCAATGTTCCATAGTACGCAACAGGTTAATTACCAACCCCCCCCCCCCCCCCCCCACCTCGCGGGTCGATATACTTCCTACGGCCATTTTGCGCCCGAAGTTCGGAAAAACAAACAAACAAACCACATTTCAAAACTTGTGGCCAGAAAAGTCACCCTTTAAATATCGATTGATTATAATGAGCCTTGTCTTGTCAAAAACTCTCAAACCGAGAACTTCCTTGAAGTTCCCTGAATTTCCAGGTTTGAGAGTCTTTGACAAGATGAGGGTCATTATAATCGATCGAGAATTTAAAAATATCTTCGTGTGGCGTTAGTTTCTCTTGTGATTACGTGAGACAAACGAAACATAACAATATTAAAAGAAAATCGCTGAAAGAAGATATGCTATAACATAATATTTAGTGCAGTTCCTAATTCAAAACCATTTTGTCAAACTCGAAAACAGTTTTATTTTTGAGTTTAATTTGAAGCATTTTTCTAAGACTTTTAACTTTCGTATTTGATAACTTATAACATGGGACACAGTGTAAAACCCCAAATTTATATATATCAGTCTCTCAACGGGGATTCGGACTCCCAACTTCATAACCCAAAAGCCAGGGGCATGACCATTAAACAATGCTATCTCGCTCCATTCACACGTTTAATGAGAAATAACGTTTAAAAACTTGAGCCTTTATATAGCGCAAAAAAACACTAAACGTGCTCAAAGCGCTTTACATAGAGTCCCTGACCAACAGCAACGCGTAACATGTAGAAAGAGACATGACGCCCTTTTAGGCGATAATACAATTTTTTTTTCGGACTCAAGTATGCGCCGAGCGAGGCTCAAACCCAGGACCTTCCGAACCGAAAGCGAGTGTCATACCACTAGACCACTGCTTGCAGCGTCATCTCGCTCCATCCCTCCGCTGAAAAAATTAAAATAAAATAGCTTAACCAGTGCGATTTCCACTATCTTTCTACTCACCAAATGAAGTCTTTCTATTTTCTTCTCAGGGACGTCTTCTATTTAATACGGCAACGAAGAGATTTCTATATAGATAAATCAAATCTTGACTACATTTTCATCAGACAAGGGTTTGATTTATGTTGTCTATGTTGTGTTCGGGAGGATTTTATTGACGCTCAGATTGGTCGGTAGGAGCAGAATGGAACTAAAGAAATAACCTGGCCGCCAGCGGTTCTTGGTTAAAGTAAAAATCCCAAATCTTTTACAAGTTTCCAGTAGGATGAGCAAACGCACACAATCACTAAATTATATTCCCTGTCGGTCATGAATTCCGCTAGAGGTCGTTGTAGAATCTCAAGGCGCCTTGTCTCACTTGTCTCCCCCTTCACGGAAATGACCGATGATAAACGATGCCAAAATTTCCCCTCTGGCCACCCGAGTTCTTGATGATAATGGGTCTGATGATGGTAGTAGAAGTAGTAAGAATAGTAGTAAAAGCCGTAATGATGGCAATGATGATGAAGAAGACACGTCGACTTTTGTTGTTATTTGGAAGGACAGTGGATGAAGCTGGGGCCGATTGTGGAATAAAGGTCAAAATTGATAAACAGTTTGCTGGCTGTCTCGGTTAAACACTTCCACTGTGTTTACGATGAAAGTTCACGGCCGTGTGTGTCATAATCTAAAACAGACATCCTAGTTTACAAAATGAAGGAGAGTTGTTTAACTTGTGGCAAATCCTGCTGTTAAACAGTTTTATCATCTTTTCCTCTTCCAGTTCTAGAATTCAATCTGAAATTTAAAAATAATAATGTATAAAAATGAAATGTTTAACAAATCAATAAGAATAGTATGATAAGGCGAAAACAGAATTGTCTTATTTCGAACATATGAAAACGGTGTCTGACACGTACCATTGTAAAGAATATAGGCATTAAATTGTCCAAACTATCGGGTAATATCTGTGGTGTAATATTAGCAAGTCTTACCCGGTAATCAGGAGGTCTGAGGTTCGATCCCCAGTAGAGGCAGGCTGCGATTTCGGTATGCTGTTTTTTTTTCATGTATTTACTTTCTTACTTTATTTGCCACGGTTTCATACACATTTTTATTATCTTTATCTTACACCAAAAGTCTGCTCCCAAAATAGTATGGAGTGACACGAGCAATTTCATCTTTAAAAATGGATGATCGTTCTAAGCCTATCAAGCCTTAAGGACCATACTCTGAAAAACAACACGTTTTAAGAATTTTGGCAGCAAAGAAACTCTCAAGTTTGAGAGTTTTTGACAAGAGGGTAATTTTAATCGATCGATATTTGAAGGACGAGTTTTCACCCAAAAAATGAACAACGTATATCCTGGTAATATATATATATATATATATATATATATATATATATATATATATATAGAGAGAGAGAGAGCTTTTTTTAAATATAGCACAATATCCACTAAATGTGCTCATAGAGCTTTACAAGGGGTCCCTGGTCAACAACAACATTTAACATGTAGGACGGGACCGCGCTCTCCTGGTATACGTTTGATGATCACGATATTTATCATTAGTTATTCCGTTTTAAGAAAATGTCAATTAGTGAAATGATATTTACTTACTTATTATATTAATTTTCTGGAAACGAGAAAATAAAAACGAGTATTATTGTATTTTACTTAAGATTTCAAATTCTTAAAAATCAGGCTTAAATCTGGGATATGAACATCAAATTTATGATATTATAATAAGATAGAACGTTGTGATTATAGTTTCCGATGTATAAAAAATAATGTGCTTCTGTCAGGGGGGGGGGGGGGGGGGGGGTGTCAACATGACCCTGCCTTTATAACCCGACCTTGAATTGAGACATCTGGAAGAGAGCAAAAAGGTGTCAGGACGTATGTGGAGACTCCAGTGTTTATAAACTGTCCGGTCATAAAAATATTATCAAAGGATTAGGTTCTGGTCTTCTTCTTTGTCGGGATGGTTTTAAACGGTCGAACTCTCTCTCTCTCTCTCTCTCTCTCTCTCTCTCTCTCTCTCTCTCTCTCTCACTCACACACACACACACACACACACACTCTCTCTCTCTCTCTCTCTCTCTCTCTCTCTCTCTCTCTCAAGGGTACTGAACGGGCTAAATGGAAAGGAATATTCTGATTGCTCAGTAACACTCGAATCATCAAATAATTGTGGCTGACAAAACGATCGCCATCAAACAAACCTTAATATAACTATAAAATGGTAATAACCGGTAACCTCTTTGTCTGGCGTAAAAAGGGCACAAGAAGTGTGACGTTAACGTCATGCTTTATAATGTTGATGAGCAATCCAGTTATTATGTGCTTTATTTCCGAGAAATTAATCTTACACGAACTCATCTTTATCAAATTATTACAAGGCTCTGGTTTTGTTTATCCAAGTGTATAGAAACGGTTCATGAAACTGCTGAAGCTGTAATGGTTATCAATTTATCTCTTGATATCCTGCAACACCGTGTAAATAAACAAGAACACGGACATGACAAATATCACAATTTATTAATACGATAACTATCGCAAGTCAACACCGCATTACGTTGAGAAAGAACGAGGGAAGTTATGTTCAACTTTATCATACTTTTATCTCATAGTGCTTGCGTAATATTTTACTCCACGCTGCCCTGTATTCTGCTGATATGGTCGAGCTAAAATGAAATATCTTCCTAAAACATTTTTCTCTCCTTGTATCTTGAGTGATCTTTCTCTTTGAGAAAAGGGCGATTTAACTTTTACACCCGCCTTCCTGTTCTTAACCAAAAGTCTTCCTTTGCACATAGATAATATGTATTTGTTTTTGGAGAATGTTTGGTGTTTACTACACTTCTAGGATGCAAGAATGGTGAGAATACGATGAGTGAACGAGCGTGAAAGAGAAAGAGAGAGAGAGAGAGAGAGAGAGAGAGAGAGAGAGATAGATAGATAGATAGATAGAGATAGATAGATAGATAGAGAGAGAGAGAGAGAGAGAGAGAGAGAGAGAGAGAAACTGGGTAATAAACAATGCATTTGTACTGCACATAGAAGGAACGGAAATGACATCACTCATCTCTTTGTTATTGTTTTTAGCCAGCCATTTTTATGAGTTGTTCTCACTTAATCAATCAGACTATAAACGTTCAATGTTACACAATGATTTTTGTGTTGGTACTTTATATCGGGCTGGCACATGTGGTTTTGACTATTTTTTAAACGCATAGCATCAATAACTTGTTCAGAGCGATTTATTTTCGCTCACCCTCCCTCCCCCCCTCTCTCTCTCTCTCTCTCTCTCTCTCTCTCTCTCTCTCTCTCTCTCTTTCTCTTTCACGCTCGTTCACTCATCCTATTCTCTCCATTTTTGCATCCTAGAAGTGTAGTTAATCCCAAACATTCTCCAAAAACAAATACATAAATAAATATCTCTCAGTCCCGCTACATGCATCCTACCCCCCCCCCCCCCGCACTCTCTCTCTTTCTCCATTCCCCGCTCTCTCTCTCTCTGCCTCTCTCTCTCTCTCTCTCTCTCTCTCTCTCTCTTCCTATTTTTCTTTCCTCCCCACTCCTACCCCATGCTTCCTCCCAAACTACTCTCGTCCTAACTCTTTCCATTTTTACCATTCTCATTTCCTCATTCACCTCTTTCTCTCTCATCAAGCTCAACTCGTCGAAATGTTTACCAAACCCAATCCAAACATTTTCTAATCTTTTACAAAATTTTGATCGATAGGTTCAAGGGCTGGCACAAAGAGTTGTGGAATATTTCGATGACACTTCAAAACATTGCTGCCACCCTTGGCATCACGCACATTATAATATACTCCATAGTAGTATTGTTAGATAGACATTCATACTTCATTCCATTCAATTGAGAAGACGAAGAGATGTTATAACGTATTTCCTTCAAGACATGTTCATGAATAAGCAGCAAAATACAATGTTAGGAAAGGGAAAACGAAAGAAATCATATATTTTAAAAATACAATAAAAGAGCTTTCCAAACATAACTAGAGCATTAATATAGAACAATGTCCAATGGCTTGACTTGACTTAAGCCTCTTAATTCCTTGTGGAACATACGGCCGTAACAGCATTATTCCATCTGACCGTAGCCATCGTTATGTTATAGCCTGATACTGAAATCCAAAAGGACTGGCAGTTTGACATCATTATTTGGTTTTTGTACCGCCTAGTGAGTTGTCGTTAGTAGAGCTCATGGAAACAAGTTATTTCATTGGTTGAACTATTGAATACAACACACGATTTGTTTTCTTTTGTGGCAAAAGACTGGCATTTTGACGTCATTTTTTCGTCAGTATCAGGCCATAACTTTACGAAGGCCACGATCTGACTCGGTTTTTGGAGGTCTTCCTTATCTGAGCCCAGGTTTGTCCGGCTACCTTCAACACAGTCTAAATGCTGCGTCGCCATGTTTGCTTTGGTCGACCAACCCTCCTCTTTCCTTACGGGTTCCAGTCCAAAACCTGCCTGGTGATATTGCTTGCAGGCTTCCTGCAATCCAGTCCCATTTCCTTTTCATTATTTCTGCTTCAGTAGTTGGCAAAATCCAATAAACGTGCTCAAGGCTCTTTACCAATAGCAATACTTAACGTGTAGGATGAGAAATAACGCCTGTTAAGCGAGATTACAATTTTATCGGACATTATTGGACATAAACAATGCTATTGACAGCTAGGTACAACTTTTGCACATGAGTGCGATGAGAGAATGTGAGTAAAGTTCCAAAAAGACTCAACAATGCACCGCCGAGAGCGGGACTAGGTCCCTGGATATTCCGGTCCAAAGACTAGTGTCATAGCATAAGGCTTCAATTGGTTCTATACGTAGAGCAGTCAACTACCACACAATGAGACTGAGTTCCATTCATTGTTT
>NC_088360.1:32399599-32452099 GCF_034508935.2 Berghia stephanieae
TTCATATTCATTTCAAATCACAAAATAATATGAAGAAAAATCTTTATTTCATTCACAAAAGCCTAAACCTATTTTGTAAAGCTTGTTTTTATCAGTAAACTTTTGTATGGTATAATATATTTATTGCTGTTGAATTTGATTTTAAACATTCATTGTGGGTTGAGTCGGTTTAAAAATCTTGAAAATGATCGGTAAGCAGAATTAAAGGGATCACATTTTACAAATTTTCAAACAAACGTAAAGCGAAAGACTTGACAAAGCGCAAACTGCAGTCAGTCTATTTTAATTAGCATTGGGAATTATAGCTCAATTATGTTGAGAAGTCTACTCACTAACAAACGAACCGATCTTAAATTAACAGGTATTATCCAATCGCCCCTAGACCCCTCTGTCCATTCAAAAGTAGCTGGGTTAGTTGGATTCATTGATCAATATAGCTCGCTTGTAAGAGCACATTATGTTTCTTCAATCAAAGTAGGGACCGATATCAGCCGACGTGTGGTCGAGGTTCTTAAGAACCCCGTGTTCATCTAGCAGTGATTAGTTGGCTGGATCTGTTAGCTCTGGTAGAGAGTACCTTGCGCCAGATTGGTTTTATATTTGAATTATATCAAGAAAATGCTACTGTCCCTTAAATACTAAGGAAACCGGGGTGAAGTCAGCCCCATGGGGCTCTGGCTCTAAATGATTGTTTGTGGGGGTGGGGGGGGGGGAGGGGGGGTAGGGGAGGTTTGAACTGTCAAATATATTTTGCATTAAGTCCTATCCAAAGTGAAGCTAGCACTTAATACTGCTTGTTTCCTGTAGTAGAGAACCGAATAAACCCCGGCGTAATGAAACTTCTGGCTCAAAAAGATCTCTTTAAAAAATAATAATGGCATTAATTTGTGTTTACCATTCCCCTTTAACCTTTCCAGATATGAAAATGATATGTAAGCTGGTAGTTTCTTTCATAGTATGATTAATCAACATAGTAAGATGGCTATTAGAACTATTTAATGTGAGGGAAATTTGGTTACTGAGACAAACGTAGAAAGGACGGAAACTGATTAAATTTATAAATAAATGTAGAAAGAAAGAGATCTACCGAATTATGAAAAAAGAAGTATTTAAGATTTTGGCTACATAACGCGTCCTTCAAATATCGATCGATTAAAATGTCCCTCATCTTGACCGGAACTCTTAAACCTGGGACTTGCGAAGTCCCAGGTTTGAGAGTTTTTGTCAGGGTGGAGGTCTTTTTAATCGATCAATATTTAAAGGACGAGTTTTCTGGCCAAAATTTCAAATACGTGTTATTTTTTCAGAGTTCTACCCTGATCTGGATGTCTGAAAAGTTATCTATATGGGACATTTATCTTGGGTCATAACCATAATTACTGCAACACACTTTGACTCATTATTCCTAAATTTCCCTCCCCTATCTCCTTCAGTTTCTTTCTTTCTTTCTTGATATAATATCATTCTATCTATCTATCTATCTATCTATCTATCTATCTATCTATCTATCTATCTATCTATCTATCTATCTATCTATCTATCTATGTAGGTATGTATCTATCTACCGATCTATCTATTTCGACAGAAGGATTGAGATGTAGAGAGAAAAAGACAGATAGATAGACACACACACACACACACGCACAGAGTCTGAGGGAGAGAGAGAGAGAGAGAGAGAGAGAGAGAGAGAGAGAGAGGGAGAGAGAGAACTGGAAATTAACTAAAACTACAATAATTCATGTCGTGTACAAACCAAGTTGTTAGGTTTATTCCTCAAATGGCATTATCTCTATAGTCAAAGTCACACATGGCGGCGTTACAAGAATACAGTGTGAAAAAATGTCTAAATCCGCCGTACTTTGAAAAAGCAAAACAAAAACAACAACACGTTTTAAAAGTTTTGACCAAAATACTAATCCTTCAAATATCGATCGATTAAACGTCTTATTGACAAAATTTCTCAAACTTGAGACTTCAATGAAGTGTTACCCAATGTTTTGAAGTTTATGACAAGACGAGGGTCATTTTGATCATTCGATATAATTTAAAGGACTATTTTTATGGCCAAAATTTTTAAAACGTGTTTATTTTTAAAGTACGACAGAAATCTGCCTTGCTGCAATAACGACACCCTCGAGTCGATGCCAAAATGATTATTACAAGCTATTTATAAGCCATCTCAAAACTTCAAAAATAATGAATTTTAAACAGATAGATTGTTATCTATTAGCGTTCTATTTCAGGTAGCTATCTTGAATGAAAAAAAAAATCAAAATTTATATAGCGCAATATCCGCTATACATACTCAAAGCGCTTTACAAGGGGTCCCTAGCCAATATTTAACATGTAGGACGAGACATGAGGCCTGTTAAACGAAATTACATTTATTTTTGAACAGAGACAGAGCTGTTAATGGTCAGATACTCATTTTACACCTGAGACGGTGAGAGAATATGAGTAAAGAGCCTTCTTCAAGGACTCAACAATGCGCTGCTCAGAGCAGGACTCGAACCCCGGACCTTCCGATCCGCGAAGACGAGTGTCATACTCCTAGATCACTTGCTGCAAATCAGAAGCCAGGAGTAAAACATTGAGAAGAATCAGTAGAGATTCCCATCCTGTAAGCCCCGGGCCCATTTGACAAGTGACCTGACAACCATACAGTCAGACCACCTTAATATAAAAGATGATGAGAAATAATGAGATTAAAGAGTTTTACAAATTACACGTGTAATAATCCCCGTGTCATAATAAACACATGGAAGTAGTAAATCACAAGTCAGACAGACTTCAAAACGTGTTTGTAAACCAGACAGGCTGAACGATTTAACGAGAAGGAATTTTTTTTCTCTTTCTTTCTTTTTTTCACAATGCCAGAATAGCAAGCTTTTTTAACCTTAAAGTCGCAACTTGATTTTATCCTATCACAACGAGATCGACCCCGGGTGAAGTCGAGAATTTCCTGAGCCTCCTATCCACCCAGCGCAGTGATTGGGTAATTGGGTCTGATTGATCTGGCGGAAAGTACTTTGAAATATCCAAAGGATAAAAAGCAATTGTTATTGTTCGTTTCACGCTATAGCAATCGGAATAAACTCCTATTCGATGGGCCTAATGAATCTGAAGGATATCACATTTTATATCTTATTTTTCTGTTAAGCGAGCAGCAACAACCTACCAGATTTCAATGAATGAAGCCCGAATCCCATTCCTGATATTGTTAATTTGGTGAAAACGGAAAAATCTGTTATGTCAAGTGAGAGTGTATAATTGAACATAGCCTTTGAGAGGTTAAAACACTTGTATTATATTATTGCGTGTATAAAAAAAGGCTGATAGAAAGAATGGGGTCAAAGAAGAAACAATTATTTTTTATGGAGTATTGTGAAAAAAAGTAATTTGCAATAAGTTCAAATAGTAATAAATGCCGACAAACGTCTAATTGGTTACTGACACCTCATCAGTCTGTTTCTGTCAATGAAACAACTGATTTGTTTTAAACCAGTTAAATAGGCGTACCATGGAAAGACGCGTATTTAAACATTTGGTCAGAAAACTCGTCGTTCGAATATCGATCGATTTAAATGACCCTTAATTGGAAAAAAACCAATAACAAAACAAAAACCAAAAAACCCTCAAACTTATTGGGATTCGCGAAGTCCCTGGTTTGAGCGTTTATGACAAAATGAGGGTCATTCAAATCAAGGACGTGTTTTCTGGCCAAATGTTTAGATGCCTGTCTTTTCAAAGTACGTCTGTAAACTGGTTAAATTGCTATGGATTAATGTTCAGAAAAAAAATGTAAAGAAGAATGAACAAGACAAAGTGGTTTATGGGTAGCAATACATCGTGCGATGGAGAATAATATAATGTTTTCAAATATTATGGAGCTGTATAGCATAATATATAACAATATACACCAAACACCATTTACCAAATTGAGTTTTTATAGAGCGTAATATCCAGTAAACGATCTCTAAGCGCATTACAAAGGGTACCTGGCCAACAGCAACACTTAACATGTAGGATGAGGCATGATGCTTGTTAGGCGAGATTATTTTTTCCCCCAATAAAGACAACTCTGTTAATGGACAGGTACTCATTTTACATCTGAGTATGGTGAGAGAATGTGAGTAAAGATCCTTTTCAAAGGGCTCGACTATGCGCCGCTCAGACCAAAATACGAGCCCTGGGCCTCCTGTCCGATGGAGAGTGTCATACCAGACCAGATGGAGGAAATGCTTGTACCATTGCTTGAAAATGGGCGTTTGCCAATGTTAGCGACTTTTTCAATAATCTTATTTCATTTCTAAATCTTTCATCTTATTTTCAAAGACTTATTTGATGGATGAAATTGAACACGAGAATGTATCAATTAGATAAGTTACAGTATAAAAGAGAGAGAGAGAGAGAGAGAGAGAGAGAGAGTATAGTATAAAAGAGAGAGAGAAAGAGAGAGAGAGAGGGGGGGTAGAGAGTGAGAGAAGGGAGAGAGGAGAGAGGAGAGAGAGAGAGAGAGAGAGAGAGAGAGAGAGAGAGAGAGAGAGAGAGAGGTGCTTATTGAAAGAAAAATAAACGTTAGAAAAAAACGTGAAAGGGAAGAAGTAATAGCACAAGGAATTAAGCTAATCAAATATCATTTTCAGTCGAGTAAGAATAATAGATTTGGCAAGAGGATTCAACAATGGCGGTTTTCTAGGACGGAATCTATTGGGGAAATAAAGAAAGTGGTTATAATTTGTGTCCTGAAAAAATAGGAATAGGAGGACATCTTTGTACAGAATAAAGGAATGGATGAACTAAAAAAAAGAGAGAAGAAAACTATTAAAAATATATTCATTGTATTTGAAAGAAACTGGGTAATTATATATTTGTTATTAATGGATATTTTTCACTGTTTATCTCATTTGATATCACGCGCAGGTCGTCACTCAAGGGCGTTTCCATTAGTAGCGTGTTATTCTAACTTTGACTTTTGCATCAATGTATGAAAAGCTCGAAAAGCAAAATACACAACAGAACATCATTATTTATTATCTAAAAGTTAGGCAATGCCTAACAGTTATCTAACTCTCTCCACGCCCTTTTGGTGTATGGCATTTATAAATAGTCTGATAAATAAGCATAAATTATAATATGTGTGGTACAACAACAAAAATCACTCATTCACAGACACACACACATGCATACATACACACTCATCTCCACTCAAACATACACACACCATACACGCACATTCATACAGAATCACACCCACCCACACACACACACACACACACACACACACATACATACATACATACACACACATACACAAATACACATTTACGTCTACATTCATCCAGCTGTGCATGATTAGTTCTCCATCACTCCAAACTCCACTTGGTCTGACAGATTCTGCTATCATCCAATCAGAGACTTAGGAATCCGTGACGTAACGTCCCAACGATCAGCCATTAACAGTTATCCCCGAAGGTCGTTGGAAATCAGCAATGCTTCGAGTCAATTCTTCATCATTCATTCTTCACTATCTCCTTCCTTTCCCATGTTCCGATAGAGTCAACGGGAGGAAACCAGCCACACCGGTGCACATTTATCAGCGCATACGCTTTTCACGGCAATAAGTAATGAGCCACAAAGATAGCTGGTCCGAGCCTGCCGTTTAAGGGGAATAGATACAATAAGTTATTACGTCTTGTAAAACAACAACTTATTTTGTAATCTGCTAGGTTCTTTCACCAGTGCTGTATCGAATGATATTTTAATAGCCAATGCAAGATTACACGTCTGTCATAGAAGGGTAACGAGTCTAATTTTAAAAAAAAAATCCAAATTGATCTTTAATTGAAATTCTTTGTCTAAGTCTTTATTTCATTTTATTAACAAAAAAGAATTTTTAGGCCTTTTAATAGTATTGTTACTTGTCCAAGTCTTGGGTGGGTCAGAATAGTGAATCAGTAACTATAATTTTTGTACAGGTAATTATTTGATAACATTTTTTTTACAACATCATTTCAAAGTCTGACTGACATATCTCACATTTCCATATCATAGGAAAGAGACGTAGCTGAGTTGCGATGTAAATTTTAAAAAATAATTCCTTAACATAATATGATTCGATAAATAATATAAAATATTTCATATTTTGTTTGTGATGGTACCACAATCAGACAAAACGATCTTCTCAGTTCTCGTCTGCTTTAGACTATTTTCACCGTGAAACAAAACGTTTTATTTTAATAAACACAACCATTTAGCCTTGAAAAAAGTCTTAAATTGTGTCTTTGTAAGAATTTGAACTTTGGTTTAGCTTGTCCCAAGTGATAATCTCTCTCTCCCTCTCTCTCTCTCTCTCTCTCTATCCCTCTCTCTCTCTCTCTCTCCTCTCCTCTCTCTCTCTCTCTCTCTCTCTCTCTCTTTCTTTCTCTCTACAAACACATAATAACATAACTCAACTCGCGTTTGGATCACAATGGTATAAAGTAATGCGCATCGTTAAGCAGTGAAAACGAATATTAAGGATTTAAGCTTTGTTTGACATATCCATCTTGACTACAACAATACTTTATTTTTCAAATTATTATATCTAAGCTTTTGGAAATTTTTGAGCATTATTGAGAATGCCTTACGAGACCTTTATGGGTGCACTAAAGACTATCAGACTAAAAAAAATATTTCCGGGGATAGGACCATGCTACGACTCGCTAACAACAAACTAAAATAGCAGCGTCCTCAGTACTGTAATGACCCTTATTATCGTTGGACTATCGTTCTTCTATTTCTAATATACCAAATGTAAATGCATACCAAGATTATCGCCATTCCAATTACAAGTCACTAAGTGTAGATATATAATACCAACGATCACAAGATTTTTATCTGTTTTGTACCGTTGCCAAATTGTGATATCCGATCACAGAGATGAATCGTCTTATGGCGGATGTTACCAGTCGGAAGTGTATATTTTATACGAATATGCCAGATTAAAAAGATAATATTAACAATTAAGCCACAAAACAAGTATTGCTTTAGCCCGTAAGACATCGCGTACAAAGTGCATTATATTTCAATGAAGTCTGAGTGAGTTATATAAGTCTAATTGTGCTTACATTTTGACATGGACTCGCCAACTATTGTTGAAGAGTTTTTGGTAGCCAAAAATAAATCAACAAAAATATGATAACGGACTCTTGGGATTTTATAACCAAAAATAAATACAATGCGACAATTGCTAACTCGGCAAAAATCTCAAGCCACTTCTGTATCCTATATATCACCCATGCTATTGTCGAAATAG
Organism: Berghia stephanieae; assembly: GCF_034508935.2. NCBI lineage: Eukaryota > Metazoa > Mollusca > Gastropoda > Nudibranchia > Aeolidiidae > Berghia > Berghia stephanieae. Next base: position 32,406,897 of record NC_088360.1, read on the forward strand.
GCTTCAACTGTCGTGACGTCACTTTCCTCGTTATGACGCATAGTAACTTAGTAACTGGTTCTAAACTTTCGGAACAATGGCAGACGCTCTTATGAAATATTTCTCCGACGAGCATAAAAGTGTATCCAGAGGAGAAAATCATTATAAATTTGATCATGTTTTAACTTTTATACATTCTGGTCGCATGACATGTGAAAAAGTTCTAGCCAGCATTAAGAATAAAAAGTACCGGTTTTCTTTGTTTAGAACCAAGCTGCTCGTTGCTGGGCAGATGTGACATCACACTATTGAATCCTATTCCAATGTAAGTCTTTCGCGGTTAGAGACATAAGGTTGATAATACTATATTGTATTATCCGATGGAAAATTGATTGTCACTCAAGTAAAGAACTCTTACGTGTCATGTAGAGGATGATCACTTTCTAGAAACATCCCAAACCTCTGGAACAAAATTCCAAAAGAAATTTGGCATTCTTTATCGGACGATATGTTTAAAAAGCATCTTAAGACTTTTTTATTTTCCAAATTGAATTGTTGATGTAAAGCGCTACGAGCCCTTCCTTGCGATGTGGAAGAGCGCTCAACAAATAGAATATATTACTATTATTATTAATGTTGAAAATGACTTTTTCAAAGTCTAACTTTGTTCATCATAAATCGGATTATCACTAATTGCAAATCCAAACGATTTTTCAGAGAAAGAACAGTTTTTATCAAGCCTTGCCGCATCGCTTTTGCTGGCTCTTGGCGAAACCGGGAGACATTTCGGGCATGTGTATTACCGACCATTACTTGTAAAAGGATAGGAACTAGAAGGTGGAATTTGTTACGCTCTACCGATCTGACCAGAATGAAAACAGCACGAAACCCTAACAGTATTATTCATATGACGTAAAACCAATTTGGACAACGTACCCCTGATACACTGTATCGTGGATCTAGAGAATGGTTTTACGATACACTGAAAACAACATTTAATTAACTTTGGCCAGAAAATGTTTCCTTCAAATGCTGATAGATTAAGATAATCCCAAAATTGACAAAATTGTCAAAGAAATTTGGGTTTTTTGACTTTTTGATATTCCAAATTGAGGATCACCATGATAAATCGATTGATATTCTGCAATCGTTGTTTCATTGACAAACTGAAAAACGTGTTTTGCTTGGTTAAAGACGATTTGGAGGAGGAGCTTAGGATGGTTTATAAAACAGACAGCATCTATTAATTGCTACCATCTGGATAGGACGCTTCTCTAATACAAAGTAGGCTACTTGATTTCCTTTCTGTCATCTCTTCATCAGTTGCTTTTATATATTTCTGCGTCATAACAAGCTACACCTCCATCCACCTCTTTGTGTAGACAGTCTCTTAGCGTCTCCATAACACCAGCAGTCATCTCTTTTCACGACTTCTTAAATCGCCCCTTGGGCAGTAAATTTTTGTTCATAATCTAATCTTTTCTTAGCCACACATTTAATTTATCCTATTTCAGTGCCCAACAAATCTTGTCTGATTTTTATTTTCCTATCTCTTATCTCCATACTTTCATCGCTTCTCTAATTTTCTAAATTTGTCTTTTTCAATCCTGTTTAAATCTATTTTAGGAAATTCTATCTCTAATGACCGCAAAATAGAATTGTCTCTATCATAACATATAGAAGTACTTTCCACGGGTCAAGATTGGGCTGATGTACGTTGAATTAGCATCGTCTTGTTTGTAAGTCAGACTTTATACCTAATGAAGCACCTGATCATAATGTGTTATATATTATAGATTTAATCACTATGTAAGTTTAAAATTATAATAGAAGTGAATGAGGATGACGCCTCTCAGACAGTTTGTTGTCATTTTTAGACCACTTGCTGGGTCATTAGTTGTCACCAAAATATATCTTACAAATTATAAACGTTTATGGTTATAAATAGTTTTATATGTCGGTGTGATTGATCTGGTGGGCAGATCATGTGAGCATTTTAGCTAAACGCCTACCATCACGGTGGGTCAATGTTATAAAAGCCGTTTTGTAGTGAAACACCTCACCTCATAAACTGTAAATAAGACATTGAACGTCGGAATAACCAGCCTAAGGTAAGATTATGACATGAACACGATAGACTGATTTATTACCAACTAACTGTACAACGTACCGGTACCAAAACGAAACATGAACATCCATTACATTAAATGGCATGAAAAGCCTTCTCCCCTCCTATCCAGGTTTCCTTCCATTCTTTCATCCATAATGCTTCATCACCAGGTAACCCAAAACATGTTTTGACAGTACTTAATACAATGGGAATTGTCAGCGATGTACGACCCTGTCTCTTTGTGATAACAAAAAACAAAAACAAAAAAAAAACAGACAAAAAAAAAAACAATACAAAAAAAAAACAAAAAAATAAAAACAAAAAAAAAAAAACAATAATAATATTTGAAAAGAAAAATAAATAACAGCATAGTTTGTTGAGGCGCATTAATCATGCGCTGTTTTTTTTGTTGTTTTTTTTGAACAAACTTTTCAAAAATCATTTCCATATTAATATAGACTATATTTAGGTTAACCCAATATTAGATGTGTAAATTTAGAAATGATTGTGTTTGAGGCACCATAGGATAAATGCAGAGAAGAAAGGTTAGGATTTCGATATCATTTGAGCATCATGTTATGAGCTGATCACAACAATACCAAAATAATTGCAAGTTTAAAATTCATATAATGAAACGAAGCTTAGTTTAGCAAGTCGAAGATCTTTTGTTATATTTACATAATGATGATGACTCCTCTAATCGCGTTTGTATGCCTGAAATTAAATATGAATGGGAATGTCACATCCCAAAGAACATGATACAAACGTATTTCGTCAATTCGTGCATGCCACTCAAAAAGGATTCGCTCGTGGGGGGGGGGGGGGGGGGGGGGGTGTCATGCCCTGTCCTACATGTTCAGTGTTGCTGGTGTCCAGGGACCTCTTTTAAAGCGCTTTGAGCACGTTTAGTGGATATTGCATTATATAAAATAGCTCAAAGCTCAATTTTAAAGGATATTGAATATGCCTACGTGTATCTTCCCACCAAATAGTTGGGGATTTTTTTAAACTCAAAGAAAAGATGTCTGAGCCGAAATATTATGTCTCATACTTCGAATCTTCTCAACTTTGACTACGCCAGGAACTAGTTTAGAATAATATTCCATTCACACATCTAGGTAATTCTAGAACTGTTGTGACAAGCGCGTGGTGCTAATTGCCATTGGCAATGTCCGATGTGAGCCCATGTGAAGGGTCGGCGAGTGGCTGATAATGAGATAGGATTTAGACTGGTACGTTCTCATGTTTCACAATCCATGTATTGCTCTGGGCTTCCTGATTGTTACGTGAGAGTTCTTGGTATTTCTACAGGTGGTCGTGTAAATGTATATATCGCAGCAGAATGACACTGACATGGATGAATTAGAAGGAAATGCTCCTTGCATTAGTATCAAGTTCAAATCTATCAACTCCACGCAGATAATAATGATATATGAGATGGGAGAGAGGAGAGAAATCCATCGGGCTCGAGGAACTATAGTACAAACGGATCGTTATCTGTTACACAAAAAGGATGCCAGCTAAATTAAATTTTCTGAGATCATTATAATCACGACCACAAGGGCAACTGGTATTTTATATTAAAACAATGAAAAGAACGACATTGTTAGCTGTACTACTATATATCAATCTATTCCTTATTTTTTTTTGAGGGTGTGTAAATGTAAAAGAGCGATTTCGTTAAAGAAATAGTATTGTCGCTAGTTCCAGAATAGTAAGGAGAAGGATGTGTGGAAACTTACAGGTAGGTGGTGAGTAATGACTTGGCGTTACTCTTGGGTAGATAAACGGATTTAAGGTAGCAAAATGACACTAACGTTGATGAATTAACCAAGCAGTCAAAGTAACAGGGGAAAGGTTAGTCTCAAAATAGATTCGATTTCAAAGAAAATATTAATTACCATGTAGATAATACACGCTAAAGCTTAGAAAGAGAGAGAGAGAGAGAGAGAGAGAGAGAGAGAGAGAGAGAGAGAGAGAGAGAGAGGGGGGGGGGCGGAGATAGATAGATCGATAGAGAGACAGAGCGAGAGAGTGAGTGGGAGAGAGAAACACAGAGAGTGTTGTGTGTGTGTGCGTGTGTGAGTGAGAGAAAGAGAAAGAAAGAGATAGAGAGATAGAGATAGAGATAGATAGAGAGAGAGAGAAGAGAAATTGTTCCTGCATTTCAACGGATTGGGAACTTTAAATAATATATTAAATTTGTCACGATGTCAAGAATTGTTGTTAAATCATTTAGGATTATTGAAATTATGGCTTTTTGGTCCGTGGTTGGACACTCGGGCTCCTTACTCACATAATATTTATCATTCACTATAGTCAGTTGTAAAATCAATAACTGGACAATCACAGAGCTTGCCTCTGTAAAAATACTATTTGGTTCAACGTATTTAAATTGTTGTAGTTGATTTGAAAGCTCTTGTATAGAGCCCTTTAAGCGTATTTAGTTAATATTGCGCCATAAAAAGGCGCCCAAAGCCAATAGAAATACTTGACTTTCAGGACGATACACACGCATCCTGTCATTTCTTTCGAAGGCATGGTGCTTACTTAACATTTGTGATTGGTGAGATTTTGTGAGTAAAGAGCCTTTTCCAAAGACGGACCCAACTTTGTACCGATCACAGTTGGATTCGAACAATCAACGTACAGGTCGCAATACGAGTGCCATAAAGATAAAGCACATTGAATCACAATACAAACAGTAAATAAAGAAATACTATAAGTTACTTTACAGCACTTTGCTATTATTATATTACTCCTCCCCCATTTTTACTTTATATTTTCGTTTTTCGTTTTAAAGTCATATGGGAGAGCAAATTGTGGAATCCAATCAGTCCAATTACAGGAAGCAGATGTCTGAATGTTTGCCAAACATGTCTTTTACGTTTCCAAACACACGTTGCTCCACAGAAACGTGTGCTGAAAATCTCGTGCTGGATGGATAGTTGCGTCTAGGTTATCGTTTCTTAATTTTGATTGAACTGTTTGAGAAAAATAAATAAATAAGATATAAACATGAATTTCAACAGATTTACTATCTTTACAACAAAAAAAATCACGATATTGCCATGCTGGATAGGATTCTATTTTATTTGATCGGAAGGTTGTATATTCGAAACTGTTTAACCCTCTCCAAATCAACTACAGGAATATCGTCACAATCCATACGATACAGTGAACATTTTTCTTACACAGGATTTTTATGTACATCACAAAATTTTAAGAAAGATCTTTGTATAATTTAAAAGAACTTAATGTTATTTTGTATAACAAAATTATGTTTAGTATGCTCTTAGCTTTGAGTTTTGATAAATCAATTTAAGAGTTAGGAAGGCATGGCATTTTGGTAAAAATAATTGAAAATGGTTGGTAAGGAAAACGTTTAGGAGCATTATAGCGTTTTAACAAGGAATCATTCAGGAATCTGGTATATCCAGAGTCCTTACCCATAAAAAAACGAGAAACCAATAGCGGGTCTCGAAACAAGCTTTCATGGGTTGAACAGGAATGCCTTATCCACTCGGCTATCTTGCATTCATGAAAGGCAAAGGGTGACTGGTAAATGGCGCAGAGACGTTTTCTGCTGCTTTGCGGTCAAAATCAATGTCTACCGCAACTAGTTACAATTTCGTATGCACCTGCTTTTTGATGTTTAGGTTAAAAGAAATGCCTTTTGTAATCGCAGTCTAAACGTTTTGAAGGCTATTTCCTGACATAGCTATCCTTTACTGATTTTACACAAAAAAAAGGACATTGTTTTTCCAAAAGTAATATTAACCTTGAATTGAAACTCCATCGGAAAGACTTTTAAATCTTGATATGATTTTCTTGAATAGAGCCTATCTTTTCATAGTTCTGTCGTACTCTGGAAAAAAACCCCCACAGTATTTCAAGGACAAGTTTTCTGGCCAAAATTTTAAACACGTGCTTTTTTTAGAGTAAGTCTGACTTGTTTTAGATACTCCCCAGCAACCCAGATGCAAGTTACGAGTATGAACAAACATGGTGCAGTCACCTAATATGGACCAGTGACGGGTGTGTTATGACAACGCCCATCGTACCACCTACCAACAAGTAAACACACTATATACACAATCACACCAGTCTATAAATAACATCAAGGGACCATTATGGCTGGTAATATTCTATATCCCTGCTCTTATGTACACACAGAATATTGTGGTGGGACTTTCTCACACAAGGGATATACGAGATGTTCACGAAATACACACGAATAGCAACATAGTATGATGTAAAATAGATTTTGTTTAATGCGAAGTGTTTATAAACTGTCAACAAAATGAGAGAGATTACAAAATGGGAAATGGAAGAGAGAGAGAGGGAGAGGGAGAGAGAGAGAGAGAGAGAGAGAGAGAGCGAGAGAGAGAGAAGAGAGAGAGAGAAGTGAGAGAGACTAAGAGAGAGAGAGAAAGAGAGAGAGAGAGAGAGAGAGAGAGAGAGAGAGAGAGAGAGAGAGAGAGAGATTTCTTCTTTATTCAATAGACTTTTGACATATTTCCTCTTATGGACTTTTTCTTTCACCTGTAATACAAGACCTTCATTTCTAACATAGTCATAATAACTTTGTTATCGTGTATATCATAACATAACATTACTGCATTTATAAAATTGAATTTTAGAAAGAAGAAGATTGAGGATTGCAATAAAGCATGACACACAAAAGAACAGCAACGTTGCTGTTTTTCAGCCATCAATTTATATTTTAAAATATTTTTTTAATTAAAAACAATTTGGGAATCGGCATTGGTTTCTGAAAAGGCGTATATGCTACTATTTGTTTGGTGTATTGTCTGGCACTGTAATCGCAGCAAAATAAAGTGAGTAGAGAAGGGTCAGGAGACAATAGAGAACAAATAATTATCAGAGTTAGAATCGAACCCGGGACCCCACAAATAAGGTTCTTTCCGCTTTGTTGTGATTGAGGCGCTATGCAATCAAAGCCGTCCGCCACTCCAAAAATTCTGGTTTCATTCAATTTTTTTCACCTTGGGTTCGTCGTCTCTCACAACTACTTTTGGCTTTGGGGATGAAAAAGAGGCCAATAAACGACATTCCTAAAACTAAGCCAAACAACAGTTAAGCTGTTAACTTTCTTCTCAACACAGCATCTAAATAGGTAAGTTCGGATATATTTTTAAACTTCAAACTTGAATATCTATATAACCCAATATCCACTAAATGTGCTCAGTCCCTAGCCAACAGCAACACTTAACGTGTAGGACGAGACAAGACGCAAATTAGGCGATAATACAATTTATTTCGGACAACGACAACGCTATTAATGGCCAGGCACTCATTTCACATCTGAGCATGGTGATAGAATGTGAGTAAAGACACATTTTCCAAGGACCTAACTAAGCGCAGATTAGAATGGGATCGAACCGTGGATCTTCCGATCCGAAGGTGAATGTCATACTACTAAACCACAAATAGAATACATTCAGAAAAGTGAGTGGAACAGGCTCTCTATTGGCTCTGAGCACTTTTGTACTCACTTTACTTTATTTACAATTGTTATCAAGTGTCTGCTCTAACTCAACTATGTGCCACTGTATCGTCAATACAATTTCAGAGTTTTATATTTCCGCCATTAGACCAGCAGATATAATGTATACGTGGTTATTGATGTGTTTGTCCGGAGTTACACCTTCACACGCCGATGTGTGTCCAGACCACGACCATTGAGACGCCATTTCATCTATATAATGCTAGTGAACCTGTGAGTACCCATAGGAATGTTCATGAGATTCTGATGAGTAGAAGGTGTAATAGCTATAATGAATCGATTACATCTTCTCTTCCATGTGTCTCTCTCCGCCGACATTAAACCCGTAACCTCTGCATACAGAACTCTCAGTCCAGATAAACACTGTTCATAATCATTATGTAGGTATAAGTTAAACCCCTTAAAGGCAAAACTGAATCTCTTCCAATCGGAGCAGCTCACAACCGTTTATGATTATAGGATATATACTATATTATTACAAATACGATGACATTATGAAAGCAGTAAGAGTGATGCAAGCTTCAATGAAGCCCAAATCGCATCGTTGTTACTACTTTTGATGGAAAGGTAGGAATTAAAGTCAAGTTAGAGTAAAATCGAATTGCGCGTGTAAAGGGTTAAAAGCGATTGAACTTTCGTAGGCTTTCATTGTAGCTTGTGTACAAATCGGATGATCACAGTAATGACCAAGTAATTTTTAATATTGACAATTGTGGAATTTGGACGATTAGACAAACAAGACTTGTTGGGAGTAATACGGCTGTGATAGGCAATCAAGAATATTGATCCTCTTTATCCACTCCCCCTCTCCTTCTTCTTCTTCTTCTTCTTCTTCTTCTTCTTCTTCTTCTTCTTCTTCTTCTTCTTCTTCTTCTTCTTCTTCTTCTTCTTCTTCTTCTTCTTTCTCCAATCATCCTCACCCTCCTCCTACTCCTTCTCATCTTTCTCCTACTCCTCCTTCTCGGCCTCCTCTGTATTTTTCATGACTTCACCGACACTTAGATGAATTGGCAACAAATGATTCAATGATGAAAGAAAAGAATGATAAAGACACCATTGTAATTATAACCCCAATACTCCTCTCCCTATTCTGACTTACTCTGAAAATCCCCCACAAAAACACTTATTTAAAACTTTGGCCAGAAACTCGTTCTTCAAATATTGATCGATTAAAACGACCCTCGGTTACCAAGAACTCTCAAACCCGGGACTTCATTGAAGTCCCGGGTTTGAGAGTTTTTGTCAAGATGGGGGTCAGTCTAATCGATCGATTTTTGAAGAACGAGTTTTCTGACCAAAATTTTAAATATGTGCTTTTCCAGATTGAGTACGGCAGTATTGTATGCTAATTTGTTTCTATCATCGCTCCCACCACCTGTATTCCACCTGTAGTAACAATCACATTGGCGTTACAATTACAATAGCCGTAAAATGTAAATGTTGGTAGAAATTACATTAATGAGCCGTAACAATATTATATTATCATGTTGACATAATGTATTGCCAAAATATTCTTCTGAAAGTAGAGTTCCTTTTTCAGTATTATTAAAAGGAATATTACAAAAGATCTACAAAGTTTGCTTGATTTTTAGAAATGGAATTTCAATTGATGTACAGGTAAGAGCGTATCCTGACGGACTCAACGTATTGGAGTCAAATTTAGAGGGTTCAGCAATCGTGACGTCACTTCCCTCGTATGTGACGCATAGTAACTGGTTCTAAACTATCGGAACAATGACGGACGCCATTATCTCCATCACCGCCCTTATTAAATACTTCTCCGATGAGCATAAAAATGTATCCAGAGGAGAAAATAATTATAGATCTGATCATGTTCTGACTTTTATATATTCTGATCACATGACATGTGAAAAAAGTTCGAGCCATCATGAAGAATGAAGAGAACACAGAATAATATTGAACAATTGGATTAAGATCTGGAAAAATGTATATGAAGCAGTGCCAGACAAAGCAGAGAGAAAAATATTAGAAATTAATAAAACATTCCAAAAAATCAGCCTGTCTCGAGTGGGGATGTTTTTTTGTTTGTTTCTCTTGGATTTTCCACTCTGCTTTGGGTGGCACTATTTCATACTAGTTTTTCAGATATTTATCTTATACCAGTGTCTGCTTTTAATTTATCACATGGATATAACCACTGGATTGAATGTAGAGTGAAAAAAGGTGCACAATGGTTTTTATGAAGAATATAAAGCGATAAACGGAGAAAAGCTCTGGAGGAAAAAAAACAACTAAGTTCTTATATCAGAAAGGCGGGTAGATTGACTTGGTCGAGCGCTGGACTCCAATGTAAATGGATAATAACGTCGAGGTCTAGCATTTTTACTTGTTCCTTTACTCAACCAGCATTGATTCGGTAGATTGTCTGTTAACTTAGGTAGAACGTATCTTGCGATAGATTGGCGTTCTAAGCAAAGGGTGTAACAAATCTTCCCCCTCCAAATCCAAATGCGATAGAAAAAGGAGTAACATCGACTCGACGATCAAAATAGTTCTGAAGAACTTTTTGTGTAACGAACTTTACATATTTGATGACTTGATGACGAAGAGTTGTAACAGAACTGTTCTACTACTTCATGTCCATTTCAGGTCACTCTTGTAGGGCTAACAGTGCGGAGACCTACCCATACCAAGCACCCGACGTCCTCTGCCGTTTTTTTTTTCTAGCTTGGTATGGGTAGGTCTAGGGGCTCTTCTCTTTATTCTTAGTATTTTTTTCCGTGCCCGACGTTTTTATCCGGAAGACGGCAGAGGACGGCAGTGCCGGTCGTCGGAGTCAGTCTCAGGTGTGGGTTAGCCCTTATTTCAAGCTATGCTTTGCCTTATCCAACCCTAGTTGGCAAAAAAGATTTATGACAAGCGAGGCTCGCCTACCTGTCCATCCAGTAAGGACTATGCCAGAGGAATCCTGCAACGCTGCGTATAATAATATTTACTCACTCGCCAAGGTTACTTGTCAGAGACTATATCAAATCTATAATAAATAACGCAGAGAATGCGCTGGGGAATAAAACACAAATCATACTTAATAAATGTGAAGGTCGTAAGAAAAAAAAAGAAAGATCTGAGTATTTTGCTCATAAAAAGCATAGAGGCTGAATCTAAACTTGACTCGTTATTTTATTCTCATACGGCTTATTATAATTCTGGAAGTGTCTTGGGTTAAATAGGCCTTGACAACCCCTCTTTTCAATCTAGAATTGTTTATGTATATATTTTGGACAAAAGAATTCATAAAGCTGTCGTGGTTTTTTCATAGTTGTCGATGCTCAGATTATATTATGAGACTGACTCCCCCTCTCCCTTCCCATTTTTTGTTACAAAGAGAGTTATATGGCTTGCCCAAAACATTATCAAGTCAAAACTACAATTGGTAGGTTCTTCTTGTACAGTTGTCACCCATATTCATGCGATTTATTAAGACATTATTTCATATGTTCGATCCAAATTGAAAGTTGGTTTAAACTCTCTTTTTATTTTTTTATTTGGGGGGGGGGGGGATGTGAACTTTTAAACAATGAAAAAAAAGAGGTAATTAGTTTATTTGGGTGGATGTTTAGATGTGTTCCAATCACAATTTTAATTATCTTACGCGTAACCAATTTCCGTATCTTCGCGTCTATTCGACATGGAAAGGTAACCAATTATCACGCGCCTCCATGCGTGGAATGTACCGATGTATGTTACAATTGGAAGTAACAGATTCGATGTTTGCAACGAGGGGTGCATCTCTAAAGATGTCTGGAAAATTAGCGTCACGCTTATATTCTAGCAGATAAAAATGTAGATGCCAACAATACATTTTCTGAAACTGAATGTTACTCGAAGTCGACTCCATTCTAAGTATCCCTATTCGATGGCGGAGAGAGTGGGGAAATTTTGTGGTTGTTGAGGGAAGCAAAAATGCATTTGTTGACTGACGTATTGTTAGGCATTTGTAGGTTTTCTTTAATGTTTATATTTTGTAACAACTTACACAACTCCAAGTTAACTTAGTAATTACCATTCTGGGTTGATTGAAAATTTCCATCTGGTTTGAACCGATGATTAAGCAAAATCTTTGATTAAGGCAACACACACACATACACACACATACATACATATACACACATACATACATTCACACATACACACGCGTGCACATCAGTTACATAATGTACTGACTGAATGTCGTAAAATTGAGTAACTATTTCCTATTATTTCATTATGCAATATAATAAAAATATCTTTTTAAAACAAACAAACAAACAAAATCTCTTAGACTGTGTCACACAATATTTCCAGGCTAACACATTTTTCTATATTACAAACAGGTTAATTGCAAGTTACAAGCATGAGAAGTCACTTCTTTTCATGACATTGAGCACAACCATTGATGGGCATGACTCCGTGTGTCCATCTAACGTCACCAATAGAAAGGTCGCATTCAAGTCCGACATGTTTTTAAAATTTACTCAAGAAGACAAAGCGGTGACAGTGACCGCTTAAAGTAGGTAGTTGCTATGACGCGGTAAGGAAAGGAAAACATGGTACAAAGTCGACAGTTTAGAGTTAGCATCTATTTTACTTAGACCAAATTAAGGAGCAGGCACCAGTGTAAGATAAAGATCTCAACAAGTGTCTATGAAAGGTGCCAGACAAAGCAAGAAGGAAAAATAGAAGAAGAAAAAACATCCCCAAAAATCAGTCTACCTCGACTGGGGATCGAACCTCAGACCTTCTGATTACCGGTCAGACGTCCTACCATTACGCAATGTAATCTTTAAATAAGACCGCTTGCTTCACACACTATGGGAACGGTTTCGTCCCGGGTTGAGTCGATAATATTTTCTGATCATCCTGTCCCCCAAACAGTGATGGGTAATTATGTCTGTTCGATCTGGAGGAAAGTACTTTACGATAGACAAGCGTCCTCCTCAAAGGGTAGCAAGTAACTGCTATTGCTACCAAACTTCTCTTTTGGGGTTTATGGTTCTTAAGGATTAATTGAAGAGGTAACCATCAAATCAGAATCATATTGGTATAGGAATACTAATAAAAACGAGAGTATTTATATACCGCAAGATCCACTAAATGTGTTCAAAGCGTTTTACAAGAGTAAAGCCAAGAGTAACTCTTAACAAGAAGGCCGAAACACGACGCTTGTTAGGCGATGTTACAATTTTGTCAGACAGAGACAACGCTGTTAATGGCCAAGTACTCATTTTACACCGAGTTCGGTGAGAGAATGTGAGTAAAGAGCTTTTTTTCCCCCAAGAACTCGACTATGCCACGCGCAAAACCCTGAATTTTCCGGTATGAAGGCGAGTGGCATACTACTAGACCACATAGCCGAATCATCTTCCCAATAGTATACTAAAACCTTGGCTTCGTGGAATGAATTGGATATACTGTGGAGAATTAATTCAGCTCTAAATGGTCTCTGACATTGCCGTGAGCGTATAAGGAATCCAATAACAAACAAATAAACAAACTGGGGAAATTTGACCCAAACAAATCTGGGCAGTGAGTTCACAAATGATGCAGTTGGCGCTGGAGGGTTTTATTACGCTCCAATTATTCTCACCTGTCTCGCCGAACCTTTTCTAGTTGGGCTGAAGGGCACCGTGCTGAGAAAAAAAAATAAAGATATATAGATAGGTAGATAGATATATTGATGGATAGGTGGTTAGATAAATGGATAGATAGATAGATAGAAGGGTGGATGGGTGGACGGAAAGATAGATAGATAGATGGATAGACAGATAGATAGATAGATAGATAGATAGATAGATAGATAGATAGATAGATAGATAGATAGATAGATAGATAGATAGATAGATAGATAGATAGATAGATAGATAGATAGCTAGATAGATAGATAGACAAATAGAGAGAAGGACGGATATGGGAAGGAAGCGGGAAAAGGGAGCGGAATAGTTGCTTTCTAAATTAGATACAGGGATAGAAAGACAGATTTGAGAGAGAAACCAAGTTGACGAGATATGTCAAAAGATAAAGGGTTAGGATAATTCCTGGATGATATCCGAGTTAATCAAGACTAATAGGAGTCATGTTTTGCTAGGGACTGGAGGTTATTTTTGTTATCGTTTCCGGTCACTTAATTCGGATCCACATTTAACTCTCTCCTTTATCCAACATTTTCCAGATTTTCCCAGAAAGGTCATCTCCTATCAACATAAACATTACTTTTTAAAAACTCTTACTCAAAAGTAAATAAATACACGATATACCTACACAATTTTCTTCAGCAAAAGGCGTTCATTTTACTATCTAGATATGACAAACTAATTTCATAAAATTTTGTACAGAAGAAATTTAATTGATAGGGTAACAAGCCTTTACGATTTTCATGTAATAGGTAAAAAGAGGGTTAAGCTTCATAACTTATTTTGAAAACGTTACTTTTCCTGGCTTTTCGCCATTAATGGTAACTATATTCCCATACCTTACCACAGTCGTTAACATCGTCCATTTAATAAAGATCCAACTTCGAGCTACTGAAGTCATTTTATTTTTTTCACATCTTACCCATTCCAGCGGTCAATTGGGCAGTCTCAGTGCTGTGTCAGTGCAATGCCTTTGCCAGACCTTTGCATCATAAATCAAACTGTTGCGTGACAAAATGTCGGAATCATAATCGAACGGGTAGTTGACCTCCAGGGCGAGTTGTCTGTAATTTCTCGCACGGTCGGTTATTGTCGGAGATTGCCGGGGATTGCCGAGGTCGACCCTCGGCTTTCCATTTTCGTCACTTTGAACGACTAGTCTGTAATCGGTCTGGGCGATTTATGGTCGTAGATTGGTTGATGCAATAAAGTCAGAGTTATCGGGTTTGACTGGGAATGGTTCTTGTTATGCAAATTGATGAATATTCAAAAGATGACGTCATTGTTATTGTTTGTGGACTGCTTCGAAATGATGAAATATTTTTTCTTTTATGGACTATAACTTGTCACGCACAATCATTTTTACCAAATGCAATTTGATCCTGGAATCATTTGTCAGTGGGTGCAGTAGAAGAGTATGGCTTTAAAGGCCCCTTTTAAACTGATAAAATGAAATTAGATAAATGAATGTGATGTGAACATGTGTTGAACGAGTAGGTACATATAGATAGATCGAATATGACGTTACTCAGCTCTTTATTATTATGTTTTTCCAGCCATTTTTTTTGAGTGGTTCTTACAGCTTTGTATCAATTAGACTATAATCGTTTAAGGTTAAGCATGGTTTCGTGTGTTGGTACGTTATATCCGGCTGGCGGATTGTTGTGAGTAAAATATCTAAACGCACAGCATCACTTGTGAAACCCTAATTGTTAGATATGCGATTACTACACCAGAGGTGCCTTACAGTTTAACCAATCAACTGCTGTACTCTGAAAAAAAAAAGGTATTCAAAAATTTGGCCAGAAAGCTCGTCCTTCAACTATGGATCAATTTTATTGACTCTGATCTTGGCAAAAACTCTGAAACCCTAGACGGCAGTTAACTGGCTAAAGATGAAGAAGAAAGGATTAAAAGTTAACGATTACATATTATATTGTTTTGTGCGTTGGTTATGATTGTTTTGGCTGGTAAAATTGGTGCATTCGATATGTTATATAATCTTGCGTGCATTATTGCGTCTGATAACCGAACACAATTATTATGGTCCTGTTTTAACATTGTTGTAATGGACAATATTATGCGTCGGTTTGGGAGTATTTCCATTACAACAATGAGCCTCATTAATTTTAGTTGTCAGACCTGTTAAGTAACCACATACCGCAACTACTTCATAGATTTGGTTATTAATTTAACGAAAAAGAGTTTAAATGGACCAATGCCACATTTCAACAGTGATATTATATTAAGTACATTGTCTGGGCGTCAATGAAAAATATGTGACCCTCTCAATCTGTTATTATGTTGTACTCATCCAATGGTCAAAAAGTGAATATAACGGTGGATTGATGAAAAATTTGATCTTTTACTTTTAGTTCCTTAAAAATCTATATATTTTTGTTCACAAGTTTTATATTTATAGCTATGGATTCAATTATTTCCATCAAAACCGTCCCCACATAAAACATCTAGACTTGTGCAGCAATAATACAACAACATTTTGAAGAAAAAAGGATGTGTACGAAAGTTTTTGATAAAAAAAGAAAAAAGTAGAGCATTTATCTAGTGCAATATCAACAAAATCGCTCAGGCGTTTTACAAGGCATCCCTAGCCGACAGCAACACTTAATATGTAAGATGTGACATGGCACCTTTTAGGCGATGATACGATTTTGTTTTTTTTCGGACAGAGACTACGCTGTTAACGACCAGGTGTCTATTTTACACCTTAGTACGCAAAGAGGGTGTGAGTAAAGAGCCTTTTCCAAGGACTCAACTATGCGTCACTCAGAGCAGGATTCAAACCATGAACCCTCCGGTCCGAAGGCGAGTGTTATAGCACTAGATAGACCACATTGCCACTCCAAACGTACACATCTACAAAGAAACGTAGATTATGTTATCCAATCTCATAATGCGGTGGGTAGATAGAGTTACTGTATGAGTAAAAACATAAAGATGGAGACAGATTAAAGAAAATATTATGACCGTTGTTCTTAGAACTTGTGTCATGAAAGGAGAAAAGGTTTTATTGACTATCATTATCATTGCACTTTGTCTAAAAGGAAAAATGAAACGTTCTATCTGGCGATAGTTTACGCCGAATCGCGGTGAGCACGTGCATCAAAGAACAGACAGTTCGTCAATTAAAATAATGCAATAAAAGTTGATAACCCAGTCTTCTCATAATTCGGTTTCTAGGAGTGCTGAAATAAATCCCTATGTAAGTGTCTTATGTAACACTGAAATAATACTTTTTTCATTTTGACAGGAACATTTTTTCCTATGTAAATCGATAAATTATGATGATCCCAGCCTTCTATTGTATTCTGATAAAAAAAAAATCATATCTTAAAATCTTGGCCTAAAAAAATCGGAAGTCCCAGGTTTGACAGTTTTTGACGAGATGAGGGTCGTTTTAATCGATCTATATTTGGAGGATGAGTCTTTTGACCAAAATCGTAAAGATTTGTTGTTTTTTTTTAAAGTACGACAGGCCAGTCGAAATGTATTAGATCCTAGATTTATTTGATGCCTCTGCTATAAGACTTTTCTAAACAGTGAGGCCATTTTAATCTATGTATAATATTATAACAGTTTTCGGACCAGATTGAACAAACATTGCTTTGTCAGAGTGTACCATATTATATGATAACTCTCTAATCACATTTCATTAAAAGATGAAGCTCGCATAGGGAAAATTATGTAAAATATCAACAATAACGAAAACAAACGATTTGGGGAATACCCAAATAAACAGCTAATTCTAACTGGATTGAAAAAAGGTCTGTTTGCGCTTCAGTGAAATGTGCCGTACAAAGTGAGATATCCACGAACCCGAATAAGGAAAATTGACCCTAAGCGGAAGAGAAAAATTCTTTGTCTAGTTTCATTTTTAAAGAAAATATTTTCTTTTCTAATTTCAAGATAATCAAATATGAGAAGGGAGGGGGGGGGGGTTTGAACTAAAATTAGTTATTATTTTTGTTTCAGGGGTGACGCTATTATAAAGATATATTAACACATTACTCTCGAGTGTAAAACATGACTGCATAAAGATTAAAAATGCCAAAAGTTTCGAATCCGTCTTCAAGCCAATAATTAAATGACAGACAAAACGATATCAACATTGACAGAATGGTGATGAAACGTAATCAAAATGTCTGAAAGAACGGCAAAGATAAAACGCTAAAAGATCAATAATGTGTTGCAGTTACCGCATGTGCTTTTAAGCTGTCTTCGGCCTGTCAGAATTCGCCAAGATTACGGGCCAGCCACAAAATTGCTGGGCAGGATCCAACATTCTGACAAACGTTATCTGTTCTTTACACTTGTTGACTGATAACGGACTGGAACAACGGTGATTTTACATAATGTAATACTGGCATTTGTGTGTGTGTGTGTGTGTGTGTGTGTATGTGTGTGTGTTATGTAAATGTGGCTATCTATCTATCTATCTATCTATCTAGTTATCCATCTATTTATCCATCTGTCATTCTATCCATCTTATTTGTATAATCTATCTATCAATCCATCCATCTATTTGCCCATCTGTCATTCTATCCATCTAAAATGTATAATCTATCATCTTTCTATCTATCTATCTATTTATCTATCTATCATCTAACCATCTATCTATTTATTTATCTCTCTATCTATCTATTCATCTGTCAGCTTGTCACTTATCTTGATTGCATGTGTGTGTGTGTTTGTGTGTGTGTGTGTGTGCGTGTGTGTGTGTGCGCGCGCGCGTTTGTGTATGTGTGTTATAATTTCCCACTTTTATCTCTGAGTTCAAAATGCCAATATTGCATTTAGTTTCATAATAACATCATGGCGCTAAAAACAAAAAAAAAATATTTATAAAGTTTTATCCATGAGTTTTACATAAAGAGTTACCAGACCGACCTGTTTACGACCAATTTTCTCTCAAATTAAATATGAAGTGTGGTGTGTTTCTATACTCCAACCACAACACGAATCCAACAAACTATTAACAAATGCCGCCCTGCCATTCCATGCGGTTTCTTCAAACAAAAACAAACGTCACTTTGTTTATAAATATTTAACAAATTCCAAAATTTTAGAGATATCATATTACTTTGATAAGAATAGTTACTTTAAGTGTTATCAGAAGTTTGAGTAGTAGCTCAGATGGTAGAGCCTATGAGATCAAACTCAATAACTACGAGTTCTTTCCCACTTTATGTCAATTATGTCGGTGGAGGGTGTGCCTTGCCCTACCAGCTGTGATGGTTTTTATGGATTCATTCTATATCTTACAAAAATAATTTTAAAACAGTTAAACTCGTTTCTAGACGATGAGCAAGCAACGCTATATATATATATATATATATATATATATATATATATATATATATATATATATATATATATCATCATCATCATTGCCTTTTTCACCCTGGGTCAGGGTATAGGCCACAGACAAACAGTTTCCATCCTTCTCTATCCTGAGCCAACTTTTTTATCTCATTCCAGGTCTTACCACTTCTCTGTATATCAGCTTCTTTAATTCTTCTCCATGTTCCTCGTGGCCTTCCCCTTGATCTTCTGCCCTGAGGGTTCCAGTCCAATACTTTCTTTGTTATAGTTGAGTCATTCTTTCTAAGCGTGTGTCCAATCCACCTCCATCGTCTTCTTCCTATATCCTCTCCCACTGGTTTCTGCTGTGTTCTTTTCCATACTTCTTCATTTTTTATTCTATCCATCCATTTTATTCTGAGTAGCTTACGCATGCACCTGTTTACGAAAATCTGTACCCTCCTTATACATGCCTGTGATGCGTTCCAAGTTTCACATCCATACAGTAGGACAGACTTCACGTTTGAGTTGAAAAGTCTTAGCTTTAGTTGAAGGGAGATATCTTTAGTTCTCCAAACTCTGTTCAAAGATGTGAATGCAGCCTGTGCCTTTCCTATTCGTGCTTTCACCTCTGCTTCCGTGCCTCCATCCTTGTCAATTATACTTCCGAGATAGCAGAAAGTGTCTATATCTTCGAGTTCCTGATCTTTTACTTTGATCTGCTCCCTTTGGCGCGTACCTATCCTCAAGACCTTTGACTTTGCAGGGTGAATTCTTAGACCAATTGATTCCGAGAGGCTGTTTATAATTGTGGTTTTTGCTTGCATCTGGTCCTGGGTGTGGGACAAAAGAGCCAGATCATCTGCAAAATCCAGATCATCCAACTGTGTCCAGGGGGTCCACTGTATCCCATTTCTTCTCCCTTTGGAGGTTTCCTTCATTAGCCAATCAATGGCAAGGATGAACAGGAATGGAGAGAGCAAGCATCCCTGCTTGACACCAGTCTTAATTTCAAAGCTGTCAGTAAGCTGATCTTCATGTATAACCCTGCAACTTGATCCTTCATACATTTCCTTAATGAGGTTTACTATCTTTTCAGGGAGTCCATAATGTGCCAGAATTTTCCACAATGTTGCTCTGTCAATACTGTCGAAAGCCTTCTCGTAATCCAGAAAGTTGACAATAAGAGGAGAGTTCCATTCTATAGACTGTTCCACTATGACTCGCAGAGAGGCAATCTGGTCGGTGGTTGAACGGTTTTTCCGAAAACCTGCCTGTTCGTCCCGCAGTTTAGCATCTGTTGCATTCTTAATTCTCTCTAAAATAATACGGTTGAAAACCTTTCCTGGGATAGAAAGAAGAGTGATGCCTCGGTAATTATTACAATTACTGAGGTCCCCTTTCTTTGGAAGCTTGATAAGATGTCCTTCCTTCCAATCCTTTGGGAATATCCCGTCATTCCAGATTCTCTCAAATAGTGGGTGCAGGGCCTCAGCATTTATTTCCGCATCAACTTTTAGAGCCTCCGGTGGAATCTGGTCTGGTCCAGCAGCTTTCCCCCTTTTCATCTTGTTAATGGCACCCACAATCTCTGCTATCGATGGTGGATCACAGCTAATTGGTAGCTCATTCCTTGCAGGCAAAATTTCTGGCTGGTTGTCTGGTGGTGGTCTGTTCAGAAGGCAGTTGAAATGTTCCCTCCATCGTTCAGATTGAGCCTCTTTTCCAAAAATAGTTTTCCCATCTTTGTCTTTGACTGGTACCTCTGGTTTCCCATATTTTCCAGCAAGTGTCTTGGTAGTTTGATAAAGGATCCTCATGTGTCCTCCAGTCGCTGCTGCTTCTGCTTTCTCTGCAAGTCTGTTCATGAATGCTTCCTTGTCTTTCTTCACAGATCTTTTGACTTCCTTAGCTATGGCTCGATACTGCTCTTGTGCATCCAGTCTTGAAGCCCTTGTTCGGCTTGCATTCACTTGTTCCTTCCTTGTTCTCCTCTTTTCAATAAGGTCCAAGGTGGTTGGACTTATCCATTCTTTATGTTCCGATTTCTTTACCCCCAATACCTCGTGGCAAGTTGTTATGTAGACTTCCTTGATCTTTGCCCAATGTGACTCTACATCTATGTCCTCCTCGAGCTCAGTAAGAGGTTGGAATCTATTACTCAACTGTAGTTTGAATTCCTCATTCTTTTCCCCATCAAGTGCATTCACCTCGAATTTTCTTCTTGTATGTGATCTGGCCCCGTGTTTTCTGAGTCGGAGCTTAAGCTTTGCCAATAGCAGGTGGTGGTCTGATCCAACATCTGCCCCTCTCCGTACTGTCACATCTTCCAATGAACGTCTGAATCTACGAGAGATACAAAAATGATCAATCTGATTCTCTGTCATACCATCTGGTGAGACCCAAGTTGCTTTGTGGATCCTCTTATGGGGGAACACTGATCCTCCAATCACCAAACTGTTGAATGCACAGAAATTTGCAAATCTCTCACCATTATCATTCATTTCTCCCATGCCATGACGTCCCATGATACCTTCATAGCCTACGTTATCCTGTCCCACTTTTGCATTAGCATCTCCCATCAATATGTTGATGTCTTTCCTTGGCAACTTGTCAATGACTTGTTGTAGCAGACCATAAAATGTATCTTTGTCCTCATCTGTTGCATCATTTGTTGGGGCATAGATCTGTACAATGTTCATGCTGATCTTCTTACTCCGTGTTGTAAAGGACGCCATGATGATCCTTTCTCCGCATTGTTCCCATCCTCTCAGTGACTTCTGGGCAAACTTGCTTAGAATTATTCCTACTCCCTGTGTATGAATCCCGTCCCCTCTCCCTGAATATAAAATCTTCTCCCCAGACTTGAGGTGTTTCTGTCCGGATTGTATCCAGTGGGTTTCGCTTACTCCAAGTATATGCAGCCTGTATTTTCTCATCTCAGTCACAACTTGAGAGCTTTTTCCTGCTTCATACATGGTGCGAACGTTCCACGACGCAATTCGAAGCTGCTTGTTTGGCGAAGACGTCATCGGGTCAGCAGAGTCCTTTCGGCTTTGTCTGTTGTCCTTCATAAATTCTGTAATTCCAGAAACTCTTCGGTCGCCCAAGCTAAAAAAAGGATTTGGTTTGTCTGTCTGTGTTTCTGTAACGGTTTGAGTTTAACGGAAAGGGGTGTTAACCCTTTGCCAACCCCCAACCTGGAGGACCAGGTGACTCAAAGATGGGGGAATCACACACCATTAGTCGCCTTTTACGACACGCTGGCTTGGCGTTGGGCTATTCTTGACCCTCTCAGTTGAGGGACCCCGGACACCACACGGGGAATATATATATATATATATATATATATATATATATATATAGAGAGAGAGAGAGAGAGAGAGAGAGAGAGAGTGTGTGTGTGTGTGTGTGTGTGTGTGTGTGTGAGAGAGAGAGAGAGAGAGAGAGAGAGAGAGAGAGAGAGAGAAATAGTCCATGAGGTAAAATAAAAGCATTATGGTCATGAGAAACTATAGATAATTACGAGTGCTACTTGCAACATGAAAATCATCCTATAATATATCATGACTGGTGATCAAAAGAAGCTGTTTTCTTTTCTTTTTGTTATCGCTTTGTCAGACAGTTTCAAACGTACCATTTTAGTTTTTCTTATGTTGCACGAGTGCCTGCTCCAAAAATTTTATTTTTAAAAAACCTAGCAATGATAGCTAGTTGTCAGAGATACCTCGTGAGCTAGAAAATGAGCTGGAGGAAACAATCCCTAACTCCCTATCACTCCATCCAGCAAATTCTATTCACTACCCCACCAATCTAACCCTCCCACGTGTGCTCACAATTGTCAGTAAGTTACTGAATGACTCTAAGCTTATGTGAGGCTTTTTCTGATCTTCTTGCATGGCACTCGCCTTCACGGACTGTTTGGTCCCAGGTTCGAGTCTCGCCATGGGCGGCGCAAAGTTGAGTCCTTGGATGATTCTGTTCTATAGAAGTCCTGCCCGCGAACGATCCCAACATCAAGGCTGCACAATTAAACATTTTATGATTCTCTTTTCTATTTTTCTAAACACCATAACCACCTTTATTCTCGCCCACCTTTTTATACAAAGACTTGTGGATTAGGCGAGGAAATGAAACAGACAGATCAGCGTGGTATAAATCAGATAGGTAACACGGCAGAACGGAGAGAGGGAGATAAAGAAACAATGGGATGAATTCTGTGCTGGAAATAATTTCTTACTATGACAAAACACATCTAAATTCACTTTGGTCAGAAAAAAACCCATTCTCGTCAATCAACATTTCTTTTGCGAAAGACTCAAACCTAACCTGAGGTCTGAATCTTTTTGACACGGTGGGATTGTGTGTGGGTGTGTGTGTGTGGGGGGGGGGGGGTTGAGGGGTCATCATGATCGATCAAAATTTCAGGCGAATGCGTTCCGGCTGACGTATACTAAGTTGCACGTATTATAGCCCACATTGTTTTAGATTCCTTGTTGTCTCAAACCAACGCAAAATATTGTCCATTAAGACAATGTTAGAACAAGCCCATATATGCATTCGGTTATCAGACCTGTAAATATGTTCACGAAGGTTCTAGCCAAAAGTTGTGAACAAATATGTTTTTTGTCAGTACACGGTAGACCATGTATTTGTTTATTGTCTCCGCGTGCATAACTTTTGGTCGGATGAAGATGGTTTTATTGTGAAGCGTCTCCGTTAGTGCGCACTGATAGTACCCCAGGAACCATCTTCTTTACTTACCTAGCGATACTTAGCAATGATATCCAGCACGGGTTTTATAGATCCTAATCGCTGGACTCCAGTTGTTCTTTATCATACCAGGTCCTCATTGGCTCAGTGTTGAAATCTTTGTCTGTAATCATATATATTTCATGCTCCTTTCAGTACTTGTCAAGTCTATTTTTGAACGGATTCAAAACTTTTGAGCATACGATTTCATCTGGCAAACTTGTTTTTCTATACCTTTCTGATTAAAATAATACGTTCTAATATCATTCCTTGCCCTTGTAGTGCATCATCTTTCATCCATATAAAAAATAGGCGTGGAAAACTGAACTTTATATCAATTCTGTTAATCATTTTAAAATAAGTATCTATTTTTAACAATGCGGCTATTTGGTCTAGTGGTATGACACTCGCTTTCGGATCGGAAGGTCCTGGGTTCGAGCCTCGCTCGGCGCATAGTTGAGTCCTTTGAAAAGGCTCTTAACTTACACTCTCACCGTACTCAGTAGATGTAAAATGAGTACCTGGCGGTTAACACCGTTGTCTCTGTCGGAAAAAAAAAATTCTAATGTCGCCTGACAGAGGCGTCAGTCTCGTTCTCCATTTTACGTGTTGCTGTTGGTCAGGGACCCTTTGTAAAACGCTTTGAGCACGTTTAGTGGATATTGCGCTATATAAAAGCTCAAGTTTTAATAATGAATCCAAGGAAAACTCCAGACACAAGTTTTTGAAATCAGGTATTCTTCAGTTGAAGATAGGTAGGCCTACTTTGCTATTTGCCAAAACATGCTTACATAATTTTTTTAAACAGATGATAAGTAACTGGACTTATTTTTATGCTCAATGTTTGTTTATGTTAGACGGATTGGCTGAGATTTGTTGTGTTACGCATTGCTTCTTGATCGGATTTAATCTGCATGATATATTGTGGTTTGTTTTCACTCATTACGTTTGTATGTAGAATAAAAATGAAATATAAATAAAGGTAAAGATTAGGTGGGTGAGATGACAAGATGAATACAATCAGTTGGCATGTATCAAGAGGAATGAGGATGACAGGTTGGGTAAATAAAAGATAAAAAGCGGATAACATTACAATTACATTATAACGGTTTATAGATTCGTTACACATTCGTCTTCTAACTTAGGGGCAGACCAGAGTAAGGAATAGAGAAATGAATGAATAAATAGATAAATAAATTAATTAATAGATAAATACGTAAATAAACAGATAAATACAAAAATAAATAGGTAAATAAATAAGATTCCCATTATTCATCCCAAATGGGGAAATTTGTCTTCAAGATCTTATTCCAGTCTCTAGATCACAAGGTCAAGGCCACACAGCACGAGAGGGAGTCGAACCGTAGCCATCGTTATGTTATAGCCTGATACTGAAATCCAAAAGGACTGGCAGTTTGAAGTCATTATTTGTTTTTTGCACCGCCTAGTGAGTTGTCGTTAGTAGAGCTCATGGAAACGAGTTATTTCATTGGTTGAACTATTGAATACAACTCACGATTTTTTTTTTTTTTTTTTTTTTTTTTTTTTTTTTTTTTTTTTTTGGCAAAAGACTGGCATTTTGACGTCATTTTTTGGTCAGTATCAGCGTGGCTTTCGTAAGTTATGTCCTGATACTGATTAAAAAATGACGTCAAATTGCCAGACTTTTTGGATTTCAGTATCAGGCTATAACATTACGATGGCTACGGTATCAGGTCATAACTTTACGAAGGCCACGGTCAAAGACGGTACCGACTGGGTACCAGGAAAACGGTACTGACTGGGTACCGGGTGAAACAACAAAGACTATAGATAGAATGCGCTTGGCCAAGGAGTTCACAACATTGCCATCCGGAAGTATAACGGACCAACACACAAACTCTGTGTAACCATGAATTTTTATAGTCTGATTAATACAGTTTAGTGAGAACAACTCACAAACGCGGATGGCAAAAACAATAACAAAGGCCTGGGTGACGTCATCTGCATACTATCTATACCGCGAAGTCAGACTGCCCCCATAATAGAGTATCAATTCGAACAAACGAGAGAGCGAGAGAGAGAGAGAGAGAGAGAGAGAGAGAGAGAGAGAGAGAGAGAGAGAGAGAGAGAGAGAGAGAGAGAGAGAAAATAATTTCTAACATCGCTTTCTCTGATTGTGTAATTATACCAAAACATCCATTTTCAAACAATGAACAGCACGAGTTATTCATTTTGTGTATTAAAAAAAAAAAAATGAGGTAAATACGAATCCGTCCTGATATTTTTCCATTTATTTCTATGTTTGTGACAGGACTGATATTCAATGTAACAAAATTACATTCTTGTTATTATAAATTATTGCGAGAGGTAATCTTCAGAGAAGAAAGGTAAGAGATGAGAATATTTATGAATTTATTGCATAGATTAATGAGCGATAAAATATTATAAGGTTCAGGAAGAAAGAAATAATAAGATGGAGGTATAGAGAGATAGATCAAGAAAAGAGAAGGACTAAGAAAATGTCCAAACATAATGGAAGTCAATGTTCTATGTCACTAGGTCAGGAAGAATGTTCCAGTATTAATTGGTGATAAAACAAGACATCAAGCTGTCACACAGCAAGCCGTGAAATAACTTAATGACTATACTAAAGCGGTAGAAAACTACTTTTGAAAGGTAAGTTGAACTTTGAACCCACCTCGTAATGGTCATGGTATTAATTATGGTATTATACATACATACTTTTCAAGGAACAATTTACTGCCGAGGGGGTTTATTTAATTTCAAAATTTCAACAAATTTTAGTGTAAAATTAATTTAGACCAAATAACCTTTATAGCTCTTCACATCCAGTCTATTGCATTCTAAGTATTTGTTGAGTTTGCTATATCTTAAGTTATCCTCCTTTCCCACACATTTGATTTAAAGAGAAGCCTGATGCACATTGTGTTTTTGTCATTAGGCTAAAGGTTGCCCCGCTGTGATCTGACAAACCACGTGATTTTTATTTTGGCCAGAAACCATTTGATGGAATTGTCACGTTACTGTAGAACGAGCTTAAGTCTTAATGGGATATCTAATCAGCAGACTTTTTTAATAATTTAAAGCTATACTTTTGTGGGGACTTTTTGTAATATTATCATTAGTCCGAGTGTGGTTGAAAATATCTTCATATTTTAATGTCATAAAAACCAGTGACAGAAATGTCGATTGATTATACTAAATCTCACTTTGTCACAAAGTCTCAAACCTGACATTTCAAAGACAGTCTTCGGGTTATCTTTTTTCGATAATCCGAGAGTCATTTTAATTGATCAATATTTAAATTCAAGCTTTTCTGGAAAATTGGAAAAATAAATGCTTTTTTCTCAGAGTCCTGACACCGTCTGATTTCTATCAACATTAATAAGCAAATGAAATAGACTCGAGGATGGGAGAAAAAAAAAACATTTATTTGTAACTCATTTTCAATCCTCTTTCCGGATAATATTATAGGACACAAAAAAGGCCGATTGTAGATAGATAGCAATCTGTCCATTGTTGTATTATGCCATCCTTATTGATTGTATTCTCTATTATATCTAACCCAATATATATGGGGAAGAATTCCTTCGAGGCCAGCTGGAAATTTGGTTATCTATAAAATGCTAATGAAATTATCGTACCGGTAATTGGCTTGAAATAGAACATAAAATAAACCTAGTTCTCATTATATCATAGCCGGTTTTATATCCAGGCAAGCTTAATTATGCCTTTCTGTGGGGAAAAAAACACGCATTTGAAATTTTGGTCAGAAATCGAAATTATTATAGCCCTCATAATATAGCTCTTATAATAGCCCTCATCTTGGCGAAAACTGTCAAATCCGGGACCTTAAGAAGTCCCAGGTTTGAGAGCTTTTGCCAAGATGAGGGCCATTTTAATAGATCATTATTTTGAAGAACGAGTTTTCTGGTCAACATTTTTAATACGTGTTTTTTCACAGTGCGGTCGAATTGTGAGTTCTTTGTCTTTTTTTCTTCTTCTAAAATTGTTGAATCTACAGGATGATTCACATTCATTGGGTTTTATCGACCATGGAACGAATCAAACACGCTGTAAACTAGTGTATAAAATGTCAGGAATTGCCCAATAAAGATATTGAGGAAATACTATTTAAATTATTATCTTAACGGATTCGTTCCCAATTACTATCTTAACTGATTCGTTCGACTAGGAACAAAGAACTTTTTTGGAATAGAGAAAGGGAAGCGCGATACATAAAGAAACGTAGAAGTATTTGATAAGTCACGGTACTAAGAATCTAGAGTGGTATGCCAGGGAATGAGCCATGTACCACATAGTCATTGTTATAACAAAATAGAATATTATGCGACCCAACGTCTCAAAACTGTATTATTATAGGGGGTGTCTTACATACTGAATATTGAATTTATAGTAAATAGGATGAATTTTGAGTCATGTTTGCACGTTTTATTGAGGAGAGGAGGATAGATAAAGTTTAATCAAGTGAGAAAACTCTAAAATCTCAAATTTCTGATATCTTCTAATTTTAAATTCACTTTTGGCTGTCATGGCTCTTCATCGGAGACATCGTACCACTTCAAGGCGCTGGTCACAAAAAGTTTTTGTGTTGTAGTTGTCGAATATATGGTTAACATTCATTTGAGGAATCATAGAAAGTATTTACCAATTATCTGCTATTCTGTTATGAAATAAAAGATGAATTATTCTATGCTGCTACTATGTGGTCTTGTGGTATGACACTCGCTTTCGGATCGGAAGATCCTGGGTTCGAGCCTCGCTCGGGGGTATAGTTGAGTCCTTGGAAAAGGCTCTCTACTCACACGCTCTCATCTTATTCATGTGTAACATTTGTAAAATAAGTACCTGGCCGTTAACAGCGTTGTCTCTGTCCGAAACAATTGTAATATCGCCTAACAGGCATCCTGTCCCGTCTCAGATGTTAAATGTTGCTGTTGGTAAAGCGCTTTGAGCACTAGTGGATATTGCGCTATATAAAAGCTCATTTTTTTGATTTTATGGAAGTCTGTGATGTGGTTTAGATCTATACAGTGCCTTACCCTGGGCCAAACTTTTGTCATCATCATCATTCATTCTGTCAATGATTATTGTCAATGTTGCTTGACTTTGTTAAATGACAAGACACCCCACTTCTCGACGATTCACGAGTGATCAAAATAGCAAAATAGATAATCAATAAATCATCAATCTGATGTCCCACATATTATCGTAACGTCTTGAAACGTCAAATTCACGTTCAGCATTTAATTTGAAGGCCTCCAATATTGGTTTCGCCATCTTCGTTGTGACGAAGCTTCCGGCCGGGCTTTACAAGGAGTCCAAAGCCAACAGCAAGATTTAACATTTAGGACGAGACAAGGCTTTTAACGGCCCGCTACTCACTTTACACCTGAGTACGGTGAGAGAATGTGGGTGAAGAGGCTTTTCCAAGGACTCAACTATGCACCGCTCAGAGTGGAATTCGAACCGTGGATCTTCCAATCCGAAGGCGAGTGTCATACCACTAGACCACATAACCGCACAAAAATTAGATGTGTAACCAAACATTCAGTAATGTAAAGATGCCACAATCTGGGTTCAAATTTTAGATTAGCAGAAATATGTGAGTTTTTCAGTCATCATTCCAACAGCAAAAATATCATAATAATACTAACGAAATATTGAAAATGGGAAGGCTTCGGTTAAGAACAGAACAGAAGCTCATTCGAAGCCTCTCCATGTTCACCTTTTCATTAGTATTTTTACGACCTATGGCTTCAGGCAAGCTCCCACCGCTCCCTAGTAAAGAGTCAAAAATGTTCACAATAAAATACATAATATTGATAATAGTCTTAATATTTGTGACTGTAATATATCTTTCAATTTTAGTACCTAATTGACACCGAAAAAAAAAATGTATATAATTTCCTTTATTCATCCCATAAGGGGAATTTATATTTAGGGTCAATTCCAAGGGAAGACTGGAATAACCGAGGCGTCAACCGCAGTGCAGCGCCCCAAACGAATCTAGTGAGTGGTGACTTGCTCAAGGGCACACAAGGCAGCGGGCATTCGAACTCGATACCTTTCGGGTACGAAGCAAAGACCGTAACGCTGAGCTACGTTGCCCCCCCCTCCCCACTTCCCACTACCCTAAATACCGCTTAGAGACATCGGATAACATATTCCAGTAACAGCGTATATTCCATGCCCTAACGAGCTCTAAAATTTATGCGATTTCAACGAGAGACAAGCGTATACCGTACCGCGTTCAAGTGGCTCCACATTATTATGTACTTACTGGAAAGAAAAACACCCAATTCTTCCAGACGTCTCCGATCCGTTTCAGGAGTTTTAGGGTTTATCTTATAATATTATTTTATTTATTCATCGTTAATCTTTTCCTTCATTATTCATGGTCTGATACATACAATTTTAATGATCTAATCAAAAGAATTTTCTTAAAAAAGAAGAGAGTTGACTTCCTTTCCTTTATTGTATCATTTTTTTGTTATGTTTTTGAAGTCGATGCTATGATTTGAATGCATTTTAAAAGACAGAAGCATGTCAATAAATCGAGTTTAAAGGCAAATTAACGGCAGTGTGGATGAAATAATATATCAACCCATCCTTAAGCAGAAGATACGTCCTTAACCCTCTCCATGCTGTGTTCAACTTCAATGTAACATGGCATCCTATTTTAATATTTTCAATGGGCAGCTTTTGTGGTCTGGTAGAACTACATTTAACGTGTGACCTAAAGGTAAGTCCTTGATCGAGCTCCGTTGTCTGTAGCCCAAGTTGAGTCCTTGGAAAAAGGCTCTTTAATCAATTTCCTCGGTTTACTCAGGTGCAAAGTGAGTACTAGGTCTTGAAAAGCATTGTCTCTGTCACACAAAAATATTATAGTTTCGCCTTACAGGCGTCATGAAATCACCCTACATATTAATCGCTAGGGTCGCTTGTAAAGCGCTTTGAACGCTATCAGTGGATGTTGAGATAGATAAAACAACAACTACAACAAAACCAACAGTATATATTATGTCTTTTCACAAAGAGACCAATACAAGCAGTACAATTGTGGCTATGTGGTCTAGTGGTATGACACTCGCTTTCGGATCGGAAAGTCCTGGGTTCAAGCCTCGCTCGGCGCATAATTGAGTCCTTAAAACGGCTCTCTACTCACATTCTCTCACCGTACTCAGGTGTAACATGAGTACTTGGTGGTTAACAACGTTGTTTCTGTAGGGAAAAAATTGTTATATCGCCTATCACGCTTCATGTCCCACCTTACATGTTAAGTGTTGCTGTTGGCCAGGGATCCTTTGTAAAACGCTTTGAGCACGTTTAGTGGATATTGTGCTATATAAAAGCTCAATTTTTTATTTTTTATTGTCACCGTTTTCTTAGTGAAAAAGAACAAGTCTGCAGTTTTACTCGTATTGATACATTGCGCTTATTCAAAAATCTCACAAGAATCCGCCAGCCCGAAATAACGTACCAACACACAAAATCTATATATAACGTTTATAGTCTGTTTAATACAACTTTGAGAGAAACACTCATAAAAATGGCTTGCTAAAAACAATAACAAAAAGATGAGTGACGTTAATTTCGTTCTATCTATTTACAGATGAAGGGAAATTTTGATTTGATCTAAGCTTAATATCGCGTTGAAAGGGTTAATTTACGTTTCTGCGGCAGGCGACGTGCTACATGCATCTCTCTCCCAATATCTCACATTAACATCGGCATATTGAAAGAAAACACTCCATTCTTTCGTAACGCTTTGACACATGTTTTTCCAATTCCTGCCCCCGGCATTGTACACATATCTTTCCACAATCTAATAATAAACGCGAGGGAGACAAGAGGCACGTTTTGTTTTGATTACAATTGCTTTGATTTGTGTGAAAACAAAACTTCCCTAGATACTTTTTTTTCATTTTTGTAAAGCTAGTAGAAAGTTTAACCTATTGCATGGAATCACGAATGTTGTATCTAAATCCGTAGTATTTATAACAAAAAGATCAAAGTGACAAATCAGAGAGCACCACTGGTGTAGAATAATGATCATGCACACTTTTTTATACTTAATTTTTTTAAATGTCAATGTGGTATAACACTAGCTTTTGAATCGGAAGGTCCAGGTTCAATTCCCAGTCTGCGGTGCATAGTTGAGTTCTTGGAAAATGCTCTTTACTCAAATTCTCTCACCGTTCTCATGTGTAGAATGAATACCTTGCCGTTAGCATTGTCTCTGTCCGAAAAAACTATAATATCGCCTTACGGGCGTCATGTTCGCCCTACATGTTTAGTGTTGCTATTGGTTAAGGTCCCCCTGTAAAGCGGTTTGGGCATGATTAGTGGATAATACGCTATATAAAAGATCAAGTAAAAATCAAGCAATAATAAACCTGATCAGTGCTTGTTTTGCTGACATTAATGGATCGCAGAAAAAATATTGCCTTGTAGTTGTGGTCTTGGTAAGACACCTTACGATATTTACGTCATTCTACTGCATTGCATGAGATTGAAAAAAAATTCATGGCAACCTGCTGAGGAATAAATGAAGTATTATCAAACTCAATATAATGGTCAAATCGTAGATATGTCCACTATACACATAATCATATTTACATCTTTATTTTCACCCACGCCTCCATTGGTGATGTAAAAGTTAAAATCACAAGATAATGTCAAAAAAAAAAATAGATTTTTTTCCAAAATAAAATTTCTTCACTCTCCTCAATAAAGCATTCAAACTTAACCCAAGTCTCGTTTTTCCCACAATACATTCTATTATTTTAGCTTCTAAATTACCCCAGCCCGTGACCCCAACACGACGTGCACTTATTTGCAGGTCTGATAACCCAACTCATTATGTGCTCATTGTTGTAATCCAAATATCAAAAAATGACGCTAGATATTGCCCATTACAATAATATTAATTTAGTCCCATAATTGCGTTCGGATGTCAGACATGAAAATATGTATACATCGCTCCAACACCATACCGTTTGGCCCAATATGTGACTATTCAAAAATTAAAAGTAAAAAATTTAGTCTCTAGAGAATGTTCGTTGCGTCAAGTAATATGCATCCTGGACTTCCAATGTGTTGGCAGTCATCATTGCCTCATTAATATATAGCGTGGAAACATTCCATTCTATCGTAATTTTCACACGTGTGTTTTTCACCAATCACGGTCGGATTTGCTTTCGTTTTCATAATATGAATAAACAATATTCTATACGGCACGCATTATAGGAGACCAGACACACAAACTATAATATTCATTAATATACTATGTAATGATATTAGTTTACTATGCATTATATTAATTAATAATAAACAAAGACTTGTATCTGATTTGTTAGTTTAGGTTTGTTTATTTCTGTTTGTTTATGTGCTTTGGGAGATGGGGGGGGGGGGGGGCGTGAATTAAAGGACGCTTAAAGAGTCATAAACGTGTGGGTTTTGTCTTCAATTATTAGTAAACTGGTACCGGATATGACACATGGGTCGGACGCCTTAACGCAGAAATGTCAAATCAAAGCCTATACCTGTATAGTCTAGCCTTGAGCAAGTCACCTCACCTTAGTGCATTGGCCACTCCGACATCTAAATTATTTTAATCTTTCCTTGAAAATATATGTGACTCCTCATGAGGAGCTTCAAAGAGGGTTGGATTTTTATATCATTTTTCTAGAAAATTGCATTTGGTTGCGCCTTGTGCTTTATCACAATAAACACCGTTTCAGATCTGTAACCAGTTCCTGGTCTCATATTTTTTACTTTCATGTCTCCAGTAGAAATCACGCAGAAAATATCGTCACTTTTCCAAATGACTCGATCACCGATAGATATGTAAAGATCGCAAAGCGAAAACACTATGGGAGATAACCAATATGGTATTATGGAGCTGATGAATGTATCTATGTAAATATAGGTCACAAGAAACTGATCAATAAAAGTAATTGATTAAATTAACTGACATACCAGCCAGCCCCAGATTAAAAAAACAAAACAAAGCAAGCAATAATTAAGGTTTTAGGTACTGCCAACAAACTATGTAAAATTGAACTCCAGGCTGTAAAATCCTAACAAATCATAAGTACAATGTAGATCCCTATTCTCTTTTTTCTGTCCTGAATTTTGTACCTTTTATATATTATAGGTATAGGCTTTGTTGTTGGCCAAGAAAGTATTTTAGCCAAAAACGTTCCGATTTGATTTGATATTTCTATTTGTTAATAAATAACAAACAGTTCACAGTTTTATAATATTCTCATAATATCAGCTTGTACCATAAACGTTAACGCCCCCCCCCCCCCCAAAAAAAAACAAAAACAAAAAATCCGCTTAGATATTATAACGTCATGAATTGTTGTTAACTTAAGTGCCATTAGCATTTTAGTCCTGTTTTCATTATAATTGATTGATCAAAAGAAACATAGTCTGTTTCTTTGTTTTTCTTAAAAATTGGGTTTTAGACAGAAACAGAATCAATTCCATCCAATTTCTTTGACAAGTCTTTTGTCGTTCTCCCCGACAACTCTTCAATATGTAATGGGTGCTTGTGTGTAAATGACAACTCCGCTGTTTCCATAATTAATTATATTATTGTTTGCTTTATTTTGATAGCTTAACATTTTAAGACGATACATAAAAAGTTGCAAAATATACAGATCAAGATAAATTCGTTTCAATCGAAGTTAAAATCTATATTTTTTGTTTTTACTTTTCAGTTTAACCTTATTTCTCCAAATCGTTTCTAACTATAAACATTCTATTTATCCGTCAACATTCAAGTGATTCAATGTTAATTATTTCCTGAAATATACTCGAAAAACCGAATGGGTTTTGTCTTGACGAGATGAAAGAAAAAGAAAAATTAACGATGTGCAGCGAAAGTTATTTACCTTAATTTTGTTCATTAAAATTTGATCATCTCTTTCTAAAAATATATTTTTCATGATAAGGCTTAAACAATTTCAACTTATGAGATGCTCTGTTGTGTTTTAGAACCATAAGAACCATGGAGTAGGCGATAACCTGGTTCATGTAGCGTTAAACGGACATTCGCCATCGCGTTCTACCTTTTTGATAGAGTGTCAATCGACTGCAAAGTAATTTCAGCAAACAACTAACAGAACCACTTACGCAATCACACATACTATTATTATTATTATTGTTATTATTATTATTATTATTATTATTATTAGTAGTAGTAGTATGTATTATTATTATTATTATTAATATTATTATTATTATTATTATTATTATTATTATTATTATTATTATTATTATTATTATTATTATTATTATTATTATTATTATTACTAATATTATGATCGATATCAAATAATTTTTTTTTAAAGGTCAATATACCTATACCTGTTTATTGTCGTATTTAAAAGACGGAGATAATTCTAAATTGTCAAAGCAACGACAAACATTGGGTGTCTCCCATTCCTGAGGTTAAAAAAAACAAACCAAAAACAAAACAAAACAACAAAAAAAAAAAAAAAAAAAAAAATCATAAATTATTTTATCATCATAGATAATTCAATCATGTTGCTTTTTCTGTTAAATGCTTTGAAGCTCTCTGGTCAAATGAAATGAATTCTGGCATTGTGACCACTTTTACAGGCGCGATGTCTTGGTCGTCCTACATCAAATTTAAGGCAATATAAACGACACAATGTTGTGACTTATCCTCCAGAATTTTTCCAATGATGAACCAGATTAAAACGTTCCACTGTGATGAGTGATGAAACTCGGGTGTATAAATTAGGACCAGATTTAAAAATGTCTTTCAGAACCATTAGGCCCCTTGAGCCGGAGTTTATCCCGTTTATATAGCGCAAAACGGACAATATCTAGTCTATCGCAAATTACTTTCCGCCAGATCTATCAGACCCAGCAACCCAATCATTCCTGGGTGGACAGAGGGGGGGGGGAGTTGGAGGTCAGAAAAAAAACATCTTGATTGCACCTGGGATCGATCTCAGTCCCTTTGCTTATGAAGCGAGTGCTCTACCCACTGAGCTATCGGGACCCCCATGTCCAGGTGGAGCAGCTCAATATTTTTTTTTTCTAAATCATTAAAATATCATCCCAAAGAATCAACTCTCTCAACACCAGGGATCTGTTTTATCTGGCACTGTATCATATCCACTTTTTCAACTTATCTGCCTACATCCCAGTTTATTCACAGGCGTCAAAATCACAGCTGGAGTTGTTCTAAAGTCTGTTGTCCAAACTTCGGTGGGAAACTTGTTACGATACCTTTGTATATTTTTAACATGGACGTTCATATAATATATTGTGTGCACTAAAGGAGTCATTAACATAGTTTTAAACATTGAGTATGGCCTCTAACGTTTTCAAAATTATAGCAACACTTAGAAAATAACGAAAAGACGATTGAAATTTACAACCTTCAAAATAATTTCTTTTCTTTTTCATACTATTAGTTAATCGCCATTTTTGCACGATCTCTTTGAGAATAATTAGCACTCAGGATAACTGAGCAAGTGGCATCGTCTCTCCTACTCCATTTTTCTTTAGTTATTGTTTACCCTAGTTACGGCCATTTAGGTAAAACAAAACCCTCAGCTCAAGATTTCCCTGGATTGCAGGTGATGTTAATTACCCTGCTTAGACGCGTGGAAACAGCGTGATTGATTCGTCTCAACGGATGCTGGATCTGTTATCTGCCTATCGTTACAGGTTTTAAGTTTCTAAGTTTTTCTTTGCACCTAAATCTACTCGATAATAGATAATACTAATAATATTCTGCCTTTCAAGCTATGTCTTCAGAAAAGATAGTCTCGGTAACAATGAAAGGAATAATAGTATGTACTCAATCAGCCGGTTTTTGATGTCGGCATTATCATTGGTCTCACTATTACATCACCACAACCACTAACACCACAACCACGAACACCACCACTACCACCCCGTCCACCACCATTACCACCAACACCACCACCACCACCATCAACAACAACAACAACAATTACAACAACAATAAAAAACATCAGCAGCATCAACGTCATCATCATCATCATAATCATCATCATCATCATCATCATCATCATCATCATCATCATCATCATCATCATCATTATCATCATCATCATCATCATCACAACCACGATTTTACTACTCCCACCATCAGCAGTAAATGTAGAAGCAGGACAACCATTTTAATGATAACACCATCACCACCACCATCAACAACAACAAAAACAAGAACAACAACATAATCAGCAGCAAAATCTGCAGTACTAACCACAACATCGCTAAATTAAAAACCAGCTGATTTTGAAAAGGTGTAGAGGATTGATAACAGTTGATTAAAATTCCATCAGAATTCCAAGAAAAGACGAGGTGAGGAGAGATATAAAATTTAATTCAGGTGATTAAGATGGAAGCACATAATGGACTCAAGGCATTTTAAATCAAATTGAAAATAATTTCATTACGAGAGTGATATCATTCGCTGCACGGTATCGAAGGGATAGATATCAGGTTACGTTATTAATCCCTTAACGGCAAGGTTCATGTTTTCTCTAACATGCTGTTATAATTTATCCGATTAAAAAAAACGTATCTAAGCTCAACCAAAGGACTAACCGTTTCCACAAAGAAAGCAGTTGAAGCAATTGCAGTTTGGGCTTCAATAGAGATTAGAATTTATTTATTTATTTCTTAAGTTCTGAATTATATACCCACTTTGCTATGGTTGGACAGCTAGAGCAGGTGGAAAATACCTAATTGTAGACAAACGTGCTATCCAAAAAGTAGTAATCCACTACTTCTAACAATGTCTAACGCTACGGAACCCGGGATAAACTCTGATCCCACTGTCTTATGCAAATAAGTAGGTAATCCAAGATACATTTAACAATATTTAAACGCTGACGGATACCTGGAGATTATTAACTTTTGAAAACTGATTATCAACATGTCTTTTATTATGGCACAAGAGATCCATTTTTTTCCAACCAATGTAAAGCGCATTGAGCATTATTAATTTGAAATGACCTATACAAATGCCATTATTATTATTATTATTATTATTATTATTATTATTTATTATTATTATTATTTTATTATTATTATTATTATTATTATTATCATTATTATTATCATTATGTCGCATTATACTTTCTACCAGGTCTAACCAACCCAGCTACTCAATCATTGTTAGATGGGCTAGGGGATCAGAAAAACGAAACAGAAGTCTCGCTAATCCCGGAATTGAAACCATTCCCAATGCTTGAAGGGAGATCGCTCTACCTATTAGGGCTATCATTCTCTCATCGTACCCAGGTGTAAAATGAGTACCCGGCCGTTAACAGGGCTGTCTCTGTCGGGGAAAAACAATATCAAATCGCCTCACATGCGTCATGCCTCGTCCTAAATGTTAAGTGTTGTTGTTGGCTAGGGACCCCTTTAATGCGCCGTGAACTCGTTAATTGGATATTGCGCTATATTAAAGCTGAAGTTTGTTTCAGTAATGAAAAGATAAGACAATGTTGAATGCGTGTCAACCAGTGAAGCGTGCAAAACCATTTAAGAAAATATAAAAAGCAGGAAGTTGATACATTACGTATTTATGCCAATAACAATTCCTTCATCTTAACGTGCTTGAAAAATAAGTCATGTGCAAACTATGGGAAGAAAATGAGAAAGTCTCTCAAACCGTTGTATTATCTATATGAACTTAATTGCTTCATGGTGTCTTTATGGGTTTGAAAAAGAAAGGACGAAACATGCATTTAAATCATTATGGATATTACTATGTACATAGATAAACACACATTATCATTCAATTTGTACTTAATCTACAGGATTTCACTTTGAAGCTTTATATTTTAATTTTTTTTAACTTCAG
This sequence comes from Berghia stephanieae, assembly GCF_034508935.2. Classification (NCBI taxonomy): domain Eukaryota; kingdom Metazoa; phylum Mollusca; class Gastropoda; order Nudibranchia; family Aeolidiidae; genus Berghia; species Berghia stephanieae. Next base: position 32,445,137 of record NC_088360.1, read on the forward strand.
CAGACTACAATGGATGCCCATCTTTATGTCATAGAGTACAAGTGACTCCCGGTTTCTGTCGCTATTTTTTGTAATTTTGTTCTAACACTTTTACACAATATCTCGTTCACTAAAGAAAACTCGTCCTTGAGATATGGCCCTCATCTTGTCAAAAACTTTCAAATCCCAGATTTGACAATATAAGTATTATTTCAATCGGTCGATATATTTTAAAGGGCGAGTTTTATGGTTAAAATGTTAAAAACGTGGTTTTTTTTCAAAGCACCACTGAATAATCAGTGACCCATACCAGCTATGCATTAAAGACCTAGTTTGGGTAAAGTGCCTCAGCCAAGGACACAATCATGGACACATATCGAGCAATTTTCGCTCATTTGGTCACTAATGACGCTGACTGTTTCGATATGACAAGACATGATACATCTGATTTGGTCACCTGTGCTATATTCCAATGACATTTTGTACAGTAAGGAAAAAAACAGGAAAATGAGATAATATGTTGTTTTAGAATTTGAAATTTTATTATTATTTCCAAAACTACTTTTAAAAAAGATTTTAATGACATAGCGTAACACAACCCCTGAAAACGAATTTTACAAAACCCAAACAGTTAATAATTCATGGAATCAAAACGGATCGTTAGTTTTGATAGCATCCACAATAGGTCTATTTGAGCTAAGATCTTAAGAAGGCCTAAAGCGCATTGAAACACATTAAAACCGTGAAAACAATGGGAACACTTTGTATAAATGAATCAAATTGTCGCATACACATCCTGGCCAAGACAGCTCTCCAACTACTCTGAAAGAAAGGATGCCGTAGTCTTATCTTGTTTATTTTTTATCGTATGATATCATAATTAATTTTCCCGGTAGACAACGTAGATTCTAAATGCAATATGATACATACAACTGTTTGTAAATTGTTTAAATACAATAGACATTACACTGTAAGATGGGTGAGGGTGGCTCTACGGTACGGTCTTTGCTTTGTACCCGAAAAATACCGAGTTCAAAAACCCGCTACACTGTGTGGCCTTGAGCAAGTCATCTCGCCTTAGCCCAATTTGCGGCGCTGCACTGCAGCTAACGCCTGTGTTATTCCAGTCCTTCAATGGAAATGAACCTAGAGACAAACTTCCCCTATGGGATGAATAAAGGGAATTTTAATTATTTTTATTTTTATTTTATTACTGTTGAAACTATCAAATTGGGAATTAGGGATTAAGTACTGGTCTAAGATAAAGATTTGAAAAAGTGTGTATGAAACAGGGCCAGACAAAGCAAGAAAGGAAAATACAAGAAAATAAACATCCCAAAAAACAGTTTCCCTCGGAAATATTACCCAGTCGAAGAGGACTGCATATTCTTTTCTTTTTCTTTTTTGAATTTTTTTCTCTTGTATTTTTCTTTCTTATTTCGCTGGGATTGTTTTATACACACTTTTTCCAGATCTTTAAACATTACTGTTATATATTAGAAGACTCGAGAGATTTTATATCATCGACAAAGAGATATGTAGTTATTGTAAGGGTAAACCGTCAATGCAATTTGTGAGGTTCAAATAAGACGGCGGCACTTGAATGTCATAAGGAATAGGATGTGTTTATACAATGAAACTTAGACACCATGCATATGCTATTGTAATTTTGTAACTTTCATTAATCTGCATTAGTATGTCCAAAAATAAGCACCGGGTGTCCCAGAAGTTTGGAACCAATAAGAAAATTATAGTTATACGGAGAAACAGACACCAGAGCTAAGCACAGGATGTTAGCAAAAATCAAGAGAAATAACTCAAGTTTTGTTTAACGCAAAACAGAACTCGAAAAATGACTTTTAACAGTTTTTTAAATACACTCATCGGTAATGGATTTCAAAGTGTCCACCATTTTGTGTGATCTGTACTTTGATGCGTCGCTCAATTTCTCTCTTCCAAGAATTTCTTTGTTGACTAATTCAACTGCCTTCAATAAAAGTGGCAAAAAAAAAAAAAATTAAATGATTTCTTTATGAACTGAAACAAATTTCATAATGATATCTGCATTAGTTTCAGAACAAATACGATTTTTTTATTGGTTCCAGACATCTGGGACACCTTGTAGGTTGACGGAGGCAGAATGTTTCATGGATTTGCCCCAGGCTTTGTGAGAACAGCATAATTATCGACGTGAACTATTAACCTTTTACCATGACCCTACCCTATATCGCAGAGGACTTTCAAACAGACTTAACAGGTCTAGCTATTTAAGCGCTGACAGGCAGGTGGAGAGAACACACATCAGTGTGCAAGGTGACTCTTCGGGGGGCATAATATCGTAAAAGATGTTCATCGTCAGTTCGAACCCTTCGTTCTAATTAAGACTGTGAGTCCAAGCCGTCCCACCACCCACGACAGAACATAGCATGTCCACAGATCACAGACTATTATGAGGATGTTTGATAAGAATCAATTTTCCCATGAGTAATGAGAAAATCAATGAAACCACCCATTGCATTAACGATAAAAAAACATGACAGGAAAATAGCTATCCTATAATCTATTATTTTATTGTTGTTATTTCCAAGTTATTACTGTTTTCTTTTTCTCTATGGACATGCGCAGTCATCAGTATATCTAGACATGAATGGACTGCGATGCAAGCATGCTGGGATATGCTTATTATTTACCATTCAGTTGGAGAGCAACTAGTTCACAACGTACAACTTCCGTGCAAGTAGCAATTCAACCGGAGACATCTACCCCCCCCCCCGCCCCTCCCACGCCATCAACTCACATTCCCATCACCTCCCCCCACCCTTCCCCGACCTTCATTTTCAGCCCCGGGGAGTCGGGTATGCACCCAGCTAGCCAATCAAAGCCTATCCCCTATATCACGTGTCGAGTTCCATCTCCTATTCCAGGTGAACAGATCGATAAATGGAATCGATCTCCGCTATGGTTCCAGGCCCGTCCCAGGTAAGCCTTACCTGGTGAAATCAATATTCTTGTTTTCAATGATCTCCCAGTGGCCTTCACGTACATCGATATCCTGTTCGCTGAAATAGTTTTATCTTAATGTCAGCATAATTTGACATAATTTCCGAATACGATGCAGTAAAGCTGTTATTAAATTGTGTATATCAGATTAAAAATAGCTTCAACTACGAATATTTTACAATCTCGTAGTGTGTTGAAAACGATGAAAAGAAAAATAGATAAACAGAAGCCATGTCATGACCTTAGAAGGAAAAAAAAAAACAACTTTACATTTTGTATATTTTCTTATTAATTCTTTTATACTTTTTATTATCAAAATTGCCCCATTAAAACAAATGACTTTATTTGTTAGAAAATCGGGGAGATGGGAGGGAGATGGGGTGGGGGGGGGGGGGGAGAGGCGAGAGGAACTGGGGTGAAGGGTAAAAAGGTAGAGATTAGAGAAATTCTCCGTTGTGTTGTTTAGACTATTGATAATGGAATGATGTGAATTTCGACAATAATGTTTTGACGATGACAGCAATAACAATGACGACGATGATGGTATTTGAAAATAATGTAATGATGATAAAAGCCTATGACACAATTATTGTGAGAAGGTCGTGACGCAAAAAGGTTGGAATTGTTGTTGAACAAATTATGTAGGAGAATGATACGGGTTTTAAAGGTGTGGCGGACGCCTCACTACGGGGTAATGTTGGGATTTTGAGATGATAAAAATTGAATTTATAGTCACAAATATGATACGATTTTTCTGTTTCTGTTTTATTCGGCAGAATGAGCATAATTTAAAAACAAAAACAAAAAACAAAAGCTGAAATTTCACATATCTGTCCATTTTAACTTTAACATACAATATGGGAGTGGAAGGTAAAAGATTAGAAATGAGAGTGATAGAGATGTTACTTCGACTTAATGTGCTTGAAGCGTTATACAAAGTGTCCAAGCCAACAGCAACAATTTACATTTAAGACGGGGCATAACGCCAAAGGGGCGCTATTATAGTTTTTTTTCAGCAGAATGAGCATAATTTAAAAACAAAAACAAAACAAAAGCTGAAATTTCACATATCTGTCCATTTTAACTTTAAAAGACGAGATGAGAGTGGACGGTAAAAGACTAGAAATGACAGTGATAGAGATGTTACTTCGACTAATGTGCTTGAAGCGTTATACAAAGGGTCCCAAGCCAACAGCAACACATGTAAGACGGGGCATGACGCCAAAGGGGCGCTATTATAGTTTTTTTTCTGAAAAACAACGCTGTTACCGGTTAGGTACTCATTTTATACATCCGTGCAGTGAGAGTATATGAATAAAGAGTCTTTTTCCAAAGACGCCACGAGGAACGGGTCTCGAACCAGGGAACGACTGGTCCGAAGGCAAGTGTCATATTACAAAATCAGTCGAGTGAAAATTGTGCTAAATGAAAAAATAAATCGGCTTCGGCCTCTTCCCGAAAGAAATGAAAATAGTATTCTTAAGGAAAATGAGAATAATATAAACTATGAGATGCGCTATATAATTCTGAATTCTTCATTCTGAATTTTTTTTAAAATCTTTAACAGACATAATGAGGTTACCTACCGCCATGTCAGGAGCCTTGTCTAGACCACAGAACGATATTATCATGCACTCCGATATGGCCAGATAATATCAATACAATTGAATAATTAAATCGATCCTGTTGAGAGTTTTATATTCACATGCATTCTCACTGTTTCTAAGAATCTTGATGAAATGAAAAACAATATTTACGATTATTAGTTTATTTTTGGTTATTATCTTTTTTGTTTATCATTTTCTGATTTGTTTCTTTGCATAATTTTGCTTGTTTCTCCTTATTATTTATTTTCATTGAACCTTGTTTTTCATTTATAATTAAATTCATGTCAACAAAATCACATTGGGAAATCATTTTATTTGTTTCTGTTGTTGTATTGTATTTTTGTTTGCTTGAATTTGTTGCTGTTGTTGTTTTGTTTGGGACTTTTGGGGGGGGGGGGGGGTGATTAGCTTTTTGTGTGTGTGTTGCATTTTGATGAGTTTAAAGCGCTTTCGATACTTTAATGTCTTTTCAGATCCAGGAGAAAAAAGGAAATGATTTAATGGAACGATTCCGATCTGACCAGTGTCGTCGGAAAAAATGTAAGACAAGAGTAACAAGTTAGCCAATATTAGATTCAAGAACTTGAATAATTTATTCTGAAACTACTCAGCGTGGCTGAGTACCAAGTTCGATTACCCACCTCGTTGTGTGGTTTTGAGCAAGTCACATCGCCCTAACTCACTGCGGCACTGCACTGCGGCTGACGCCTGGGTTATTCGAGTCTTCCCTTGGAATAGACCCTAAAGACACATTTCCCCTTGGCGATGAATAAAGGGAATTTTATTTTATTTTTTAAAACATTTTTTATCGTCCACCGTCCCACAATGACACAAGCGATACACTCAAGTGTAATTGTAAGGAATATAAGACTAAAAACATAATTACACTGTGTGCAATCGAAGGATGCTTTATAAGGGGAAAAGCTCATCTATTACAAACAAAATCATAATACACCTATTTCCCTCGCTCGCAGTTGAAGACTTCAGGAAGAGGCTGGGTGAAACCACAAATTCCATTCTAGAAAGGTCACATGGAAAAGACAATATTTGATATAAGTTTCGACTGAATTGATGCTGGCATAGGTGGTCGTGTGTCTTTGTGGCCTGGTAGTTATCTGGTTCGAGTCCCAATGTGAGCGGCGCAAAAATGAGCTATTAAAAAGGCTCTTTATTCACATTCTCTCGCCACACCTTACAAGGTTTTTGTCTCGTTCTATATGTGAAGTGTTGCTGATGATATTGGACCTCTTTGAGCTTTGGGCATATTAAATGGATATTGCTCCATATAAGACTTGTGAAAGTACACGTTTTTGAAGAAAAAAATAGTGATGATGCTGGTGACAACATATTATGTCAAAGTGCGACGATGTGGTCTAGTGGTATGACACTAGCTTTCGAATCGGAAGGTCCCGGATTCGAGTCTCGCTCGGCGCATAGTTGAGTCCTTGAAAAAGGCTCTTTACTCACATTCTCTCACCGTACTCAGGTGTAAAATGAATACATGGCTGTTAACACCGTTGTCTCTGTCAAAATAGTGTAATATTATCGCCTAACAGGCGTCATATCTCGTTCTACACGTTACGTGTTGCTGTTGGTCAGGGACCCTTTGTAAAGCGCTTTGAGCACATTTAGTGGATATTGCACTATATAAAAGCTCACGTTTTTTCTTTTTTTTAATTTTAACAATGATCATAGTGGCATTGATGTGTGAGGTGTTGGTAATTGTAATAGTAATAGACTTGTCTTTGATCATTTCTATTTCTATCAAGGTTGCATACTGTTCGTAATTGAATAATTTCTGTTTACTTTTCTCACGGTGCTCGTTATTTTGCTTCAACTTCTGTCTTCATTACACGCTGTGTATTGATTATATGTGGCAATGGGAAGCAGTGGTTGCATAGTGGTATACACTACGTACATTCATTTCTGTGAAGCAATTAGAGTTAAGTAGAAAAAATGGTGAGATACAGGGGGTGAGACAGGATAATGAGATGGAGGGTAATAAGAAGGTTGTATTAGAGAGATGAATGAATGGAGAATCAGGGGGAAACAAGGAGAGGAGAAGAAAAAAAGGAGGAGGAGAAGAAGCAGAGGAGTGTAGAAAGAAGATGAAGAAGAAGAAGAAGAAGAAGAAGAAGAAGAAGAAGAAGAGAAGGAAGGAGAAAAGAGAAGAAGGAAGAAGAAGAAGGAGAAGGAGAGAGAGAGAAGAGGAAGAGAGGAGGAGGAATGAAAAGAGGAGAGGAGGAGGGGGAAAGAGAAGAGGAGGAAGAGAGAAGGAGGATGAGAAGGAGGAGGAGGATGAGGAGGAGGAGAAGGAGGAGGAAGAAGAAGAAAAAGAAGAAGAAGATGGAGGAGGAGGAGGAGGAGGAGGAGGAGC
>NC_088360.1:32457099-32477099 GCF_034508935.2 Berghia stephanieae
TGCATAGATCTAGGTTTCTATGGCATAAGACACAATGCTGGAGTCTTAGATCGTCGTTGAATTTCAATTCTGAACAAAACTGTGTGGCAGGTACATACATCAATAATAAGCTTGGGGGTGGGGGGGGGGGGGGGGGTGTAATAGGGTGGTCGCATTAAACGGGAGCCAAACGCGGTTTGGTACGACGCCATCACTTAACTGAAATTATATATATATATATATAATATATATATATATATATATATATATATATATATATATATATATATATATATATAAAAGAGAGAGAGAGAAAAAAAAGAGAGAGAGAGAGAGTTAGAGGGGGGGGGGGGGGGGGGGGAGGGAGGGGTGGATGGATGATAGATAGATAGAAAGATAGATAGATGGATGGATGAATAGAGATCAAACACATACGCATACATACAGAGAGGATGGGGGTTGTGAGGGAACGCACTAGCGCTGAGCCATCCACCATGCAAAGGATACTGTGTCAACTGGATCCTGTGTTTAGCTCGCTCGCAGAACAGACACCGTGGTATTTTTGTTCGTTGTTTTCATATAATCATCTGGTACTTCTTTATTCCCCTTTATTTCTCATGGTTGAATTCCATACCATCTAAAGACCCAGCTAATTCTTGGTCCAAAGAAAAGGGAGAAAATCAATGATTGGACCCCCATTGAACTAATAAGCTTGCAGGGGCGACGCAGCTTGTCTCAAGGAGGGATGACGGTCTGACCAAATCTGGAAGTCTAGCTGGAGAAAAAGTAAAAAACCCCGAGGGTGTGTGACTTAGTCTGGATCGAAATTGGCTCTCCTAGAAAGAATGGATTGTCCTGAAGATGTGCTCAAAATAAATCTATTGACAATTTATGTAGCCTGATTTTACGGCTATGTGGTCTTGTGGTATGACTCTCGCTTTCGGATCGGAAGGTCCTTGGTTCGAGCCTCGCTCGGCGCATAGTTGAGTCCTCGGAAAAGGCTCTTTTCTCACATTCTCTCACCGTACTCCGGTGTAAAATGAGTACCTGGCCGTAAACAGCGTTGTTTATGTTGAAAAAAATTGTAATGTCGCCTAACAGGTCTCGTTCTACATGTTACGTGTTGCTGGTGGTCAGGGACCCCATGTAAAGCGCTTTGAGCACGTTTAGTCTTTATTGCGTTATTTATATAAAAGCTCAATATTGTTTTTAAAGCTCAACTCTACGATGTCAACAATTCATTTAGATTCACGATGTTTATTTATGTTCTTCCCCTAGTCTAAATAGAACGACTTGTGCCTAAGTGTATCAAAACGATATTAGGTCGGTGTCAATCTCATCCTTCTAAATCAACTTTAAGCTTAATTTATACATTTGATTTAAATAAAACAAAAACCAATTAACCAGTTAACTGCCGTACTCTGGAGAAATTCGTATTTAAAAGTAATGCAGTTAGCTGGTGAAAGGGGAGATTGAGTTTCGTGTCTCTAACTTTTAGATACATAAACTTCTTAATTCTGATAATTTTAACTTTCAAAATTATTTTTTTTCCATTTAATAGAAATTGTTTGTTCAGGTCCACTTTTATGGCAACACTTATAATAAAATTTTATAATTAAGTGCTTATAATTGCTTTTTTTCGCTTTTTTTCGTTTTATAAATTGAGGAAACCGGTACTCGGAACAATGTATTATCGCCAGCTGTTGTTATTTGATCTTTTATGGAGTTTTGGGTTTGGGACATTTGTTATTTTAACATGTCCGCGTTCGTCTCATTTTATAAATATTCGAAACAACAGTTTACTGGGTATTTTTTAAAAACATTTTTATCGGACTAGAAAAGAGATTCGACATCCAAAGTCATAGGGACAATGAAGCCGGAGCGTTAAACGGACAGTACGATTTCTTTGATTACTGTTCGCCCCAAAACATTTTCAGTCAGATCTACCAGACACAGTCACCTGTTCAAAACTAGAAGGATTGATTGGTTTTTTTAAAAATAAATGAAAAGTAAACAAACAATAAAAAAAATAGAAACACACACATACAAAAAGACAAAAAAGCAAGAAAACCAAACAAACTCAGAAATAAAACAACAACAACAACAACAACAACAACAAAAGAAAAGGGCAAACCCGGTACTTCCCGGATTCGAGGCAGGTTCATTTACTATTGAGTGAGTAATTGGAATTCAAGAGAGAGAGAGAGAGAGAGAGAGAGAGAGAGAGAGAGAGAGAGAGAGAGAGAGAGAGAGAGAGAGAGAGAGAGAGAGAGAGGTCGAATTGTTTAAGTTATATAAAACATGATATAAGCATTCCGGAAGCAAGCGCGCACAAACGATTTATCCGCTTTCCACATTGCTATTAATAACCATGCCGTTTTAAACATTGCATTTTAGACTACTTTCGATATGATTATATTTCATTTGAAATGGCCCGAGAGTGCTCAATTATTGAACACCCTGATGGGCTGTTCTTCCTGACAGACACAGAAAAAGAAGCCCCACTGGCCTTGTTATCGGTTTAAATTTCGGGCTCTGTCATGGCGGGTTCCTGAGACTAGTGTGCGTGTGTTTATGTGTGTGTGTGTGGGGGGGGGGGGGGTATCTGTGTGCGTATGTGTGATTGTATGGAATTATGAGTGTCTGTATGTCTATAGGGATTGGGTGACGTGGGGTCTGGTGGCCCGTTCCATAAAGTCTTATTAGTAATTGTGTCTGACAGCTCATATCAATGATATTTATGATATCCCAATCGTCCATATTTTTTTAATGAAACAGCATTAAAAATATAGAACATAGTGTGTAAAATCAGTCTACGTAAAGTATAAATATTTGTTTTACACCACCCTTTTAATATTTTTAGGAATGTCCATATGGTTCCAAAACCAAATTCAACATTTCCGAACAATATTCGTCACAATGATTAATGTCACTTGATAGGGTGACGTCATTTTCCAATCCAAAATTTGTATATTGCCCAAACCTGACGTATACATATTTGCAGGACTGATATCCCGAGATATTATTGGTCCTATGTTGTACTGGAAATACTCTCAAGTCATAGCAAAATATCCATTACAATCTGCCGTCCGGCTGGATAAAAAGTGATATATTAACGTTATTCTATTTTTCTTTAAATTGGCATAAGAAGAGTTTTGAACGTGAAACATTCCTGTTTAATATTTTGATATTTTTGTGAAGCTATTATTTATTATTACTATCTATGAATTAACCATTTTCTGACCAAAATAAGACTAAAGTATTTTGCTCGTGGACGAACCCTTTTTTGTTGGCAAGCTAATGACCAGTTACATAAAGAATAATCTGGCTGTTGAAATATTTATATTGCGAGTTGCTGCAATTTTTGACTTGCCCACGCCGTTGACTGATGATATTGATCTGTGGGACTGGCCGCGACTGATTTATTGATTTCCTTGTACTATGGTCCCACTGATCAGCTTAGAAAGGCTATCCCTGGTGTTATTGAAAACATAACATTGTGTAGGGGCTGGGCACTTCACAGCCTTGTATGAAGGAGGCTATGAGTTGGGTGAGTTTTATATGTTGGTTGATATAACAATTGTGCAAAATACCGCCTCGGAATGTTTGGGTGATTTATTTAGATACTAAATATTGAATTTACAGTCATAAATATAAGACATGATTTAGGTCTTGCACAAGACTGAGAGACGGAATAATTTTACAACCAAACGTAAATTTGACATCAGTCGACACCAACAAATATCGAATCTGTAATATTCAAGCACAACACCGAATCAAAAATATTCAAACAACGAGTAGTATTCACGCACCGGATCATACCAAAGTAGCCTGCAACCAGAGCGGGAGGTCATGAAATAAGAAAGGTCAATCTGTTTTCTCCTCGATTGATGTCAGATTGGCGTTTGATATTCCATCGACGAGATCAAAATGTTGTACATATTGTTTTCTTCATGTTTAATGGTGGTATTTGATCTCTATTAAATGATTATTAAGCCAAGACTCTTTTATGGTGTCTTTACTAATAATTACGAATATGTTAGTATTTTTAGATTATTGTTCCGTTCAATTATAAAAATATTAGATCTTGGTCTATTTAATAAAATAATTCTGGCCGGATTGAAAAGTATTCATGAATACTTTTGATCCAGGATGCAGGTTGCCGACACCTACTATTCGATGCTTGTAATTGTCAGATCCGGGATTCATTCACTTATTCATCTCAGCCCTAATGCATATTGAATGGCAATTCACCCATCAAGATCTAACGTCCACCCCTCAATTCCTTCTAACCATCTCCTTTCTGTCTAAGGAATCGACTACCATTCATAATGAGAAGCAGTGGAATCTGATTGTCCTGCATACATTTTAATCGTTTAGTATCATTGTTTATTCAGTAACATCACCAATACAAGAACCAAAGTTCATAATAATATGACATGTTCAGCAATCCTTCATCAACTTTTTCTAAATTATTTTAAAATCAAATTTTGTAGTTTGGACCTTCAACTTGCAGTTTTTACATAACGAAGAAGAAGAAGAAGAAGAAGAAGAAGAAGAAGAAGAAGAAGAAGAAGAAGAAGAAGAAGAAGAAGAAGAAGAAGAAGAAGAAGAAGAAGAAAAAGAAGAAGAAGAAGAAGAAGAAGAAGAAGAAGAAGAAGAAGAAGAAGAAGAAGAAGAAGAAGAAGAAGGAGGAGGAGGAGGAGGAGGAGGAGGAGGAGGAGGAAGAGGAGGAGATAATTACTTATCATTTTTATTTTAAAATGCCTTTTTGCCATCTGATTCAAACCGACTTAGTACCGTTTTGAGGCGATGTGTTACAAATCAGTGTAAGAAGTCAGAAGAGCAGGCATAGATACATTTATAACGGGAAAGCATTTGTTGTTGACTATGTCCCTTGGTTGATTCAAATTTATGGATTGTTCTAATGAGGATAACTCAATGTAATAAACATTAAAAAAAAAAATAAAAAATTAATGAATCTTACGGAGTTCTGCGAGTGAGGAAATTCTCAAATCACATGATTTATAATGCCATGCTCTGTAACAAACATGTATTTAATATTTTGGCCATAAAACTCGGCCTTCAAATATCGATCAATTTAACTGACCCACATTTTGGCAAAAACTCTCGAACCGCAAGATTTTAGATTACTGTTTGTTTATTATTATTATTATTATTATTATTATTATTATTATTATTATTATTATTATTATTATTATTATTATTATTATTATTATTATTATTATTATTATTATTATTATTATTATTATTATTATTATTATTATTATATTATTATTATTATTATTATTATTATTATTATATTATTATTATTATTATTATTATTATTATATTATTATTATTATTATTATTATTAATTTATTATTATTATTATTATTATTATTATTATTATTTATTATTATTATTATTATTATTATTATTATTATTATTATTATTATTATTATTATTTATTATTATTATTATTATTTTATTATTATTATTATTATTATTATTATTATTATTATTATTATTATATATGCAATTATAATCTTTTATAATCAAATTCAATCCCATAGGAAAACTTCAAACCCATTCAGAGAAGCGAATAGAAAATTAACAAAAAGACTAATTACGATTTGCTGTGATTCGGAAATCATTTGGAATTACAAGTGCAAAAAATATACAATTTGGCAAACACTGCTCTAAAATAAAAATTTGCCTGGCAATATAAAAAAGAGAAACTCTGCAAAAAATATATTTAAAAAAACAAACCAACATACGAGGCAATTCCAAAATAGAGTAGCGGAGTGATATCAATGTGTGCCATTATCCCAGGAACTTGATGTCATTATCTTAGAAATGCGATAAAGCAATCTGGCCACACAATACCCCTTAAACAATCAATGTCTGAAACAACTTGTTTTGATATCATAGACCAGCTAGATCTAAATCAATACGCCCTTCTCTCCCTTCCTCCGTATTCTCAATCCCCCCCCCCCCCCACCCCCAATTCATTCCAATCTCTGTGAGTACTTGTATATAGTATACGCAATATTGTGCTGCGTGTACTTGTGTTTAGATATGTACAAAATTGTGCTCTTTCTAATTGTGTATAAGTATGTGCAATATTATACTGTATGTATTTGAGAGTTAAATATGTGCAATATTATGGTTCATGATGAAAGTGTTAATCTGTCTCTTTCTGGCGGTTGTTGTGTTTGAAAGCTTTCATTTGATTTCTGAACCACATTTTGTTTTCATGATGTGGGTGATATATAGGTATGGAAAGAGTAATGGAAACAGGGGTAAAAAGAAGAATAAAACAAGAGAGGTTGAGAGAGAGAGAGAGAGAGAGAGAGAGAGAGAGTGAGAGAGAGAGAGAGATGAAAAGATAAGCGCACACGTAATGAGAGATCTAAGTAGATAATATAAGTAGATATGAGAGGTTCCTACGGGTTTATATTTGATGGCCAAATGTATTTTTCCTACACACAAATACACACACACACACACACACACACACATTATATATATATATATATATATATATATATATATATATATATATGTATGTATATATATATCATTCATTCATTTGGATTGTGAAAATGTTGGTAACTTGCGTATAATTATGTTTTTATTCTCATAAAAATGTGCTTTTCTGCAAATCTATTTATCCCTGAAATGACAATAGCAAGACTTCATTCACATTAAAGACCAGAATTGAAGCCTTTATTGTAAGGCAGCGGTGTCAGATCGTCATTTTTACACTTGTGTGCAGTGAGAAAATGAATGTCTGAAAGCAACCTTTTCCAAGAACTAAACTTTGCACCATGCCCAGCTGGACTCGAACCAGTACCCATAGGTCACACCATAAGACCACTAAACCGATTATAACCCGATCATTTGAATTGTCCGATTTCTATTTCTAACTCCCGGATAAAAGAAAAATTATATATTCTTTATAAAACTAATGGTAACGAATCTTTACTTGCAAAATATGCAGCATGACGTCAATTCAATATATCATATTTCAAACTTTTTTATGCCCACCAAATAGGTTTTAGTAATCGTTTGTAATGTTAACCCCTTATCGGTGAGACTGAATTTCTTTCACATCATAATTTCTCAAACTATTTGTCCAATCAAAGCTGCAGATCTAACATTTTCCTCCAAGACGGCAGTAAAAGACATGCGAGTCGGGCTTTAATGAACCCCTGGTCGCAAAACTTTTACTTCTCATTTGGTGAAAACGGTTAAGATCTGATATCACTTTAGAGCAAAATCGATGTCGGCTTCAAAGAGGTAAACACCACATCACGAGGACAATGCTGTTCAGTTAATCTCATGTTTCCCGTTTTCCCCAACATTCATAATTGGTTTGTGGAGTACCCCCAAAGTTCAACAGAACACTTACACTGTAGTTATCTCCTCTTGCCCAAGGCTTTACGGGAAGAGTTGACATTTCCATAGAGACGCCATTTTATATATGTGGCGGAAACGGACATCGAAAGTCAAGCTTGTGGCGTTTGGAATTTAACCAGTGAACTGTAGGACTTCAGAAAGACGGGTATTTAAAAATTTGGCCAGAACACTCGTCCTTCAAAATGTCGACCGATTGAAATCACCCTCATCTTGACAAAAACTCTCAAACCTGGGGCCTCGTGAGGTGCCAGGATTGGGAGTGTTTGCCAAAATTAAGATAATTTAAATCGATTGATATTTGAAGGACGAGTTTTCTGGCCGAATTTATTAATACTCGTCTTTTTGGAGTACGGCGGTTTACCGGTTAAACCACCGACGTGTGTGATCCCGTCCTTGTCAAGCCAGTATTTATTTTTGTTTGTCTTTGCCATCTTACTTTTTGTCATATTTTTTTCGCTATCAAAAGTTCTTCCAAGCTGACCATTCTTTTGACACAAATAAACAACAACAAAAATCAGAGAAAAGGAACTAGATATAATAAAATGAATAAATTAAATATGCGCTCGCATTTTACCAGTAAAGCCCGGTTCAGTCCATCCGTATTCCATTTATTCCCTAAGGGGTCACATGGAGTCACATATCTATTATTATGAAGTTGCCTGGTGACGCCCTTTTTGGTTTTATTCTAACAAAATAGTCATCGCTTCATGTCAGATACGCATCGTTTCTACTACCAATACTATACTACTACTACTACTGCAACTACTACTACTACTACTACTACTACTACTACTACTACTACTACTACTACTACTACTACTACTACTACGACTACTGCCAGTATAACAAACACTTCTCTCACTAATATTATTATTATCATCATCATCATCATCATCATCATCATCATCATCATCATCATCACCATCATCAACATCATTTTCTTGTCTTAGCATGATTGTCATCATCACAACTGACTGTTATTCTATAATTACATATATATGCAAGTTCAACCCATTTCTCTTCCACCCAACCACTAGAATCTATCAGCATCGGACCATGACCCGATTACTATCTGTATCAATAATCGCTTTCCTCCCGGCACGGGACGAGAAGATGGGTCGATCGGAGAGAAAAAAATATTCAGGCCGCCTTTTTCCCCGAGGGAAATCAATTCTTCTTAGATGACATACGTAAGAAATTGATGACGAGGATACCAAGTCCTGTCCAGAGCCTTTGTCCAGCCTTACTGGCGCCTTCAATGTCAGATTATCTCTTCGACAAGTCGCTTTTGAAAAAAAAAATTTCAAAATGTGACCCGCCCTCTTAAATTGTTATTACGAGGGCGGGCTGATATATAAGTATCAAAACATATTTTAGGTACAATAATGAAACTGCACACACGTACTCTCAAACCATACATCTACACTCATGTGAAAAAAAAATTCATGGTTGTGACGTCATCTGTGTTCATAATTGAGTGACGTCACAACCTTACGAAGACAACGCGGATGAGAAAATGGATCCCAAGACAGTTAACTTCTGAAATAAAAGCCCAGAGAAAAGACATTTATACGCAACATTTGACCAGGAAGGAGAATCTTTACAGCAGGAAATTGTGATGAGCCTTGGGTCCTCCTATACGACAAGGAGCCCAAATTACAGTAAATGGAGTAGGTACAGGCATACATCTTCTCCTAGCCCAAGGAAAATAAAAGTCATCAAAAATGTCTTGTTTACCATTTTCTGGGACATGGAATCACAGTTCACATGGAATTTCTTGAACAAGGGCAAACATTGAATTCTAAAAAACTCTTCGAGCCCACAAAAAAAGACTCGCACGGTTTCGAGGGGGAAGAGATTCGATATTGCAGCATGACAATGCGCGACCACACACTAGTCTTCAAATTCGGTTCAAACTTCCGACCCTGCGGCTGCTCCCTAGCCCTGCATTTAGTCCAGATCCAGCCCCATCAATATCTTGTTCCCCCCTAGCTCAAGAAGTATTTGAAAGGAAACCGTTACTGCCGCGATTTGGAGATAGTGGCAGATGTTCGTCAATTGTGCCGGGCAAAATCACAGGGATTGTGAATTGACGGCATGCGCCAAATGATTCGGCGTTGGCAGCTCTGTGTTGTTCGTGATAGCAATTATGTTGAAAAATAAATGATACGATACGTAGCTAAGATTCTAAGCTTTCTTTTCATGTACATATTATTATTATGTTGGTATGTGCTGTTGAAAGGTTATAACAAAACGGTACATATCAGCCGGGCCTTGTATATTGGGGTGATGTCACACATGCTTTTCACTGCAACGATTCTGTTTTGTTAAGTTATTAAAGTTGTTAACTGTTATTATAACAGTAATGGTCTAATTTTAAAATTTGAAAACGAGCAAAAATAGTATTCTCAATAAGTATTGGATCTGAGATTCTGAAGAAATATCAAGCACCGCTGAATGGAATTCATTACCGGATGGGATTGCAAGGGTCTCAAAAACTCTAAGCTAAGAGCTAATATAAAATATAAATGGTCACTCACATTATATGGCCAAGACGTTCGTTTCTGTGGCATTTTTTTTTAATTCTAAAAATGTTTTGTTTCGTTGAATATGTTTTCATTTGAAGAGAAGTTGTTTAGCCGTTGTTCTATCATAGTGGGTATTTGTTTTATTATCATAGGTGGGTGGTTGGAGTGTTTGTGGATGTATAATGGGACGGTGTTGGGTTTCTTGTATGGTCTATACGTGTTAGTTTTGAGGCAGAGGTTTGTGTCCAGGAAATCGACTTGATGTAGGTTACTTTTAGTGTGATTTTGAGGTCGAGATCCTTTAATAATTTTATGAGTTTTTTCTTAATTCTCTCAATGTTGGATTTTGATGTTGTGGTGTGTGTTCCTAGTCCGTCGTCCCTGTAGAGGCCGAAGTTTATGTTAGGCAGTTGGTCCTTGATCTGGTGTGTGATGTAGAGGCCCACTAGTTCGCACACTTCTGCTCCGTCGTATGCACCCATGGTGACGTCAAATTGGCCTTTTTTCTTGGTCCAGATTGCTCCGTTGTGGAAGAGGAGCGACCGTCTTGCGTGTTTGATTATGTTTATGGTGTTTTGGTCGATGTCGGTGTGCTCTGTTGCAACAGAAACGAACGTCTTGGCCATATAATGTGAGTGACAATTATATTATATATATATATATATATATATATATATATATATATATATATATATGAGAGAGAGAGAGAGAGAGAGAGAGAGAGAGAGAGAGAGGTTAATAAGATTATGTACTATTGGTAGTCGAGGTAAAGCACTACATAATATTACCCACTATGATATGCAAAGTGGCCTTAACTTGGGTGCTAATACAGAAATCGGAGATATTAACGTTCTTTGCAACGAATATTGATAGGGGCAAAGGCATGAATAAAACAAAGACGGGCCAAGACAACAAGGGGAATAACTCTCATAGATTTCTTTCATGACGGCGATGGTGGAAGCGGAAGAATACAGAATACGAAGGCGAGTGTCAGCAGCCAATGAAAGGGGGCTGTTGATTGGATTGGATGAAATAAAGAGATGAGTTCGCTGGAAACTTCAAGATAGAGGCCTCTGATGGATTCAATTTGTTTGTTGCCGAATCCTGTTACACATCTTGCTGTTATGAGTAATTTTTTAAAGTATAATAATTTTTTGGAGTCAGACCTAGTTCCGGCGTCTGTAACTTGAAATTACTAAAATAATGAGCTATCTATGATTTGGACAGCATGCGATATATCTTCGTTGCTTATGATATTATGAAATGTGATTTACAGTCTAATTATCATTTCAAGGGATCACGCCATTAGATTCATTATTTTGAAATTGTCATCAGTACCCGTTGTACAATCGTTGCTCCACTACGTCTACTTAATCCTCTTCGGGCCTTGAGCACAAAGGGCATCCACCAGATATCTCAATTTTTCCCGGTCGGCTGCTTTTGCGGTGGTTGTTTTCCAGGACAGGCCTTCTTCCTTTATTTCTTTTTCCATGGTCCTTAGCCAAGAATATATATATATATATATATATATATATATATATATATATATATATATATATATAATGTGTGTGTGTGTGTGTGTGTGTGTGTTTATGTCAGAGGTGCGCGTGTATTTGTCTGTTTGCGTGTTTGTGTATGTCATTAAATGATTTTTTAAAATGGTTGCTTGTTACGTTGTTGTGTTGGATTGTTTTGTAAATATGAGTTATTTCCTGGTGTCTTCGTAGTAACGCCACCATGACAAGTATGACAAGAGATATTGCTCGAGTCTTTCCAAAGCGCGTGTGATATTACAAGTATTACCATTACTTGAGAGCGGCGACTCTGCCTGTGAGAATGTGTCACAAAGTGCGCACGTAAACCGTATGCTTATGTAGCGCAGTTTGCAACCTTGTTTATGTGTGCTATATTCAAGCTACGACACCGATCAATAACCAAACACAATACGTTGATAAAGGTTTTGAAGCTAAATGAAGATATATTTTATTACAATATAACAAAGATATTATGAGATATGAAGATGAAATGATAGATGTAATAAGTATGAAATCATATGGATGGATGACAAATTGATGGAGATGGTGTGATGATGAATATGATATGAAAGCGATATGAAAATATATAATTAAATCAATTAATTATCAATACTTTACCAAACCGCTACCACATCAGACAATCTCACAGATAGGTTGCAACCATCACAGTCATACAGGCAACTAATAATTAACTAACTAACTAAACACAATCCAGACGTGTAGAAGAAAGCCAAAAGAGTGTCCTTGATATTCAACAAAAACTGTAAGGTTGTTCTAATATTGTTAATTTGTCTCTTCTTGAAATTGTTCTGATTTCACAGTATTCATAAACAGATCAATTGTTTCTCAATGTTCTGATATTAAAATAAGCAAATGGTTCTTCACAGGTAACTTATAAAACAGGCAAATGTTCAGTTTCTATTAGTGTCAAGCTATGAGCGTATAGCCTAAAGTTGGCTTGTTAAAGCCCAGCCTCCAACGGCTCATTCACTTTAAAGAAAGAAAATGATTTTGTTATCACATGATAATCATACGAATATAACTCTATCTATATTCGAACTCATTCAATATGTTTACTTTAAATGAGTAAATATTATTTTACTTTAACAAATCAATTTATTAATGTTGATTAATATTGCTTTACTTTGTAGATATGAAATAATATTGCTTTATAGCAAGAAAAGCTTATTTTCTTTACAACAAGAATATATTATACAATTAATTTAATTATCTGATTAATTAATTGAGACTCAAAATTTAAAGTGATATTATGATATTAATATCAAAACACAATCATAATTGTAATCACAACATATTATTCAAAATCTCACCAGAGCCGAACAGATTATAGAAATCACAAATTAAGTCTACACAAGACTTTAATCAAACTCTACACAAGAGTTATAACACAACTTGATTCAGCTCAAACTTTGAGCACCGCAAAGTCTACACAAGACTTAAATCACACTCTACACAAGAGTTAACACAAAACGTGTTTCAGCTCGAACTTTGAGCACTACAAAGTCTACACAAGACTTTAATCTAACTCTACACAAGAGTTAAACAAATGAGCCTAAAAGACTCCGCTGTGGTTATCGCTTAGAGACTATGAGCCTAAAAGACTCCGCTGAGTGGTCTGAAGAAACTGCTCAAAACTCTGGCATTTATAGGCAAAAATCAAGCAAACGAAGCAAAATTCTACCCACACAACCGGATGTTAGTCATATCCGTAAACATCTGAAATTCCTTAAAACTCCCCCAGATTCCATAATCATGGACAACAACAACCCATCCTGATACCGGACATCCTCATATCAAGGATAAATAAATTCGTCAGCCCCATAGTTACGAGATATCAATCAAGCCATACCATAACAAAGTCACTCCCGTAGAATACAGGGATCCTACTTTGCTTATAAGTTTACGGAGAAAACAAGATTGATGCCTTTCTCACAATAACACCCACACTACGTAGTTTAATTGAAACTTCCGGGCCATAGGTGCATGATCTGATACGACCTGTATCAACAAAAGAAGGGTTGTTCCAGAGGGATTACAATAACAACAACAACTAATACTACGACGACGTACATCCTGTCGTAAACTGACGCCTACACGGAAGCGTTTCGTTACATATCTCCCCCCTAAGACTAAATTTGGTACAACATTTAGTTAGATCATCGAAATGCCTCAAGATCACATCGATCTCGATAAATAATCTGGACCATGATTATCCTTCCCTTTTACGGAACGTAGGACAAATCGGTATTGATTAAGCAAGAGAGACCACCTCATCAGTCTCCCATTCTCTGATTTCGCCCTGTTCAGATACAGAAGTGGGGCATGATCAGTTTCAATTATAAATTCTTTACCAATGAAATACACATTTAGTGTTTTCACAGCCCAAACTACGGCCAGACATTCCTTCTCAACAACAGAGTACCTCTGCTCCCGCGGTAACAATTTCCTGCTTAAATAGGTAACTGGATATTTGACTCCATCATGCTCCTGAGATAGCACAGCACCTAATCCTGTGTCGCTGGCGTCCGTAGATAAAATAAACGGCTTATCATAATCTGGAAGGCGCAACACGGGATCCGATGTAAGCATATTTTTCAGCGTTTGGAAGGCTCTCTTCTGTGGTTCGTCCCAAATCACTCTGTTGGGCATGCCTTTCTTTGTCGCGTCTGTCAGGGGAGCTGCCACTGCTGAGAAGTTTGGCACATAACGTCGGTAGAATGATGCCAGCCCAAGAAAACTTCTCATTTGTTTCTTGTTCGAGGGTAAGTTTGCCTCTTGGATCGATTTGACCTTGTCCATGGTTGGCCTTAAATTCCCTCCACCAATAGAATGGCCTAAAAACTCCACCTCCGGGAAACCAAGCAGGCACTTTGACGGTTTCGCCGTCAAGCCGCAATCACGCAACCTTTGAAGAACTGTCCTTAACGTTTTTAAATGTTCATCCCATGTTGCAGTGTGAATGAGAATATCGTCGATGTAGTTTTTCACGTTGGGAAGTCCACCAACGACTTTTCTCATCATCCGCGAGAACGCGGAGGGCGCCCTTGAAGTCCGAAGGGCATTACAGTAAACTGCATCAGTCCTAACTCTGTTGCAAATGCCGTTTTCTCCTTGGTCCTGTCTGACAATGGAATTTGCCAGAATCCACGGGATAAATCAATCTTTGAGACAAAGTGACATGATGTCCCAATTTCTTGAAACAGATCATCAAGTCTAGGCATTGGTTCCGCATCGAACACCGTAATGTTGTTAAGGGATCTGAAGTCCACACAATAACGAATGGTTCCGTCCTTCTTCTTGACAACGACAGATGGCGAACAATACGGACTATCCGATGGCTCGATTATCCCGGCGCGAAGCATGGCCTTCACTTCTTCTTTTAATGTGGTTTTTAATGCTTGAGGCACGGGATATGGTTTCTTTCTGACTGGACAATCCGACGTCAAACGGATGTCGTAGATGTAATTATTCGTGCGTCCTGGCACATCGGTCAATACGTCATCAAAATCCTGGAGCATGCCCTGCAATTGACCTATCTGCTGAGGACTCATTCCTTCATGCAGGATGACATCGTCTTTGGTCTCAGTCTGTTTCAGAGCAGGCAATTCCATCCGAGGAAGAACCTTTTCTCCATCACCATCGTTATCTTCGATAACCGCTGCCACGGCACATTGAAGAACACCGACTTCATTCTCCTTCTCCACGTCTCTCACGTAGTACCTTTTCAGCAAATTGACGTGGTATGTCCTTCTGGTGTTGTCTATATTAATGACGTAATTATTCGGACCCGTGACATCTTTCACTTCAAAAGGACCCTGCCACTTCAATTCCAGTTTGTTATGTTTCGTGGGCAGTAAGAGCAATACTTTATCTCCCTTTTCAAATGACCTTACTTTGGCCTTTTTGTCAAAATGTGCCTTGTAACGCGAGGGTGAATACTGCAGGTTATCGTGTGCTGCCTTCACAGTATTCTCTATCTTTTCCCTTAAATCGACTACGTATTGATACGTCGTTTTCACATCCGGGTCTTCTATGTCTTCGGTCCATAGTTCCCGTAATATTTTCATCGGTCCTCTCACAGGCCTTCCAAATAAGAGCTCAAACGGAGAGAAACCAAGAGATTCCTGAGGAGCCTCCCTGTATGAAAATAATGCAGCATTGATGTATCTGTCCCAGTCTGAGGGTCGCTCTGCAGCCAACCTCTTGAGCATTCCTTTTAAAGTTCCATTAAATCTCTCTACAAGCCCATTGGCTTGTGGTTGATAAGGACTAGTAGTGATTTGTTTTACGGAGAGCAGTCTGCATACTTCCTTCATCAGGTCTGATGTGAATTGCGTCCCCCTGTCGCTTAGCATCTCCTTAGGTATTCCCGTGCGGCTAAAGATGTCAACCAATCCTTCTGCTACTCTTTCTGTTTCCATACTCTTCAGAGCAATGGCCTCTGGATACCTCGTACAGTAATCCACCACAGTGAGTATATATCGGTTTCCTCTATCTGATGCCGGCATGATGGGGCCAATTAGATCCACTGCTACCCGACTGAAGGGTTCATCGATGAGCGGAACTTTAGTAAGAGGGACCTTAGGGGTGATTCCTCTCGGAGCTGACCTTTGACACTGGTCGCAAGACTGACAAAATCTCATGACATCCTCCCAAATATTTGGCCAGTAAAAATTACTCAGTATTCGATCTGTCGTTTTCTTTGCCGCGAGATGTCCAGAGAGTACACTTTCATGGGCCAACCGCATGACTGAATTACGCAGGCATTTTGGTACGACAACTTGCTTTACCAAATCCCCGTGCTCAACCCTTGGAGATTGAAAATAGCGGATCAGCAAACCTCTGTCATAGGCATACCAACTGGTATTACTCTTGCCTGTGTTTCTTACCTCTCCTCTGGTAGCAGCATCCCTCGCAGCTTTTAGTGTGATGTCATGCTTTTGTTTCTCCTTTAGTTCGTCGACGCTTACACCTGTCTCTATAGATGGAGCTGTGACCAAGTCTTTGATCTTGCGTTCACGTTGCCCTCGTGTTTGTACGGCGCTCAGTTCATCTCCATGACCCAATTCCTGCTCGTCAGTAATTGTTTTTACATGCATTCCTGGGCATTTGGCCCCTTCAATATTCCCAAGTATAACGTCATGCAATGGGGATTCTAACTCGACGACTGACAATCTCCCGGTAAAATAGGGGCATTCCAAATAAGCTTCACCGTGTGGTGCGGAAATAGCCTCTCCGTTAGCCAAGTAGATCAGGACCTTTTTATTCCAGTCATCCTTACTCTTGTTTATCAGTCCTTTTCTGACGATGACACAACTACTGCCGCTATCACGTACACATTCACCTTTTTCCCATTCAACCATCCGACGGCCACCGGCATTACAGGTGCGACTGGCACATGTCCTGAGCACGCTGCAGAAATCATTGGCATCTCACATCCGCACTTTAATTCCACCTTGTCATGTCTCAAACATTTCTGTGGTTCATGATCTTCTGTGATCGCGGAGACTTGTTCTATACCGGTAGGTGCCTTCCTGTCTTCGTGCCTCTTCTTCTCACGGCAATCTTTTATTAAGTGTCCTTTTCGCCGACAGTAATAACAAAAGGGACTCTCGACCACAGCAGCAGCTTGCTTCTTTTGTCGACAATCTCGTGCCATATGTCCTGGCCGTTTACAGTTGTGGCAAACCATTTGGCTAGCGAAGCGGGTAGTGTCCTTCATTACGTTGTTTCGACTACTTTCATTGACGTTCTTTGATTTTTCTTGAGCCACTCCACTTTTGGAAAATGTTCCTGCGACACCGTGCGCTTCAATGTACTTTTCTCCTAAATCTATTACTTCCCTTGCTGTCTTCGGTTGTCTTTCTTTTATGAAAATCGTCAAATCCCGACCGCAGACACTGACAAGCTGTTCCTTCAATATCATATCCAGAATGTCAGCAACTGAGTCCTTCCTTTTCCCCGACAACTCAATCCATTTTTCCATATAACTCTCCAATCTAGTCGCAAACTGGCTAAAACGCTCCCCTTGTTCCGGTCTACTCTTCCTAAATTTTTCATTGAATCCATCATCCGTTAGATTATAACGTCTCAATAAAGCCGCTTTTACTACCCCATAATCGATGGCATCTTCATCACTCAGTCGAGTGTAGACGTCCAGTGCTTTCCCTTTGAGAAGTGCAGACAACTGGATTGCCCAATCCCTGCATTCCCAGCCGTTGACTTTAGCGTATCTCTCGAAACGGAGCAGATAGCTGTCCATATGATCCTTGTTTTCGTCAAAACATGGAAGTCGAGGACTCTTAACAGTAGGAGCATGAGTAAATGATCGAATGTCACTTGTCATACTGTCGTTGTTGGAGGAAGCCTGACACTCCGACTTTAACCTAAGCAGTTCAAGCTCTTTCTCCATCAGAGCTCTTGTCTTTGAGCTCGTGCTCTGCTTATCTCCTCCTCTTCTTTGGCACGTTCTCTCTCCTTCTCTTTTCTCTCTTCATCTTCTTGTAACTGGGCTGTCACCCAAGCACGGAGATCTTCACCCCTTAACTCCAATTTTTCTCCAAGTTTAATTAATCTTTCCACATCCATCTCTAGGACAATTAATCAAACCAATTCAAATTCAAATAAACAAACTTCAATATGTTTATCAACACTGTTGCCGTAATTGTTACTTTCACGTAGAATAAAGTGGTACTACAAGTAACCTTATAACGATACGCGTCAATATAAATCCCTACACGGAATCAAAACAGGCAACTAATACCGATCCCTACATGGAACCCAACATTGATCTATATAGACTCAGATAATACATAGAATCAAACTACTGATTTATTACAGGTCCTCACACGGAACCAACCAAATCTTCACCCAGATTCAATTACAGAATCAACAAAATATCTTCACCCAGATTCTTACACAGAATCAATACCTTGACTTACTATATGTGCATAGAGAGTCAAAACAAATGATTTAATACAGATCCTCACACGGGACCAACACAATCTTCACCCAGATTCCTACACGGAATCAAATTACCCCAACAACCACCTTCGTTCCTTACAAAAGGGAGAGGGGGGACAATGGAGGCTTCACAGCGCGAGTACCGCTTTCGCGCTAAGTCAGTGATCCGTATCACTATGACAGATGACTGACAACGTATAACCGAACAAGTGAAAATTACCAGAATAACTTGTATTACACCTTGCGTATAATGACAGTCTTATAACCATTAAATGGATACCAATTTGCTTTAAGCTCAAAGATAGTATCTATCTCAAGTTTGAAACAACTCCCTAACCTGTCTCAACAATTGTTTGGTCGCGATGTCTCTTGAATGCACAACAATAAGAATCCCACTTCTGACACCAAATTATGTCACAAAGTGCGCACGTAAACCGTATGCTTATGTAGCGCAGTTTGCAACCTTGTTTATGTGTGCTATATTCAAGCTACGACACCGATCAATAACCAAACACAATACGTTGATAAAGGTTTTGAAGCTAAATGAAGATATATTTTATTACAATATAACAAAGATATTATGAGATATGAAGATGAAATGATAGATGTAATAAGTATGAAATCATATGGATGGATGACAAATTGATGGAGATGGTGTGATGATGAATATGATATGAAAGCGATATGAAAATATATAATTAAATCAATTAATTATCAATACTTTACCAAACCGCTACCACATCAGACAATCTCACAGATAGGTTGCAACCATCACAGTCATACAGGCAACTAATAATTAACTAACTAACTAAACACAATCCAGACGTGTAGAAGAAAGCCAAAAGAGTGTCCTTGATATTCAACAAAAACTGTAAGGTTGTTCTAATATTGTTAATTTGTCTCTTCTTGAAATTGTTCTGATTTCACAGTATTCATAAACAGATCAATTGTTTCTCAATGTTCTGATATTAAAATAAGCAAATGGTTCTTCACAGGTAACTTATAAAACAGGCAAATGTTCAGTTTCTATTAGTGTCAAGCTATGAGCGTATAGCCTAAAGTTGGCTTGTTAAAGCCCAGCCTCCAACGGCTCATTCACTTTAAAGAAAGAAAATGATTTTGTTATCACATGATAATCATACGAATATAACTCTATCTATATTCGAACTCATTCAATATGTTTACTTTAAATGAGTAAATATTATTTTACTTTAACAAATCAATTTATTAATGTTGATTAATATTGCTTTACTTTGTAGATATGAAATAATATTGCTTTATAGCAAGAAAAGCTTATTTTCTTTACAACAAGAATATATTATACAATTAATTTAATTATCTGATTAATTAATTGAGACTCAAAATTTAAAGTGATATTATGATATTAATATCAAAACACAATCATAATTGTAATCACAACATATTATTCAAAATCTCACCAGAGCCGAACAGATTATAGAAATCACAAATTAAGTCTACACAAGACTTTAATCAAACTCTACACAAGAGTTATAACACAACTTGATTCAGCTCAAACTTTGAGCACCGC
>NC_088360.1:32482099-32494599 GCF_034508935.2 Berghia stephanieae
AGGTATTGAGCCAAAATATGAGAAAAAATGTATTTTGTCAGCAATGTAGTTAAGAATAACACTCAAAGCCTGAAAATGTGTTGTGTCAATGGAAATAACACTCAAACCCCATCGAACCCTACCATTGTATTCCACAGACCGCCAATGTCTATGAGACTTCTGTAATCAAAACTTACAAATTTTTTTCCTACGATTTTGCCTCGTTTTAAACTATTCCTAAGTGATGTAAACGTTTTCTAGCTAAAATGAGAAAGATGTGTTTTGTCAGCAATGGAGTGAAGAATAACACTCAAAGCGCATTGCAGCCTCCCATTGTATTCCACGGACCGCCAATGCCTATGATTTTGGCAAGGGGATATCCCAGTCTCCCAGCTTCCGATAAATTCCGTGCTGGTTCCTAGCTCATCGATCTTCCATCCCTTGGGATGCGAGCAAGACGTATATTATATTTCTCTATGTATCATGATACCCCATAATACCCCATACCCTCGTCTTGAACAATATACATGTTGATATCGTCGTCATCATAAGCCTGGTGCAAAATAATAAATGACGTCATCTAATCTTATTTTCTTGTCCGAAATTGTTGTTTATGTAGAGCTTTGTTATTTTTCTTCTAACGATTTTATAAGTTGTCTTTGTCGTCCTCATCGTTTTTCTCGGCAAAAACAAAAACAACAAAAGAGAAAAAACTTGAGCTTTTATATAGTGCAAAATCCACTAAAGGTGCTAAACGCGCTTTACAAGGGATTCCCAGCCAACTGCAACACTTAACTTGTAGGACGAGACTGTTGGGAAAAGTGCAATGATTATCATCATCATCATCATCATCATCATCATCATCATCATCATCATCATCATCATCATCATCATCA
The DNA here is from genome assembly GCF_034508935.2 of Berghia stephanieae. Lineage (NCBI taxonomy): Eukaryota > Metazoa > Mollusca > Gastropoda > Nudibranchia > Aeolidiidae > Berghia > Berghia stephanieae. Next base: position 32,482,975 of record NC_088360.1, read on the forward strand.
TCATCATCATCATCATCATCATCATCATCGACATCATGTATATTATCATCATATATATCATCATCATCATCTATCATATCATCATCATATCATCATCATCATCATCATCATCATCATCATCATCATATCATCATCATCATCATCATCATCATCATCATCATCATCATCATCATCATCATCATCATCATCATCATCATCATCATCAGCATCATCATCATCATCATCATTATTATTTTTATTATTATTACTATTATTATTATTATTATTATTATTATTATATATTATTATTATTATTATTATTATTATATATTATTATTATATATTATTATTATTATATATTATTATTATTATATCATTCATCATCATATTATATTAATATAGTAAAATGTATCAGAACATTATATCATACTACTAAATTATTAGCATCAAAATACATAACATTATCACAACCACAACCACTACCAACCAACATCTATAACTACAATACCAGCAGCATAAACACCAACTCACACAAAAAACAAAGCAGCATAACCAGAGAAGAGAAAAGAGAGGAAGAGGGAGAAAAAAAGAGAGAGAGAGAGAGAGAGAGAGAGAGAGAGAGAGCAAAATAAACACGATCACAGCCAATGAAAAACCCCATCAATCCACCAGTCCTACGACTACGAGACGTAAAGAAGATGCATATTCCTATGCATTCAAGAAAATAAATTAATCCATCTCTAGGCTCCCTCTACCGCTCGTGCGGCTACGTGGTCTAGTGGTATGACACACTCGTTTTCGAATCGGACGTTCCTGGAAAAGGCTCTTTACTCACATTCTCTCACCGTACTCAGGTGTAAAATGAGTACCTGGCCGTTGACAGGTTTGTATCTGTAGGAAAAAATTGTAATACCGCCTAACAGGCGTCATGTCTTGTTCTACATGTTACGTGTATATAAAATCAATAATAATAATAATAATAATAATAATAATAATAATAATAATAATGATGATGATGATGATGATGATAGATAATGATGATAATGAATGATGAGATAATAATAATAATAAGATAATGATAATAAAAATAATAATAATAATAATAATAATAATAATAATAATAATAATAATAATAATAATAATAATAGTAATATGATGATATAATAATAATAATAAAAATAATAATAATAATAATAATAATAATAATAATAATAATATAATAATAATAATAATAAAAATAATAATATAATAATAATATATAATAATAATAATAATAATAATAATAATAACAACAATAATAAACTGTATTCATCCTTTATGGAAATTATACAACAGACGCGGCAAAGAAAGGAGATGGATTAAAGTTTTTTTTTAAAGGTATTTAAATTTGTTACCTATGGATTAAAGCATTGCCATTAAAAATGCACAGCATTCAATAGCCTATAAATACCTCAGAATAAAATGAATATCCATTCCATGTAGTATAGTGAGTTTTATATATATATATATATATATAATATATATATATATATAATATATATATATATATATATTATATATATATATAACGGTCAGTGCGTAGTCTCGTAGCCATCGGACGTCTTCGTTAACTAATAGCCTGACACTTGGACTTGTCTTCTTGACGCCATTTATAGATGAGTACACCTATAGCCACGCCCATATTCTAGTAATGAGTATTGAGAGATATTACAACAAAGTGTTTTACATTATACAATGTACTGGCACATGTAGCAGTAAAAGCGAAGACTTTCTTATCAATGAATCAATATCATCTAATACTCATGTGTTACTTCTCTCATTACTCATTACTAGAAAAGTTTGTGTAGGTCGTGTAAACGACACATTTGATTTGGAGAGTCATTTCCAAAATGAAGATCGGATTAGATTGCATTTCCATTTAACAATAGATTTAAATCTGGATGACGATATCTATAATCTTCGCAAGATGGGTGTTTCATACAAATGGTTGAGTCAGAGGCTCTAAGGAGCTAAGAAATAACCGTTTCAAATGAAAATAGAAAAGAACTTTTTTTAAAATTAAAAGATTGTTATTTCCCTTTGACTTTATACAGGATTCCCCCCCCCCACCTCCCTTCACTCTCCCTCCCTCTCCCTCTCTCTCCCTCTCTCTCTCTCTCTCTCTATATATATATATATATATATATATATATATATATATATATATATATAGTCTCGCTCTTCCATACACGTTATATATTTATCCATCTTTTTATGTTTGTATCTACTTAATAAATGTACCATAATAATATAGAATACACACATTTCTATCCCCTTGCCTCCTTGCTTCAAGTTTTACCTCCTGCTCCTCGTCGTCGTCCTCCTCCTCCTCCTCCTCCTCCTCCTCCTCCTCCTCCTCCTCCATAGTCTTATTATAAGGCGTCCCACCTAACCTCCTCATACTGCAATCTTTCTCATTCTATCGCCCTCACTCCCTGTTCTCTACACCCTCTTTATGCTCATCCCAATTACAATGAATGATAGACCGATAAGCCGATCTCACTCACGGACAACGAACACAGGTTCGAATCATCGTCATCTTTTTGTTAGGCTTTCACATCCAATTACTCTGGCTGTCCATTTCTTCCCACTGATATAACACGACTCATTCTTATCGGGTCCAAATCAGGGAAGGGATATCATCCACCCCTTACATGTAATACGCCATTTTAACGCTCTACACTCACTGTTGGCAAAAATAAATAAAAAAAGGAATTTTAAAAATTGAGCTTTATATAGCGAAATATCCACTAAATGTGCTCAAAGCGCTTTACAAGGGGTCCCTGGTCAACAGCAACATTTAACATATAGGACGAGACACTTTTCGGACAAAGACAACGCTGTTAACGGCCAGGTTTTCATTTTACACCTGAATACGGTGAGAGAATGTGAGTAAAGAGCCTTTTCCAAGGACTCAACAATGCGCCGAGCGCGAGGCTCGAACCTAGGACATCATCCACCCCTTACATTTAATACGTCATTTTAATGCTCTCCACTCACTGTTGTCAAAAATAAATAAAAAAGGAATCAAAACAAAAGAAGAAAAGGGTTTATAAAGAATATGACGATAGCATACATTGGTCGTGAGCCTAATCTATGCTCATTCGAATTTCTTCCCACGGAAGACCATTCAAATAGACAAATTTTGACTAATTAATGTGGAATAATAAAAATATAAGTATAACTAAGTAATAACAATATACGAGCTTTATTCATCAAAATAAAAATGAAAGTTCGTCTACAGACGTGGCATGCATAAAAATGTATAAATATAAAGTTAAGAATTATGCGACAGTGTAATATCAATTTTACAAAGTGAAATATATTGTCCATATGACCCCTAGTTTGAATTTATATGTAAATGCATAAAAATGTATAAATATACAATTAAGAAGTAGACAAATTTTGACTAATTAATGTGGAATAATAAAAATATAAGTATAACTAAGTAATAACAATATACGAGCTTTATTCATCAAAATAAAAATGAAAGTTCGTCTACAAACGTGGCATGCATAAAAATGTATAAATATAAAGTTAAGAATTTATGGCGACAGTGTATTATCAATTTTACAAAGTGAAATATATTGTCCATATGACCCCTAGTTTGAATATATATGTAAATGCATAAAAATGTATAAATATACAATTAAGAAATAGAATGGCGACACTTTATATACTAATTTTATAACTTGAGACAGATTATTCTTATGGCCTCTAAACCGAACTTGATTTGTTTTTGTTTTGTTTTTTGTTTTTTGTGTATATTTTTTTAAATATCCAGACCAAGTATTTAATTTAAATTACGGTTGCGCATTAAAAATTCGAACGTTATGTGGTAAAAAAACAAAGCGACCTATAATTATTTTCTGTCATGGTAATAGAGCATGATTTGACTTTTTTTTTTTTTATTAGTATTTTACAGGACTTCAAATGCCAATTAGAAAAACAACATTGCAACTTAAATGACATAGGAGACTTCACAGAGGAAACCAAGTCCTTTTATAGTTGTGAGGCAAGTTCAGGCGGAAACGTGTCAGGCAGGAGGTCCCAAGGGATATTTCGTGTTCGTGGTATGCGGGTAAACTTTCCTCGCTTTACTTTTGTCAACCATATTAAATGCGGTAAATATCAGCTAGCGTTTTGACTGGTTTGGTTACAAATTACATAATTCACTTCTTTTTTTTAAATTGAGCTTTTATATAGCGCAATATCCACTAAATGTGCTCAAAGCGCTTTACAATGGGTCCCTGGCCAACAGCAACATTTAAGCGCTTAGAGTCTGGTGTCTCGGAGTTACATCATAGCATCGACAAGATAGCAGCTATTTTTAGATTGAGAGAACTTCGATTCGGAAGGAAAATACGTCGGTTACGAATGACAGAGGCAAAAAGTGTCCTGTTGCTATTGACATTGGCAATGAAAAGCTTTAATATAAGCAGATCATCGAAAGTACACATTATTGTAAGTAAATACAAAAACAAAACAAAATCAAACAAAAAAGAAAAATCCCGAATCTAATCGGGCTCGCGATATGCGAGTGAACGGAGGCTCAAAGTGGAAGGGTTCGCTTCAAAGAACAACCAAAAGAAAAGAAACTAGTAGAAAGTATAGTGGAGACAAAAGTTATTCTGCTGGCATTGTAACTGACTGAAATATTGGGATTCATCAGAAAATACTTTCTGTTTTGTTTGTTTTAGTTCAATTTGTTTGAGTTTCAATAAAACTTTCATTGACCTAAATAGAATTGACAGTAGATCATGGACATCATTGTAGTCTGATCAGTCGACAATCAACATCACGTGATTTGATTCATTCAGGGCAAAAGTAAGTTCAAATATGAAACGGAACGAAATATTATCTATACCGGATGTGTTGCTAATTTCCTCTTTGGAAATATTTTGCGTTGAAAGTATGAAGGCTGGTATCTTACATGCCATCGTGCACCACAGAGCGTGATGTTACCCCCACAAAACAGCCGAATTTGTCACCGTCCTTGCAACGCCCACTCCTAGGCAAGAGCCCAGCTAGACAGAGACTAGATAAAGTTCATAAAATTCGATTTTTACGATTTTTTTTCGATTTACTAGTCTAGTAAATAACTAAAGTTAGTCCGTTTACATAATATTGGGCCCGCGTCAAAACTCCACGCTCACAACGATATGACATTGGGGCAGTTGATCGTTCTATGTACGCATTTACTAAAAATGAAGAATTTGTGGGACATTGCCAAAAGCCATGTATCTTAATTATTTATTTTTATATTTTTAAAAATCATGTTATTACGTTTATTCTTAACATGACAATGGAGGCGATACATGGCACCAAATCAACTAATAGAGCCCAGCCACTGCATGTGAGACAAGACATGACGCTCTAGGGCACAATTACATTTTTTGGGTTACGGGCAAGGTTCTATTATGACACCTGAGCACACGGTGAGGAAATAAGTAAAAAGCCTTTAATCGTGCACTGTCCATATCAAGACTTGAACTCGGGACCAACAGTTCGATTCTAAGTGTCATACCATTAGAACACAAAGCGCCGGTAGTTAAAATGCCCATAGCTTAGATATCTGGCGGAAAATAGTTTGTATGTCATAGATTAACGTTCTGTCGGAGGATAACAAGTAAATGTTACCGTTTATTCTGTGGCATATAAACTGGAATTAACTTTTACTCCACAAGCCCGATATAATGTATTTCTTATGAACCAATATTTTGCCATCGGGTTGCTGCCTTTCGTATCCATGGGGTAGGGTCAGTGTATTCATTTAATTGGATTACAAAATGAAATATGAGTAGAGGTCATGGGAGCTTTCATAAGGCCGGAAGGGTATGGAGCATAGCAAGTATATAGAGAGCATTGATATGGAGGGATTACTTATCTGTGTCTTGCGTAAAAAGAAAAAGAAAATTTGGGATTGTCGATTATGTAATTTGACGAGACTGAAGTGCGTCAGATTGGGTATCTGGTTGGAAATGGTCGACGTGTTTCTAATTGAATTAATTAGCCAAGAATGTACATGAGAAAGTGAATTATGCTGTGCATGTATAGTTTTGCGAGCACATGCCATTTGTATGTAAGTGTGTGTGTGTGTGTGTGTGTGTGTGTATCAGATTGTGAGAGTGTATCTTGTATTTTCTGTTTTATCCTCTGCAGTGTAATCTGTGGTAATTGAGATATACTGGATACAAAGAAAAGGATTGAGGTAGAGACACGTTCTCTTTTTACCATCCAAACTTGTCATTTCCGCGGCTTTTCAATTCATATCCAATCCAATCCAATCTATGCTTGCTGCAGCTTCAATAAACACAACATTTGTGTGGTGCGGGATGCTGTTAGATTATGGCTCTGTATCACAATACAAATGTCCACCTGTGACAGAAATATTTTCTAATTACAGTGGATACACATAAATCTGTGTAACGGGAAGAACACTAAAATGTATGTTATATGAATGCCTACATAATATAAAGCGAAAGATTGAGAGAAAGATGGATTGATAGATAGATAGATAGATAGATAGATAGATGAATAAATAGACATAATATATATATATATATGTATATATATATATATATAATATATATATATATATATATATATATACAGATAGATAAACAGGTAGATAGATAGATGGATAGATATATAGATAGATAGATAGACAGGTATATAGATAGATAGAATGATTGATTGATGGATAGATAGAATATATATATATATATATATATATATATATATATATATATATATAGATGGATGGATATATAGATAGATAAAGAGTTGTAAAATGTACTAATACCATTGTAAACAGTATTGTACAACAAAGTCAATTTCATACTACATAATACATACGCAATCCAGTACAACCGCCATCAAAAGCTATTGGCATGTGTGGCCATGAATTGGACCGCCTGTATAGAACAATGGACCAATAACACTCGATGATAAACAGCGATGTTTACAGGCCCAACCCAACAACTACTCACCCTCCTCCCTTCCTCCCTGTTATTGATTTCTTGTAGATCCAGCCGATTCCACTTAAGTGCCTTTTACACAATGGTCCATTTATAATTATACTACTATAGGTGCCAACACTTCTAATTTTTTTAAAAGGCGACGAGGAACACATTTATATATCCTTTCTTTAAAAAAATATAGCCTTGTGGAGAACATTGTGCTTATTTGAGTCAACAAAAAAAATGATATGGCGCACAACTCTACTGAAAGATTTGAAAATTAGAAATGTATTTTTTACAGATAGATAAACAGATAACTTGATTTCCTTTTATAATTAAAAGTCAGTTTGAAAGTTCGTTGAGTCAAACAGATATCATAAAATACGTACCGACGACACTAACACTCTCAAAAACAGCCAATCTGGACACTGTAAAAAGTTGTCAGTTTGGCGTTTTTACGCAAATCGTTGCATTCGAAATAATGTATTTACTTAATTACTTTACAGAATTCAGATCTACACTACGTTTTCAACAGTTTTCATCTATTTATGACATCAAGTATTATTATTGCCCCTATGACGCTTTCATTGTGATGGTTTCGGGTGGATAATACCCAGGTTTAATTTCTTTGGTAATAAATAAAAAAATAATAATAATAATCTAAAAAATCGAAATTTAAAACCAGAAAATAGAAGTTGCATTGAAGGTAAAATATAAGGTTTTAGAAAGACCTTATTAAATGTTATGAACAATCAAGTGGCTCCATAGCGCAGTGGATAAACTGTCAGACTTTAACCTTGAAGGCACTGGGTTCAATCCCATTGTGGACATTTTAAATAAAAAGTTTGCTTTATTGAGAAAGACATCATTTTTGTTGTTATAGTCACTGGACATATATTTAAAACCTTAAATTAATCTATTATTATTATTATTGTTATTATTATTATTATTATTATTATTATTATTATTATTATTATTATTATTATTATTATTATTATTATTATTATTATTATATTTTTAAAAACAACATCGGTACCATTCAATGTGCTATCGTCTAGCATGTATATGTAAACGTCGACTGTTATCATTTTATAATAGTTTATCATTATCATCAGTTTATTCGTTTACCGCGTCTTTGCCATTTTGGGGTTTTTTTTCTTCTTCTTTTGTTGTTGTTGTTGTTTTTGTTGTTGTTTTTCAAAAACTTTCTGTCCCATCATTGTTTATGTCTATTTACCTTATCTACGCCATTCACACTACACATCTCTCATTCGTCCTTAGTGTCTTATTCGTCGTGTTGTGTTGATAAAGGGGAAATCAGAAAAGCCCACAGTATGTCTTCGTCTATTAAATTGAGGCTTACAATTCAACACTTATCGTTATTTTTTCTTTCGAGCTTCAAGCAGCAACATTTTCATTAATCAACCAGAACCGCCAACGGAGGTGCATAAAAACGGTGCGTTTCTGTACACCTCCAGTGGAGGTGCATAAAAACGGTGCGTTTCTGTACACCTCCAACGGAGGTGCATAAAAACGCCACCAAACATGATCACCAGAGTACTGTAATGTAAGATAAGTTCTCGATCCCAGGATCGTCTTTCAACTCTGCTCACGTCTGCTACTTCAGGTTTGTTTTAGCAGTTGATTATCTTACCACAACTTGTTTTCACACACGGACAACTGTATGTTGCTGTGTCACGGGTCAGGGGCTATAGTCGCTTACACTTAATGTTGGGCCACACAGAAAAATCAACAGAGGATGTACCAAGTTACACAGACAACGTTGTTTACTAATCTGCCTTCATTAAATGACGATGGGTACAATATCGAATGAAAATAGTTCTTTCCCCGCGAAACTGCGGGCTTTTTACTAGTATATATATATATATATATATATATATATATATATATATATATATATATATATATATATATAATATATATATATAAATATATATATACAAACACACACATTATATATATATATATATATATATATATATATATATATATGTGTGTGTATATATATATATATATATATATATATATTATATATATATATATATAGCTTATGTGTTTAATACTACACACTTTCTTCCAACGTTTATCTTTTATATTGTTCTAGTCCTTTGTCTAGATATGCCCCTGTAAATGTTTTTTAACCAAAAATCAAACAATTAAAACTAAAACTAAAAACAAGTATTATTAATGAAATACTTTTTTCAACGATGTGTTCTGATTTTATTCTAATTTACTTAACGTTGACGGCAACAAAAGAATGCTGGTAGAAGAACAACAATGACGTCAGATAAACAACAACTTCTGTCAACAACTAAATCCTCCGAACAACCACTCCACTGAGCACTAAAATTTGCTTCCCTTTGTTTTCTCCTTTCCCCCCCCCCTCTCTCTCTCTCTCTCTCTCTCTCTCTCTTTCTTTCTTTCTCTCTCTCTCTCTCTCTCTCTTCTTCTTCTTCTTCTTCTTCTTCTTCTTCTTCTTCTTCTTCTTCCATTCATCTATCTACCTATCTACCTATTTATGTTTCTATTGACATCTCTGTCTGGACATGTCTATCTATTTCTCCCAAGCTCGCAGGTTTATTTCCTCACATATCCCTTCCTCTTTTCTGTTTTATTGATTTGTAATACAATTGAGTCGTTTCTTCCAACTGCGCCAGACTGCTGGAAGAGAAATAAAGGACGCAATTGAGGCTCAGTATGGATGCTGGACAATGTCCCTGTAGTCTTGACAAAGGGAGACTATCGAGGAAAAAAATACAATGCAATTTTTTTTAAAAAATTGGCTTGTTTCAATTATTCCATTCATGATCAATCGTCTCAACACGCTTTTATGTCTAGATAGATCGTATGAGTACATTTTAATGTCAAGTTCGGCATATACAATTTAAAGTCAAAGTCAATGCCTTAGTTGAACAGAATGAGTTGGGGTTTTTTTAAATTTCAAAACATTTCATTTTTCTTATTCTGATCGTTTCATTCTGAGTTTGGATTGAAGCCCTCTCATCTAGTTTATCCCAACATAACAGCAATGTGTTGCGGAAGGTAACATTTTACTTGTTGCCTTTGGTGGAATTTATTCGTTGGTCCAGTGTTGATGGGATAATTAACAAGCGTTGATCATCATCATAGCTTGTATCTCCAACACCGAACCCACTCCACAGCATCTGTGGAGCAGACTCTTAGGTCATGGTCAGTGCAGCTGGGCCCATCCTGGCATTCTCTAAGGATGTGCTCCATCGTCTGCTCTGGGTATACACATGTATACAAGCTAGTCTCAGCAGGTCACCACTTTTTCATGCTTCCAGCTGCTTTCCCAATTTTTTGCCCGCGCTCTGTTCAGTGTTACCCATTCATTTCTGGGGACATGTAGCAAGCGTCCACGTCGCGTCCCTGAAATCCCTCGCTGGAGACCGATTGCTACAACACGCATAACACCAATAAACGTTGATAAAAATCTGAGAAGGTGTGCATGATACAATGCCAGAAAAATATAAAAAAATACAACAAAAAAAAGGACTTCCACCATATCCACCGTTATCTTATAAAATTCAAGAGATCTTGTCAGATATATTAAATTGAAAACGCTATGTCCCTCCGATCAGTCCTGTTCTTTGGTATCTTATACACATTGCCAAATTCGAATCTGGTTACTTATCAATAGTCAAGTACAAGTATAGTAATATCTGATGGCGGATATTATAAGAACGCTTGTGTAAAACATTTGGATAGCAGGCAATTTATTGTGTGTAAAAATATTTAGCTCCATGTCGTCCATGATTATGATCAATCTGATGCTACGGGATTCTGAGCTACAAGGATCCACTATCCCAAGTTCACAAGGAATGTAGTGGTGAATTTTGGAAGAAACGAATGCAATGGGATTCTGAGCTACAAGGATCCACTATCCCAAGTTCACAAGGAATGAAGTGGTGAATTTTGGAAGAGAAACGAATGCAATTGTGTATCTATTCTTGAAAAGGCACTCTGAAAGTATTTTTTTTCCTTGAGCATTCCTCCAATTTTTTTTCTTTTGGATACTGGTATTTCCTTAATGACCCCCTTGCAAACTTTCCATCTAATACCGCTTATTCGAGTTGGCCATCAATGCCTTCAACTGTGTTAACTTCTCTATTTGAAAAACCAGTTTAAGTTGAATTAAAAGGGAAGGAGTAAATCACGCAAAACAAAACTAAAATTGAATCGAGTCTTCATGGCGAACCGGAAGAACTCCCATGACGTGAACTTCCTTCCCGTTTCCTGTCTTGCTCAATCGCGCGTTACTGGTATTCAGGGAAAGGAGACTTTTTCCCCCAAAGGAGCAGTGGTTCGTTTATGTACGATTTTTCCTTAAGTTTAAAAAGGACAAAAAAATTTAATTTACCCTTTACGAAAGAGTTTTTAAAAGATCAAAAAGGACAAAACACATTTGAAATTTCTTTTTCTTTATCTCTTTTTACATGGCAGCTCTAGTCCTTGCACCGAAACCTCAATGGAAAACTGAGCGACCTCCTGCCATTTTCTCGTGAAAAAATATTGTCCATTAACTAACCCATCCTTTGTTTGTGTTGTCCCCTCCCCCACCCTTTTCTCCTCTATCAATCTCCACCTCTCTCTTCTCTCTCTC
>NC_088360.1:32499599-32519599 GCF_034508935.2 Berghia stephanieae
CAATATCTATTTATATATCTATCTATCTATCTATCTATCTATCTATCTATCTATCTATCTATCTATCTATCTATCTATCTAATCACTATCTATCTAATCTATTCTTCTCTACTTCATCTATCTATCTACACAATCCTATCCGCTATCTATCTAATCTATCTTCCTATCAATATCTTCTAAATCTATCTATCTACCTATCTATTTATCTATCTATCTTTCTATCTAACGCATTCAACATATTATCCACCTTTGTCCGACACTCTAACCTCCACCCACTCAACCCCCCCCCCCCCTCTCTCTCCCTTCCCTCCCCCAATTCCACCACCCCATTTAACCCTTTACGCCCTATTCAAGTCACTGTGTCTGTTTACTAGTCTAGTGCCGGTCGACTCGCTGTCACAAGCACTCTACGTAATAACAACTCTATCGATTTGAAAAAAATAGTTTTCTGCACGGCTGGAAACTTTTCTGCAAGTTTATTATTTGTTTGTTGTGCCCTAGGGAAACCGTTCTCATTATCTGTTTTCATTTTCAATTCTTTTATTTACTTTACCCTCTTTCTTTATACCATTTTACCGAAGTAACAGATGCAAGTTGTTTTTGTACCTAGAGGGGAGTATAAGGTAAGCAACAAATAATTGCAGATAGGACAATTTTCTGAAGTATTATCAATTTGTTGGTGTTGCTCCAAGGGGAAATATTTCATTATTTTTTTATGACTTTCTTCTGTCGTCTTCCAACTGTTTGTCTAATTCTCAAATGGCACTAAAAATTTGTTTTGCAGCATTGAAAAAAAGGCTAAAAGTGTAGATGAGAGATTTGTTTTAATAGCTGTCTGTGCGATATTATATTATATAATATTGTCCAATATCACCTGATATTGTATTACACCATGTATCCATACTACATCTTAACATATTATCTTATCTTAGCTTACCTTGTCATACAGTTTATTTGATAAAAATAAGTGAAGGATTACATAACGTAATAACTTAGCGACATATTGTCGCAAAATCGTGTAACACATATCAAAGGAATCGCCATCTGTACATAGCATATCGTAAAATAGCATAGTACAGCATTCCACACCATACTGTATCATAATATATCGTACCACGTCATACTCTTCCACACTATACCATACTATATCATACCATACACATGCGTTCCTATAGTATACTACACTATATCATAACATATCATCATATACCACACTATATAGTATATCATTATAGAGAAAAGTATGCCATGCTATATTATACAAAGCATTTACCTACAATACCATGCCATACAGTATCATATCATACCACACCATTCTCTACTATGCATACGATACCATGATATGCCAAATCTTACCATAACAAACTATACTATATCTTTATGTTCCATGCTATACCGTACCACACCAAAGCATGTCTTCCCTTACCTTACCGTAACAGAGGAAACTGTCTCCTGCCATACAGTTCTGTAATAAGCTATTATAAATTATTTTATTTTAAAGACTTTATCAGCCATCTTCAAGCAATAATCTAGAGACCTACAAATTCATAATTCCAAAATTAAGATATTATTACTGTTTTGCCATTATAATGGTATATCTACTTGCGAAAGTAGCGATTTATCCCAAAACGCCAAAGACGTAATGTGTCTTTTAAAACTAAGATAAGATAAGATAAGATATACTTTATTCATCCAAAAAAAAAAATGGAAATTCGTTTACAGACGTGGCATACATGAAAATGTAGAAACACAAAGTTGAGAATCTATGGCGACAATGTATACATATATAATATATGCAAATACACAAAAATGTAGAATTATACTAGAGTATTATTGTCCATTTCAAGATATAGAAACCAGGATAACATTCAGCTCTATGTGTCCAATGGCTCTGAAGGACGATTTAAAAAAGATCCTATCTGCCAAGTAATCATTTTTAGTTATGTGGCATTCTACAAACCAATAAGATAGAAAGAAAGTTCGACATAGGTTATGGAAAGAACAGAAAAAATTGACTTTAATATCTGTTATATCCACTGAATGTTATCAGTGCTTTATAAGAGACCCTGTTGCAGCAACAGTACTTAACACATAGGACAATGCATGACGTTTATAAGATGCTATCTCAATTTTTTTAAAAGAAAACGCTATTGCGGACCAGGTACTCACTTTATATCTGAGTAAGGTGAGAAAAATGGATAAAGAGCCTTTTCCGAGATCTCAATTTTGCACCATCCAGAGAGGGACTGAATCGTGGAGCTACATATTCAAAGGCGACTGTCATACCACAAGATTACACAATCATTCATTTCGTTGTTGATTTCTCTATGTTTGTAGTCTTGTACTCGTACTTTATAATAATGAACAGATAATATTTATAATTAATGGATAGATGTCTTTTGCACTTCATGAACCAATACATGCCTGACCATTGCCAATCCAATTTTCATATAAATTGAAACAAAGAATCATTGAATTGGTTGATCGTTGATTATGGATATTGATTTTCATTGAGTGCCTTCAATCAAAGTGGAATATATTATATAGTTAAGTACAGGGGTAATTGTAAGGTCACTCAAGTTTACATACAACGGTGTGTCGTATTTCAGTTCATAGAGGTTGATAAGGTTCGAAAGTAGTCCTTCAGAGCCATTGGCCATTGGAGCAGGAGTTTTTCCCGGTTTCTGTAGCGTGAAACGGACAAAGCAATTCTGGATAGGACGCTTGTCTATCGCTAAGTACTTTCAGCCAAATCTCAGTTACCAATTCATTGTTGGGTGGACAGCAGGGAGGGTTAGAAAAAATCTCGACTGCACCCCGGATCGATCTTTGTCCCTTTGCGTGTGCAAAGTAGAATTGTCAGATAAAAAAAACAACTCCATGCTGATTTGAGTTAATTCCCTTTGTTTGATAGTCGAGCACTACTGTAGAAGGAACGATATTGACTTCACTCAGCTCTTTGTTATTATTTTTGACAGCGATTTTCGTGATTAGTTGCCACAAAATTATTGATGCTGTTCCTTTGCGTAGCCATCGTTCACTTGAAGCCTGACACTGACCAAAAATGACGTCAAAAGGCAAGTATTTGGCCACAAAAGAAAACAAATCGTGAGTTGTATTCGATAGTTCAACCAATGGAATCCCTTGTTTCCTCGAGCTCTACTTAAGACAACTTACTTGCCGCTGCACAAACCTAAAAATGACATCAAACTAAAAGTCATAGAGGGTTCTAGTGTCAGGCTATATGTTCACGATGGCTACGGCCTTTATAACGAACCAACACAAAACTATGTGTAATGTTTAAAGTCTGATTAATACAAGTTAGTGAGAACCACTAATAAAAAAAAATGGCTGCCTGAAAAACAATAAGAAAGAACTGAGTGACGTCAATTTCGTTCTATTTTATTTTCAGTCAGACTATAAACGTTCAAGGTTACAACAGTGTTCTGTGTTGGTACATTATATCTGGCTGGCGGATGTTATAAGTGCTTTTATCTAAACGCATAGCATCAAATAATAATGTAGCTTCTGGGAATTCCCGAAAGTCAACACGATGTCATAGGATTCCTTTGTCTGCTTTCTTCCATCAACTCACCCGGCCTATCTTCATGATTGTTATATCACGTGCATTGGGAGATAACCCTTACCACTTAGCAGGTCTGTCCGATTCATTCACACCAAATCATCGGATACACCTATTGGAAAACCACTCACTCACGTTCGAAGAATACACAAGTTAACGATTACGTTCCATGAACCTAAACGATTGACCAACGACGAAGAAAAAAAAACAGGCTCTGTCCTCAGACGTCGCCACGTAACTCCGGTGGTGGACGAGTTGACGTTACCCGAACCTGAACGATGGACCAACGAAGAGGAAGAAAACTGGGATTTATCGTAGCCATCGTTAACATATAGATAGTATGCGCTTGGCTAAGAAGCTCATAACATTGCCATCCGGAAGTATAACGGACCAACACACCAAACTGTGTGTATCCATGAACGTTTAGAGTCGGGTTAATACAATTCAGTGAGCATTACTCATAAACGCGGATGGCAAAAAACATTAACAAAGACCTGAGTGACGTCATCTGCATACTATCTATAGATAGAATGCGGTTGGTCAAGGAGTTCACAACATTGCCATCCGGAAGTATAATGGACCAACACACAAACTCTGTGTAACCATGAACTTTTATAGTCTGGTTAATATAGTTTAGTGAGAACAACTCACAAACGCGGATGGCAAAAACAATAACAAAGACCTGAGTGACGTCATCTGCATACTATCTATAGCTTTGTTACTGGAACCCAGTAGGCCAGGACTTATTGTTTGACGTCATTTTTTAGGTTTTTGCACCGTCTAGTGAGTTATAGTTAGTAGTGCTCAAGGAAATAGCTGATTCCATTGGTTGACCTTTTGAATACAACTCACGATTTGTTTTCTTTTGCGGCCAGACTTGTCTTGTGACGCCATTTTTTGCTCAGTATCAGGCTATAAGTTAACGATGGCTACGGATCTATCATCAGCCGTCTGGGGACTGATCTTGGTTTTATTCGTCGTGGTTGGTCGATCGTTTAGGTACGTTGAACACCAATCGTTAACTTGCTAATGTACCAGGTGTAAGAGGGGGAGGGAGAGAGAGAAGGTAAGCTGTTAGACATGTGTGCTGGCGGCACAAGGCAGCACTCACTATCCATTAACCCTTTTCCCATGGAATTGATTCACTGGTTCTGTTGTGAATACTTTATTGGACTGCACAATTTATTAGGGGATTGACCCGTTCATTAGCTCTGTAATTCATTTTGAGTGGAAATCGTGTATATTTATAATATATTCATATATATATATATATATATATATATATATATATATATATATAATATATATATATATATATATATATTCATATGAACTTGTAGTTGAGGACATTCTACGGTTAATAAACATTAGTTCTTTATACATAATATAATTAGCAAATTATTGCACAGGGTTAGAAACCTGTAGACGACCGAGTCCTTATTCCACACACTATGGGCCTAACCCTTGACAGAATTTATTTTGAACCATATTATATTCTATTATTATTTATCTGTTCGTAACTAGTAACTACAGCCATAACCTTCAACGAAATCCAAGCCGCTTTTTTTACTACTCTTTTGGTTAAAACGGTAAATAGGATGCCAGATTAGAGTAAAATTAATTTAAATATTTCTACAGCTTATTTCTACACACTCACTAGTCGCGATGCTATTCACAGTACTTTATCGTTTGTCACTCTAACAGACAAAAAAAAATGTAAGAATTCAATTCATACAGTACACGTTGCCTGTATTGTCGTATTCTTATATTATAAGTCAGGTATTAGTCCCATTTGGGTAGAATAGGGTAATGCTTGTAAAATGTCGCCATGTGTCGTCCTACATGTTAGTCTTGCTGTTGGCTAAGCACATATTGTAAAGCGCTTTGATTACGTTTAGTGGACATTGGTCTATGTAAAAGCTCAATTTGTTTTTCAATTTTTAATGCGTGTAAAGTGCCTTACCTGACTACAAATCGCTTGGGGCCGGGGGTGGTGGGGGGGGGAGTGAACGGTAGGACTATAATTCTGTCACCCATCTTATCTCTGACCACATACACTATAGCTCGTAATCCCCACAAGAAGAGTCACCACACTGTTGAGGCCTCTAGAAAAATAAAAATGTTATAAAATAACCACTGCCTCAGTTAGATTAACACCAATGGAATTCTCACACTACTTTTGTCATTATTCTTTTCATCACTTTCATTTGATGTTGATATAATTTGATAAGTATATAAATGTTATACATCGGTAGTACTTAATCACTGTTCTCAAAGTTCTTCACAATGTCTCATGTTGTATTCTCCTCAAAAGTCCTATGGAGCAAATTTCAAGATCCACACACATGTTCGCCTATAAACCAGTTAACTGCCCTACTCTGGAGACACACTTATTTAAACATTTGCCCAGAAAACTCGCCCTTTGAATATTGTTCATTTTAAATGAATCAGTCGATATTTGAAGGACGAGTTTTTCCTGAGTACGGCAGTGAATTTTTTAATGGACTCTTTTTTATTTCTATCATTGAGTAAACGACAGCAGAATATTTACATACCACTCATCTTCAATGGCCAAAATGGAGGAATCACGATGTCAAGAGAATTATATATTTTCCTCTTTGCATTTATATTCTGTTTTTGCTAAATATTATTTGCATACGTTTATGGGCGGCTTTGTGGTATAGCGTAATAGCAAAACTACTACAAAGCATCCTAATTATCCTTAGTCAAAACAAAAGCCTAACAGTTCAATAATATCTTTTTACTTCAAGCATCCGGTTTTTCTAAAATGATTTTAACGTGAATGGTTATCTCGCCTACGCTAATAATTCTTTAGGTTCTTGAGATATAAAATCGGTGTAAAATATAGTTTGAAAAGCAATGTTATGATTGAGGTCCCTGGAAGAGTACAATAAAACGATTCTTGAACTCCTACTTTTGAAATTTCCCACTCCTCAAATTGTGCTTCCAAGGTCATGCATCAGCATCGGGAAATGTCCGAAAGTACTAATGCAGAAATTCAAGAGTCTTATTATGTCTTTATTCCTCACGATTTCGACACTAAGTGTACTTTTTGTTACTTATTTTAATCCCGACAGTAAAGCGGATTGAGGCGATGGGACTACATTTTGCCAACCAATTGATCTGAACTTGAGATTGGAATACTGAAAAGACACTGTTTATCGACGATATCGGGAGTTAATAATAAGCTAATGGTCATCAGCCATTGCTTCTAATGTGTAACACCATTAATTACAAAAAAGCTAGTATTCAAAATGTTCCTTTTTGTGAACGAGTTTTGTTCCTGAAATGTTGATTCCGAACACATCGCCATTATTTGAAGTCGGACAGATTAAACTAGCACCATATTGGCATATCTGCACACATGAATTGTTTAAAATTACCTAAATAAATTGGTCAGGTCGTTGACATTTCGGTTGGTTTGAGATCACTGACCTCAAACATTAGCATAAACTTGAAGTATTTCACTCCTTCCATGACCGATGATGTACGGTACTCCATCAATCACAAGAGTATTGATATAGTATTTGGTGCATTTGACCCTCAGATTAAATCCTTATTTAAGATTTCAGTGTGTCAGAAAGGACCCAATGACTCTTTAGAAAGAATATCGTTTTGTTTATGAAAGTTTGACGTCACTAAAAGGAATCCTTGGATAGTGATCTGAAAAGGTGTGTGTGTGTGAAACAGTACCAGACAAAGAGGACAGTAACATGCAAGAAAACACCCTCGTTTTTCTAATGTTTTTCTTTTTCTTTTTCTCACTCCTCTGTCTGGAACTGTTTCCACTGGAACACTTAATAAGATATTTATCGTACACGCGTGTTGGTTTCCTAACTTGTCACTTGGATCTAAAGCGCTAAACATCGAAATTTGACATTCCAACTGTTCAAAACACTTTATCAATACGATAAAAACAAAGAATTGGATATGGATGTCTTTTGTATTTTTGTACATATGATATGAATTCAATTGATATACCGATTTCACAGAATCTCATTCTAGAGTAGCCTATATGTATCATTCTCAAGTTTTTGAAAGCAATATCATCCTAAGGTAGAATTATCAGTAGTCATCCGGGCCATGAGCTCGGAAATAGATAGCTATACAAGTCATTTTACCTTCTGAAAATTAATAGTAACATTGTGGGCAACAATCTAATAAGGAAAAACTAATTGTCTTGCTTGACGTGAGATTATTCAGTACAATTAAACAGAATCTGGCTGCCAAGCCTACCAATGCTGCATTATCGTTTGCAAAAAAATAAAAAAATAAATAAGACGAGATTACGTTTACGATTGAACTCAGATAAATTTTTATTTTAACTTGATATGAATGACATTGAAATATAATTAATTTTTTGTCATGTGGACTGGATTCATTCAGTATAGAATTTCATTTCAACATAACCCGGCTTTAGATTCATTCATTAAATAAATTATGAATTGCAATAAAGTTGTCTTCATTTTTGATAGACGAATCTATCTATAATGATAATTTGTTCACACGATCTACAAAGTAAATCTATATTGAACACCTGCTCTGAGCCAACAGTCTAGCAGTGAATGGAGTATAGATTGTGGTCTAAGAGAAATACCATGTTTTACTTTTCGGTAAGGGATTAGCAGTGACGGCTGGTAATAATGGGCAGGGTGGGCAAATACCAGCCTGTTTTTTCGAGTTATAAGCTGTATTACCAGGTCCAAAATGATCAAATTTAAATTAGATAATTTCAAAAGTTACTACTTAAACTTGATACTTCGTACTGAAATCAATTTGTGTGTATTTTTGATAGATTGCGAATCACCATGCACCCCGTAATGCATAAACCAGGATACGCTCCTGTTCTTTTTATCACCCCCCCCCTCCCCCCCCCCCCCCCCCAACCACTCCACTCCACTCCGCCCACATCGTCATCTCATTGTCACGTCGTCTGACGGTGAACTAACTCCGATTTTTGCTGTCTGGCCTCTCTAGTACTAGGTCGGGCTAATTCAAATGAGCCCACCTTAATAACCAGTGAACACTGAATAGAGCTTTTGGCAAACGAACTTTTTCTTATTTATTGCCTTACTTGTGCTGGTACCATTGATGTAATGACTTTGGGAAGGTTCCAGTATTGAATTAAATTTATTAACTTACTAATATTATATCAATTTAGTATTAATTTGTGTTGTTTTTATATATTTGTTTATCCATTTAAATTATTTCTTTTTTTTTTCTCGTTTTCTATAAGTACTTCTCAAAACTCATTTATTTAAATTGTTTTCTTATTTTTTTTTGTTGTTTTTTTGTTTTTGTTTTTTAACAAATTAATTTGTTAGTTCTTTTTATTATTATTATTATTCTTAAAGTAATTACCGCTGTATTTTTATTGCCAGACTAAATAATTTTGCAAAACAATGTAATTTTTTATTGTATTCCCTCTAATAAAATAAAACACTTTTATTCAAAAGTCACGACTATATAAATATATAAAATACAACCACCATTTTGGTTTTCTCAACAATTGAATTAGTATACGAGAAATACTCTTCTGAGTAAGGAGAGAGTTGAATTCTAAGTTATAGAGGAAATAAATACGTTTAAAGGAAGGGTGGGCAGATTCCGTACTTGCCCGTCCTGAAGCTAATACATAAGATGGTTCGCGACGAAGAGGCGGGAAGCTAGGGTTGGTTGGGGAAGGAGTAAAGATAACACGGTCGTTATTGTGATAGTATAACGAATGCATGAGGAGAGATTGGTAACATTATTGGCGAAAGCCTAATATTAAATAAACTTTGTAATATCGTATGGTGGTAACCATCATTGTCGACGACATCGTCGTTGTCATCATCATCATCATCATCATCATCATCATCATCATCATCATCATCATCATCATCATCATCATCATCATCATCATCATCATCATCATTAACCAACAACAACAACAACAACAACAACAATATTAACAACAAGTACAACAATCGTTTCCACAACTATAATTCTAACCAACAGCACCACCAAAACCACTATCATAATTACATCCTCCCTCACCGCCTCGTCTTCCCCTTCCTCCTCCACCACCACCACCACCGCTACCACTATTCCAACCACTACCACCACCGGCACAATCATTCTAACCACCAAGACAGCAGTAAAAATTATGCAATTTCAGCTCTGATTGAAACTCGAGTCATATCGCTGTTGTTGCTTCTCGATGAAAACTTAAAGGTTACTACATACTACTAAAAACCAGTAATGTAACAGAAATATTAATCTCGCCGTTGAGGGATTAAAGCATCTCTTTAATTTTTCGAGTGAACGAAATGGACTTCTATTGTCAAGGTGTTGTCGCATTATGTCTCGTCGCTTTATTTTTTAGTTGTATTCTCTTTCGTGATTATTTTTTGATTACGTTTGGAATAATTAAAATCTACTGGTATTGTCATTTCATTGTGAATGTGATTATTTGTGGTTGAAATATTTTTTTTAAAGGTGAAAAAAAAATTATAATTAAAATAAATAAATAAATAAATAAATAAATAATATATATATATATATATATATATATATATATATATATATATATATGACCGGATCATCTTTGCCCAACCACTGTAAATAGGCTAGAACCGCCACTGGGATTAGTCTTCTCAATTTTCATTGTAAAAGCTTGGCAGTGGTGTAGATTGCAATGTAAGATAAAGCAGTTAGAGTAACAATAAAAAGAGAATAATATGAAAATGACTCAACTTTTCACTGCCCGAACAAGATGAATGTTTGTCATGAGATACTGGTCCTTCTATTTTTCTTTTACTGCATTTGGTTTGCCCAATGTTATACCACATTGCAGAGTATTTCGCAATGGAACATATTACTTATTTTTCATTGATTTACAAAGATTTACACGAAGTTCATTTTGTTTCATTAGATTTCCAACCTGAATCCTTGGTAATCCTGCGTGTTTCATCAACAATCCTAAATGTACTAAACTGTGCCGATGACTCCATTTGTAATCAAGTAAGCAAGGATCTTTCCTCTCTTTTTTGAGGGGACTTTGATCAATAATAAACTACGTGTACATATACAAAATAAGTGCGCGTCGATAATAGACAATCAAAATTGATAATATCTACATCGATTGATTTCATTTGAATACTCAAAATTTATCCGAGTTTCTTTTTTGTTTTGTTTTTGGTTTCTTTTGTTTTGTTTTGTTTTTGAACCCACAACTTTGACTTTAGGACTCCACAAATACCATTGAACATTGATTTCTTGATTTTAGTTTGCCTAGATTATTATTATTTGTCTGTCCCCTGGTCACTCTTAAGACAGGCATCGATCCAATGGCCAGTCGTACCGGAGCACCAAGGTGGGAGAATGAAAGACAAGATAATTATATTCCAGACTGTAAATGTTCTGGTTAAATACTCTCCCTCCCAACTCCCTGTCAATGAATAGGGGAATTGATGGACAAACGACTCGCTCCGATAGCAGTGACTTCTTCTGACAGACACTTACAAAACACTCTTTTCATTTTAGCCAGGGACCTTTTGCTTCATTTTAGGCAGGGACCTTTTGCTTCATTTTAGCCAGGGACCTTTTACTTCATTTATAAGGTTTTTTAAAAATACATTTATTCATTCCAAATGGTAACATTATCTTTAGGACCTATGCCAAGGGGAGATTGAATAAAAATGGAGTCATTCGCAGTGCAAAGACGCAAGGTGAGCTAGGGCGAGGTGATTTGCTCATGGCCACATAACGCGGCGGGTAGTCGATTTCGGTACCACTCGGGTACGAAGCAAATCCCATACCGCTGACTTTTCCAATTAAATCTATAGATTAAGATAATCCTTAACTTGTCAACACATTTGTTTGCTTTATGAAGTCTCGAGTTTAGGACTTTTCGACACGTTCGGGGTCATATCACATGATGATATAACATGGAGTTTTGGGGGGTTTTTTGTTGTTGATAAAATGGTAAAAAGTGTGTTATGTCAAAGTCAGTTGCTTGTGGTGCAGTCAGACAGGCAGGATAGCTCTAATTAAAAAGACCATGAAAAGTTGCAAGAATCAGTTTAGAATGTTGAACATAGATGAAGAGAGATGTAATTTTTCTTTGTAATTGACTCATATAATTCCATCAATCAATCATGACGTTGTTTTCCATTCATCTCCCGACTCTTATAACTCTATCCATGGGTAGTAGTTGGATTTTATTCCAGTCTGACAACCATCCTTAGCATTTTCATCAAGCGTATAGTCAGAGCAATGTTACTCAGGAATCAGTGGGATTCAAGGTCGTGTCGCTATTTTGAACCTAGAATCAATAACTAATAAATAAATAGTGCAACGCCGCAAATGACCCTATTGCGAGGTGGTGACCTGCTCAATTCTGCACAGCGCAGCGGCAGGTGATCGAACTCGGTAGCTTTCGGGTACTAAGCAAAGACCGTAACGCTGAGCCACGCTGCAAAAGGCCTATATCATGTCCACTAAATCAAAATTGTGTTCACACTGTCATACAAATTAACGTATAATTTGATAAGTACTTTTCCTATTCTGCATATTATAATGATAGAATCAGGCCAAACAATTATTTTAGCTGACATCTGCATTAGGTTGGTTTCACTGTAATATTTAGATACAAGACGTTTAATTTGTTAAACAAATCGATCCAGTTTTGAAAAGACTTGTAATTTTTCTTAAATAAAAAAATATTACACACATTTGACCCAGGGTTAAACTGATCCCTTTTAGAATATATTTCTTGGACATTGAATTTCTCCTTGCCAAGTATAGGAAAATTGTCACATTCGATACCATAAAACCATCATTATTCTCATTCTTATTTGTGTTGTATATCACACAATATGAAGAATCTTTTCGTCATATTGAAAAGAACTTAACGCTGTGTTGCACAGTTTGTTTACTGAACAAAGAGAAGTAAGTATTATAGCATGCTTTTGAGTTAGGTTTAAAACATCCATTTCTATGTTGGATGGGTGTGACGTTTCAGGGCAAATCCGGAAATGGTCGGTAAAGAGAGAGAGAGAGAGAGAGAGAGAGAGAGAGAGAGAGAGAGAGAGAGAGAGAGAGAGAGAGAGAGAGAGAGAGAGATAACAGGATCGAGAGTTAGATAGATCGACTGTATTGATTGCTAGGCCTCCTGGATTATTCGATTCTCATAATGGTAGCTGCCCTCTTTGTAAAAAACGGTTAGGTATTCTGCTATTATCAAACATTTATTGGAAACCATTTTGATTGAAAGATGATAGTTATTATTTTCAAGCTTTGATTTTAATGCCGTTTATTTCTCTCTTAGGAGATTTTAGAGATCACTGATGGAATTTTTTTTTCTTTTTAAAACTGATTAATTAAGATTAAGTTTTGAGAATGTATCTCGGTGATTTGTGTTAAAGTGGTCTAATACTGATATATTGTTTTCCCTATATATTCTGTAGTTAAAAGTCCATTCAGCAAAAGGTCCACGATTAACTTTTGTAAATATTCAAATAAGTAAATCATTAATAAAATTGTATTATTGCCTAACAGGTGTTATTGTTAATAAAATGGTAATATTTCCTAACAGGTGTTATTATGTCTAGTCCTACATGATTGGCCAGAGACCCTTTATAAAGCGCCTTTTCACGATGTGTGGATTTTGCTCTATATAAAGGCTCAAGTATTTATTCTTCGCATTTCCCTTTTCGTTCCTCTTTTCATTTTATCTTTCCTCTTTTGTTTTATTTTTCCAAAGTCAATTTTTTTTATTGTGATTGTGACTGCCATCCATCAAAGCTGCTTGTCATAAACAAAGAAGAACTAAAATAGGAAGTTACATTTCATTGCATCAACTTCAAAGAAAATAGATGCAATTACCCAAGAGCTGTTAACTAAAATGCACAGCTGTAAAATACAGAAGTTGAAGATCTATTCTGAACACTGTAATCAACCTGCCAGATAAAAAGTTAATTGATCCAATTATCTGATTCAGAGTCGAAATGTCAAGAGAAATTGATAAATTATTCTTTATGTATTTACAAATTTAAAAGGATCATATTGTTAAATAACTGCTACTAGCTTCCTAATTGCCATTTTTCTGTATTTTAAAGATAAAACGGCGGCAAACACTTTAACTTAGAGGGTGACGTAATGTCATTTTCTTTCTGTATAATAGGGTCTTGATCGCTTAACTTGAAGAACACTTGATTAGTTCTCCTCCTCCTCCTCCTCCTCCTCATCATCATCATCATCATCATCATCATCATAATCATCATCATCATCATAATCATCATCATCCTTCCCCCCCCTCCTAGGACCCTCTTCTCCTCCTCCTCCTCACTCTTCTTCTTATTATTATTTTTCATCTTTTTCTCCTCCTCCTCCTCCTTCTCCTCCTCCTCCCCGTCCTCCTCCTCTTCCCCTTCCTTCTCCACCTTTTTTTTCTCCTTCTTCTTCAATTACTACTTCATCATATGTACACATTATTTTTAAATTCCTCTTTCTAGTGACTTTACAATGTTCAACAGGCAAGTTACAATAGAACTTGAATGTTGTACTTGTCATAACAAGCAAAACTATCCTTTTAAAAGTTGTGAATAGCGGATGACACAATGAGATCAAAGCACAACAGATTCCTGTTTAAGATGGATAATTTTCTCAAATGATTTACAATTATTTTTCACAAATTTAAAAATGGAAAAATTGTCTACAAAATGCATTGTACCGTCAAATTTCTAAAGTCGAATTTACGGGTTAGATGAAAGCGTAAGACGTCTAAAATATTGCCGGTTACCTTCAGGTGTTTATAGACAATAATTAATGAACCTTGACGCCTCTCGCCGTCTTCGATATATATTAGATATAATAAGAATAATATCTTGGCGTCGTCATCAACACAATAATAAGCGGTGCCAATTAAAAATGTGCTGATTCCAGTTATGCCTAAAGTATGAATGCAATGCTGATTTATATTTTATCGTAACGAGTTGTATAGTTGGTGGGGAATATCGGGCCACACGCACTAAAAAAAGATGATTATAGTGTTATAAGTTAATAAGTTATTGTTTTATTTTACTAAGCTGCAAGAACATGTGGCAAAATTTCCGAAAACATCATAGAAGAGTGAAATAAATTCAAAACTACATGGTTCAAAATCAAGAATGTTTAAAATAAAGAAAAACAACTTTTGAAAACACATGTCGCTACTGACTCTCTTGGGGAGAATTCCAATAGTATTTATATAATAGTTCTTGGTAATTGGTTATTGCTTTTAGAGGTTTAAAGTCAATTGCAGCACAAATCGGCGCCATTGTCAGAAACCTTTGTAATTCTATGAAAAAGTAATAAACAAAATAAAATATAATAGCTTCAAAAAAAGAACAAAATACCAAATGCGGAACTTTTTGGGCTCAAAATCCTTCTTCAGCTAACAAAAAAAATAGTGAAAACATAACTGAAACAGTACTGAAAAAAAATCGACGGCCGAGAAATGTTCGGCACGTCCTTCGACTTGTGGAATTTTATGTAGCTAGCGTGGCTCAGCGGTACGGTCTATCCTTCGTACCCTAAAGGTACCGAGTTCGATCACCCGCCGCTGCGCTGTGCGTGTGACCTTGAACAAGTCACCTCGCCCTAGCTCAATTTGCGGCAATGCACTGCGGCTGAGGCCTGGGTTATTCCAATATCTCCTTGGAATAGACCCTAGAGAAAAATTTCCCGTATGGGATGAATAAAGGAATTTTTTTTTAAATCTTCTTTTTGTCTTACATTTTTTAGTTCATCGTGACCCGTAAAGTAAAGACGATTGGTTCGTTGCCAATTGACAGATAGTAACATCATCATCAATGCACTAATAACTATGCCAGGGTTTTTAATCATGTTTATTTCAAGAAACATGTCTTTTTTTCACAATATCACTATGTCCTCTATTCCACATACAAATGAAACGTAAAGCAGACACCTGCCTGATCGGTATTCCAGGGTTCATTAGCACGATACGCAAAGTGGGCGGCATGGCTTGGTAACAACTTTTCAAGATGTCTCGGCCTGTAGTGCTGGTAGAATCGTCTGTATCTATTTATTCATTTGGTTTTAATTCTATTTCCAAGTTTATGTTTCCCACCCAGCAATGAACTCTTATTTCAACACCAGTATCTAAAATCAACACTTTTTCTTTCCTCTTTTTGTTGCGCGTTTTGCAGTCAGATAAGTGGCTGTTTGTGTCATTCTTTATTTTATTATTATCTAGATTGGATTATTTCTACTTTTCGTTATTTTATCTTTTTTTTTTCTTTCGCGCTAAAGAGATATTAAGTCCTTGTTTACCCAAACTTAATCCGTGATCCAGCCATGACAGTCAAATTATATAAATTTAAACTAGAATAATTTTTTTTTAAACTGGTTAAAAATCTGTTACTTTTTAGCCCCATAAGTTTGGTACTCCCTTCCAAAGTATTTGATAAACTAAATGATTTTATTTGTTTTCAATGCCATCTTAAATATTTATTTCCAAACAGCAAATACGTTTAGAAGCTTAGTATAATAATATGAGCAATGTATTGAAATGATGAGTGTGTACGCTTCAGTGACAATGTTGCAGTATACTTTCTTTTTCCGTTTATACTGCCATTCCATTTAAATTCCTAGGTATAAAGTGCATATAACCTGCTAAAAATGATTTTCAGATGTGCATTCATTATAACCAATATTTAACCCTTTAACGAAAGATTGACTTTCAAATTATTTGCAATCATTACTTTCATTGCTACCCTCCCCGTCTTTGATCAGGCTATAATTACAGGACAATCAATTTCCAACAAAGTTATATATACTATTTAAGTGACAACAGCAATGCAATGAAGTATTATCAAAATAATGAAATATAATAACAGTTTGGGGGTAACTTTATATAGGCTTTTCCGTCTTGTGGTGTGACGTTCGGTTTTCTGAACAAATGATTCCTTGTTCGAAACCCTTCTCGGATTCACATCAAGGCATTTTACTCACATTCTTTCACCATACTCAAGAATAAAATGAGTACCAAGCCGGTAAAAGCGATGTCTCTGTGTGGGAAAATGCTGTTTTAGAGCCATGTATATGTCATGTCGAGTCCATGATGAATGTTGATGTTGGATGGAAACCCTCTGTAAAGCTCTCTGAGCATATTTTAATAGTACTGTGCTTTATATAATTTCAAGTTTTATAAAATGCTTGTAAAGGGTTAATGTGATGACATAGATATGTCATAATTAACTTGCTTGATAAATCCACTCACCGTCAACTGTGTTGGAAAGAGATACGTACATTAATCATAAACGTATTCTCACTTCAGCATTGATTACTTCTTCTAGCCCCCCCCCCCCCCCTCCCCGGGACTGTACGACTAAAGAAGAGTGAATAACAAAGATGTGACGATATGTTTGGGACAATCCGATCGTTGAAACAAGGGGATCCTGAAGTCAATCCGAGGGAGGGGTGAGGTATGGGTGATCATCATAAAAAGTAGGTCATGAGTAATGGGTTATAGATGCTTTCAACCAATAAAAGAAAAAATAATGGTATCTATCTTTGCCTTGTCAAAATAATGAAGAAAATCCATTTGTCATTTCATTGTATCCATTATTGAGAGCGTATCAAAAATAGTTTTGTCACCGTTATTTCAAATTTACAATAAATTTAATAACACATTGTTAATGTCACAATTGATAAGGGATAAACTCAAAAAAAGCTTTTAAAAACCCTATATTAATCAAATTAGCAACATCCCCTTGATGTAGCTGATACGGTAAGAGGTTTATGTTACACCCCCCCCCCCGGAAAAATGTGGGTCAGATTGTTGACATGACAACATAGATCAAGGCTCGTATTAAGATTCTGCTGGACAATGATCATGCTCACTCTATTAGACTTAGTAAATTCGTTGCACTTTATTTGAATTTTGAATTAATGTTGGAATAAGACATTGTATGGTAAAGATAAATGCGATTTTAAAGTGTGGTATTGGTAGGCGATTATATTATAGACGAACATAGACAAACTGACTTACAGCCTAGCAGATAGTCAAATAATATAGAGGTAATAATAACCCGCAAATTTGATATTAAATACCACTTTGATGGACGAATCTAAATGGAAATAATCTTTTAATGGGACGATGTTTTGATGAGAGATGAATGTAAACATTGTGAAGTAATCTTGTCACCAAAGAGTTGGTTCTGAGGAGAATAAAAGAATTCTCAAACTCTTATTGTAAGATTTAAAATATCGCATTTGTATAGAGCTTTGCTAAGACAATTTTTACTATGCTGTTGTAAGGGAAATAGGCTCTAAAGCCAACGCAGAATATTGTCTGTTACAACAATTTTAATCAATCCCATAATTGCGCTCAGCCATCAGACCTGCAAATATGTAAACGTTGCCGTTAGCACTTTACGTTGATCAATGTGATCTCCCTTTATGATTGTGTCAGGAACGCGATATGTAAAATCCTTATCCTAAATCATAATTTTGCATTGACAATCAACAGGCCAAGAGAAGGAAGGGAATTGACGTCTCTCAGCTTTTTGTTATTGTTTTTAGCCACCCATTATTAGGAGTAGTTCTCAATAAATTATACCAATCAGGCGATAAATGTTCAAGTTTTCACATAGTTTGTATGTTGGTTCGTTATTTCCGATTGGCGGATGTTATGAATATTTTGCCTAAACGCATAGCATCAATAGAGCAGAAATGTCGTGACTTATCATACCTTGTATATGTCCGGTTCCAAAATCCTTGGAAATGTTTTGTAACCAGCTCTTCTGAGGACTAATGATGAATAGGTTACATAAGGTGGTATACCTATTTAAGTAACAGTATATATAAACAGCCTCTCGGAATCAATTGGTCTAAGAATTCACCCTGCAAAGTCAAAGGTCTTGAGGATAAGTACGCGTCAAAGGGAGCAGATCAAAGTAAAAGATCAGGAACTCGAAGATATAGACACGTTCTGCTATCTCGGAAGTATAATTGACAAGGATGGAGGCACGGAAGCAGAGGTGAAAGCACGAATAGGAAAGGCACAGGCTGCATTCACATCTTTGAACAGAGTTTGGAGAACTAAAGATATCTCCCTTCAACTAAAGCTAAGACTTTTCAACTCAAACGTGAAGTCTGTCCTACTGTATGGATGTGAAACTTGGAACGCATCACAGGCATGTATAAGGAGGGTACAGATTTTCGTAAACAGGTGCATGCGTAAGCTACTCAGCATAAAATGGATGGATAGAATAAAAAATGAAGAAGTATGGAAAAGAACACAGCAGAAACCAGTGGGAGAGGATATAGGAAGAAGACGATGGAGGTGGATTGGACACACGCTTAGAAAGAATGACTCAACTATAACAAAGAAAGTATTGGACTGGAACCCTCAGGGCAGAAGATCAAGGGGAAGGCCACGAGGAACATGGAGAAGAATTAAAGAAGCTGATATACAGAGAAGTGGTAAGACCTGGAATGAGATAAAAAAGTTGGCTCAGGATAGAGAAGGATGGAAACTGTTTGTCTGTGGCCTATACCCTGACCCAGGGTGAAAAAGGCAATGATGATGATGATGTATAGGCAGATTATTAGGATTACGGGACGTAAAAGAGCGAGGATGGATGATCAATATTGACGACTAGCATTTTATGGTTAGACTATAAAATAAGATGCCATCACTCTGAAGCAAGAAGATCAATTACACAAGATCCAATCTTCCAGAAGAGTGGTTTTTGCACTTTCAATGAAATTGGAACCAGTCTTTTGACATCCCACTATTGTTCCCTCTTGCACGTTCGGACTTCTCCTTAGCTTCTTGGGCAAAGCGAGCCGACTCTATTCTTGAACTTTGTTTGGAGTCTTTCGCACAACCAATTCAAAAACTCATAAAGTATATTATAATATTATATATTCTTCCGGCAGGTAATGATGTCGATGATTTTAATGCTATTGCAAGATTGCTTTGTTTGTCTGTTATTTAATTGTATTTCAAATCTGTCACTTTATGATAGTAGTCAGGATGATGATGATGATGATGATGATGATGATGATGATGATGATGATGATGATGATGAGGAGGAGGAGGAGGAGGAGGAGGAGGAGAAGGAGGAGGAGGAGGAGGAGGAGGAGGAGGATGATGATGATGATGATGATGATGATAACAACTTTTTCATGAATCGCGCATCTCACATTTTAACTACTATTTTCCAATTCTCATCTGCTTTAAACTCTCTTTTTTTTTCTCTAGGTATAGTAAGCATTTGGCAGCAACATCCTAAACCGAACGGAAGGTAGTAGATATCGTGTTTCTAATACAATAGTTTTTCAGCAATCAACAATGGCATTTTGACGCTTTAAAGATTGCATTTCATACACCTGATTCTAT
>NC_088360.1:32524599-32594599 GCF_034508935.2 Berghia stephanieae
AATGTGAGCTTTTTATAAAGCGCAATATCCACTAAAAGTGCTGAAAGGGCTATACAAGGGGTCCCGGGCCAACAGCAACACTTAACATGTAGAACTAGACATGACGCCTGTTAGGCGATATTACATTTTTTCTTCGAACAGAGACAACGCTGTTATCGGCCAAGTACTCATTTTGCCCCTGAGTACGATGAGAGAATGTGAGTAAAGAGTAGTGCCGCGCTGAGGACCGGTCCTTGGACCGGTCCCACGGTCTTTTAGCTGTGAACCGGGGATCGGTCCCATAGTGGAAGACCGGCGGCGGTCCTCACTTCTTATCACCTTTCAACGGTCTCGCGCCATACTACCTCCCCAGCGATCCGTTGGCTCGGTTGCCTATCTTCCACCAATCACCACCCATCCCACTTAATTAATCGCACCCACCCCCTTTGCCATACACTAAACGACACAGACGACCATAGAGGCAGACGACCAACTCCCTCCACTCCGCAAACCGCCCTTTCGTGTGTGAGATGGGGGGAACAGGAGGCACACGCCTTGGACGATTCCATTATACGGGGTAAATTTCAAAATTTACTACACCATAATGATCGCAATGACAATGATCTATGATGAAGGCATGACCCCTCTTCTCTAATGGGTTATTGTTTGAAATGCATGTGACTACTAAAGATGTGTGTGTTTGTGTGTGTGTGTGTGTGTGTGTGTGTGTGTGTCGAAGCTAGCAAGTAGCAAGTCCGATTTTTTGTTTTCTTTTGTCCATCTCTTGTCACCACTCCTTTCTATCGCATTGTTGTCATTTAAAATAATACAATAATATTAAAATTTCGTTTGGTGTTTTAACTAATCAAATAATATGAGTTTCATTAGTTTCTTCCTTCCAAAAAACCCAGTTATAACGTATTTTTAAAAAAGTCCAATAGAATATTTGAGGACCCCGATAGCTCAGTTGATAGAGCACACTCTTTGTACGCAAAGGGCCAGAGATCGATCCCGGGTGCAGTCGAGTTTTTTCTGAGTCCCTGTCTACTCAGCAGTGAATGGGTAGCTGGGTTTGTTAGATCTGGCGAAAAGTCACCATGGACACCACTTATTACTTATTAACTTGTTACCGCATCCACCCCCTCTTATTATAACTTCACGTCTCTCTCTTACTCTTCATGCTCGCTGCCCTCTAATGTGTGTGTGTGTGTGTGTGTGTGTGTGGGGAGGGGGGGGGGGGGGGTAGGAGTTGCGTGTGTGTATCAAAGCCACGAACAACTCGATCAACGCATTGGGCGATGCCATTATCTCCGTTAATGGGGATAAATTTCAAATTTTATTAAATTATCGAAGTAACAATGAAGTACGGTGAGCAAATAAAGAAGGCATCACCCCTCTTCTCTAATTAGGTTACAATTTGAAATGAGTGTGACTACTCCGTGTGTTTTACTCCTGTAGACCACGGTTTTCATCGTGTAGTGGTCTTTAACGGTTCAATAATGAACGATCCCACGGTCCCAAAGGTCAAAACGGTTCGAATTTCCGACAGTCTCTCAGGAATGTTCAATGTCGAAAAGGACCGGTCCTTGCGGTTTTCATTTCCCAGGGACCGTAGGACCGTGGTCCTTAAGCTTGCCAAGGACCGCCCCGCACTAGTAAAGAGCCTTTTCCATGGACTCAACTATGCGCCGAGCGAGGCTCGAACCAGGACCTTCCGATCCGAAAGCGAGTGTCATACAACTAGACCACATAGCCGCACACATTGTATAACCCAATGTAGAAGCAAGGTCAGAATTAAATAAAAAACAAAAATAAATCAACCTGATGGGAACGATGGAAAGTGCCCAGTGGGTAACATGCTGGCGTCCACAATGTTTATCACAGTCCGCAAATTATAGCTGTCTGTAAATAATCAAAGCAGATTTTCTAAGCAGGATCATTGCCAAACTATAAGACACAAATCATTCATTTAAAAATGGTGCTATCCTTGGTTATTGCCAATTATGATATTGAGATAACATGTCATAAGTAGTCTATGTATCACAATTCGATTGCATAAGCTACAAACTCGTGTTGATAAAGTTAATTTGTCATTATTTTTTATTTCGAATTAACCCGATATAAATAAAGTATGTTTAGTCGTGTTATATTGATTGTTTAGATAAGTCAAAAATTTACCAGGAGATTATGGTTCAATTCTATCCTTGTTTATCACGCCAGCAATTAAATTTATCATGTAATGATTAAAATGTGGAATGATGAATATATCTGTTGAATGTTTCTACTTCATATCATTAGTTTTCTTACTTTCCCTCTACTTCTTCACCTTTCTCTGTGGCATCATCATCATCATCATCATCATCATCATCATCATTATCATCATCATCATTATCATCATCATCATCATCATCATCATCAACATCATCATCATACTCTCATCTCTCTTCTTCTTCTTCTTCTTCTTCTTCTTCTTCTTCTTCTTCTCTTCTCTTCTTCTTTTTATTATTATTATTATTATTATTATTATATTATTATTATTATTATTATTATTATTATTATTATTATTATTATTGTTACTATTTTGGTTTTTTAATGTTTTCTTCTAGGGGATAAAAATTGGACGAATTCCTCTAGTTAACTTTAAAACTCTACGATTTTCCAACACAAGAATTTAATGACACTTCAAAATCTTTAAAATTATGTCGTCTGTCATCAACTTTAATTTGTTCAATGGCTTTCAATGACTTTGAGATGCTTAGGAAGTTCTGAAAATGGAATAAATAATCCGTAATTCTACAAAATGTTTCGTAATAGTGGGCAGGTCTGACTTTTTTCAAAGCTCACTGGCAGGAAAAGATTCGATACGCGCATGCATATCTACCTAAAGGTTAGAAAGCAAACCTATAATTTTGCTCAGTCATTCCCCTTCCGGGTTCCGTCCTAAGTCCTGACACACTGTTATCAACTTCTCATTTAACCTTAACAAAACAAGTTTGTTTACCTAGGGGTAAAAACTTTATTTTTGCTTTTAAAAAGTCACTGGAAACAAAATCGATAGGCTCGATTCGTTATTTCAATCTTCATTATTATTTTTTTTTATTTATTTATTTTTTTATTTTTGGAATAGTCCATTTTAAAGTAAAATAATGTTTGTCATTGAAGGGTATGTAGCTACTTAGATTTTGTCAAACCAAAGATAGTATCCCAAACCTACGTGCATATATTTGTAGGTCTGATATCCGAACGCAAGTCTGCCCTTGATTTAACATTGTTGAAACGAACAATATATTGAGTTGATTTGACTCTACTACTGCTACTACTACTACTACTACTACTACTACTACTACTACTACTACTACTACTACTACTACTACTACTACTACTACTATACTACATACTACTACACTACTACTACTACTACTACTACTACTAACTACTACTTACTACTACTCTACTACTACTACTATACTACTACTACATACATACTACTACTACTACTACTATAACTACTACTACTACTACAACTACTACTACTACTATTACTACTACACTACTACTACTACTACTACTACTATACTACTACTACTACTACTACTACTACTACTACTACTACACTACTACTACTAACTACTACTACTACTATTCAAATACTACTACACTACTACTACTTACTACTACTACTACTACTACTACTACTACTACTACTACTACTACTACACTACTACTACTACTACTACTACTAACTCACTACACTACTACTACTACTACTAAACTACTACTACTACTACTACTACTACTACTATTACTACTACTACTAACTACTACTACTACTACTATAATACATACTAATATATATAAAATAATAATAATAATAATAATAATAATAATAATAATAATAATAATAATAATAATAACTGATGACAATCCTCATGTCAGCAGAATATCTCACAGTTGTATTGGTTATCAATCTTCTCCGGTAAAGTATCCATGTCCGCAATGTCTGCTGCATCAACACAGACATAACGCCGGCGCCCAATTCTCTTTTGAGGAATGTTCATCAGCCGTCATAACCTATTTGTTTATTCAATTCTCACTTCGTTACCTTATCGATGTGGTTCCAGGAACATACCGAGTTGTAATGTTACGTTATAGTCAAATTGAAAGTAAATACAAGCCACAGTGGCTGCTCTGTCGTAAAACGACGAATCGCAATTTTTATAACAATTGCCGCTCCTCCTCCTCCCCCCCCCCCCCCCAACCCCCAACCACTTGGCCATAAAATACCCCCGTTTGATCTATACGTCAATGGTTTAAAACTAACCGTAAGTTGTGAAATTTCTTAAACAAGAGCCACGAGACTTAAAATGTTTGGCAAGATAAATTAACTTCCATTCATTGATAAATGAAGTAAATAATTTATATCCAAATTGTAAAAAGTCGTTATGTCAGTGTATGGAGGTGGTGATGTGTTGTGAATTAACAGCCAGGGTGAGACCAGATTTGGTTCGTTAGAAAGATTGTGTTTCAGAGGAGTGAAAATAATTATGAAACGCCTGATGTACAGCCTGGAATCGTAACTAATGTAAACTTGGGACATGATAACATAACATGTGTCTAAAAGGACAATATTATATCCAAGCGGAATAAATCTTCATTTCTTGACTACAACGAAACCAATCCATTCAATCCTGGGATACAGTTACATTATTATTAATTCTTTTAGATATATTCCAAAAACAAGTCGTGATGTTTAAATAATTCAGACAATTTATTGTTGACTTGGAGAGGATTGCAAAATGTTAATATATATCTATATATATATATAATATATATAATATATATATATATATATATATATATATATATATATATAAATAATCAGCTATCAATAATATACAATAGAATGAACAAGAATAGAAACGTTTTAAAAATTGGGGATTATTCGGTTCTTATTTTGATTTTGCCTCGTTTTGTAAAGTCTATCACGGGTGGGGAAGGGGGGGGGGTGGCGGGGGGCAGATTGTTAGAGTTGGTATATATTTCTTGTTTTCTCAGGATTTTTTTCAAATTCTAAAATCTTTCTCTCCAAATGGGCAAGATTTTAAAGTTATAAGTAATTTTGAAAAATATTTCACCCGATATATCTTTAACTTTGGTACCTTCTTTCCATTTCTGTGTAACTAACGTCTATATAGCTACTCTCGTTCACACGTTGTGCTGGTACACGTGCAATTTGATATATTAGACCGATTCAGCTTCTAATTTTAGCGTTATAAAATATGATATAATGTTATAACCATGTAGTATATCTGTCGCAATAGAGTAAGTGTCTAACGTTAAAAGCATAGCTCTCTCTCTCCCTCTCTCTCTCTCTCTCTCTCTCTCTCTCTCTCTATATATATATATATATATATATATATATATATATATATATATATATATATATATATAATATATATATATATATTTACATATATATCTAACAAGAGTTATTTTTGTTGATTTTGTTTGCAAGTCGGAATAGGCTTGAAATTTAAAATGTTTCACGTGACCTTTACTTTGATGCCATTAATCCTATAATTTAATGACAGTCACATCATGAAACATGTTTGTGTTACGCGTACGTGTTTGTGTGTTTTGTCTGTTTGTTAGTGTGTCTGGGTGTGTGTGCGTGCGTGTGTGAATATGCTTATGTATCTAATGTTTTAACATCTGGTTGCAGACATGCAGTTCATCAAATCAAACAAACAAACGAAAATGACATTTTATACTTCCTTAGCTGTAATAGGGAACAAAAGTGTGATGTAAAAAAACAGGTTTCAAACTAGCTTAATGGACGGATGGGTGAGTGGATGGATGGATACACTGGCAATTAGGTAGATCGGTAGGTAGACACATCAATGAATGGACGATAAAAATGGATGGATAGATAGATGAATAGATAGACAAATGCCATACTGCACAAGTGACCATTTCAGATGCCCTATAAAAAGTATCTTTCAAACTTAAAAGTCACGGTCCGTCACCGGCCTCAGAAGGACTCTCACGTGTCGAGTGATGTGTAGAGGACAGGGGCATCAGGAGTAGGAACTGTGCTTAAGGTTACTAACAGAGTCAATGACGGCGTTTTTATTCAATCGAATTTATTTGTTAAAAGTCAAGACGAAAAGCTGACGGACTCCGTCGTTCTGCCTTTTCCAAACAAAGAATGCCATTTAAGCAGCGGCACCTCTTTTTCAATGAAAACTTCAGATTGCCTTTAATCCTGCATGCTCAATAACACGCAATAGTACCTGATCACATTCTAACAAAACACGATTCAAATACAGGTGGAACCTAAACACAAGGATTGGGTCACGTCGTAGGTTAGATATTACCGAAAATGATTTGCGATTACAGGCGTCTACAAAAAGAGTGCAATGTAATTATTAGCAACGGTATCTTTCAAGTTCTAGAGACCGAAATAATACATCGTTTTGTATGGTCTTCTAACATGTCCTCCAGTGAGAGATTTTTTGAAAATTTTGGTGTCGAATATATCTCTTGCGAATAAGATTTATTTTTCTTTCAATATGCAGAAATGTTATCATTAGCATCTCAGTTGTAGAGAATTCTCAAAATTGATCCTTTCAAATTATAGAACCAAATTCATGTCTGAGAAGTATTCTCACTTGCTTTTTGATAAATCCACTTAGCAGATAAATTGAAGGATCCCCGTCATCTCTCTGCAGATACCAGTCTGTCTCTCTGGGAAACAAAGACCCCAGAAACCTCTATCAAGTCTACTGTCAAATAACAAAACACCTTGACTAATTCTAACCCAAAAACGGTTTCACCAATAAAATAATAAGACTCTAACCTTTTTTTATAATGTTTCAAACCTTAAATTTGACCCAATATTTGCCAAAAGTCCTAAACCTGAGAATCCAAAGATCTTAAAACTTAAGGGTTTAAAAAAATTCTGACTGGAGTTTGTCGAGCTTTTTTCAGCCAAAATAAGAAAAATGTGTTTTGTTAGATGACATCAGGACTTAGCGTGTTCCACAGAGGAAATTAAAACCTAATAGATTTATCACCTTCTCCCTGGACGTGTAATGCTCTTATTTGCTTTTTATATTTATTAATCTGCTTATTATCAAATCGGACGATTCTCTACGCCTTCTTCTTATTAAGATAAAATCCTTCATCTTCATCAATATTCCTCCTCCCACTCACAGAGCCACCCAAACTCTATCTCCACCTCCTAATTTATTCTGTACATTTCACTCTTTACTAGTAGTAGTAACGTATGGCTACACCTCCAAATTCATTTCGTCAACCCAGCTTCGAAAATCTTCCTCCGCCCTAAGGACGGTCCCATAGCCACCTTCAAGTTTCTTAACTGAACAGTGGAGGACGATGTGATCGCTGGTCTCATTACTAATGATATTTGATATGCAAGTTAAAGCCAAATTTTGTTGAACCAATTAACTGCCAGTACTCTGGGAAAGACACGTATTTAAAAATTTGGCGAGGATATCGATAGATTTAAATGACCCTCAACATGGCAAAAACGCTCAAACTTGAGACATCTCGATGTTGTTATGCCGAGAAACTAGCCAGCGCCCCCCCCCCCCCCCCCCAAAAAAAAAAAGTTGCAATTGTGCTTATCCCCGTAACGCTACAGATTCCAAGATAATTCTGAAGTGACACTATTCTTAAATCGTCCAACGGAGTATAATATAAGGTAAAAAATTGTGGATTCAAGGATGGAGTGATAGAGACTGTTTGCAGTTAGAAGTATTGAAAAAGAAAAACGCTTTTGCCGTTAATTAATTTACAATCTGGCCAAACAACCTTAAACTTCATCTAAAATCGATCGATTAAAATACCCAACCTCGCCAAATTTTGTTTTTGTTTGTTTAAAAAATTATATTCATTCTCAAGGAAACACTCTCGTAATTTTGATTTTAAATATAGATATTTCTAAGCATCTAAACCACTCCAACATAAAACTGTTTGGTGTGAATAGTGAATGGGCTATGAAATCAAAATTCCCCAATGTTGTGAAGTCAACGACACACAGTATGCAACTCGTTTTATTTCACTCCAATCCCCTACCAACCTTTCTTCCTATTTCTGATTATACAATGGTTGGCGGATCAAACCTCTGCAGTCTCGATTTTCACGATCGGTGGATCAAAACTCCGAAGTCTATATACGAGCTTTGCGCACCATGTTATATTTTATTTTGGGCGGATGACATGTCATAGCAATGACTATGAAAAATGTTTTTTTTTCTTTTTTTTTGAGTAAATTTTTTTGTCTAAAATCAAAGCTCTATCTCCACTGATTAAAAATGTTTTTGAATTTTGAAAATCCACTCATAAATAAACAAGTTATGCAGTTTCAAAGGTGTCATTTATTTGGATGACCCGCAAAGAGGAAAAAAACGCGAAAATATGGGACGCTTTTTCGGCAATTTTTTCGATCTTTGGTTGTATCTTGCGTAATAAGTGGATTAAAAGGTTGAAACTTGGGATGGTGTTTTGTAAAATACGGGAAAAGTACTCGTCATATTCATATGAAATTTTACAACCAAAAAGAAGAAATGTTCATGTATTACCTTGTCAGCGACAAATCCTCCACGCCCGGTAGTTTTAGAAATATTTTACTCCAAAGAGTAAAAATCTTAACGATCTTCCGGTAATTGCACGAGTTTTGTCGCTTGCCATAATCTAAAATGACCTTTTTTCCAACTATGTGCCAACTTTCAGTCATATTCATCAATAAAAAGCGTCGTAATTAATTTTTAAAAATAGCATATACGAAACGGCTTCGTCCCATATTTTGCCGCAAATTTGGGCACTTCGTGAGCGAAAAAGAGGCCCAAAGATTTGTGCGGGATAGTCATTGCTACATGTCATCAGAGGTCAGATCCATCCAAAATTAAATCAAACACGGTGCGCAAAGTAAGCTCGTATGTAGACTTCAGAGTTTTGATCCGCTGACCGTGAAAATCGAGACTTGAGAGGTTTGATCCGCCGACCATCGATATACAAATAAAGGTTCTCTAGAGTGGGGCTTTTGTCTTATTACTCTAAACCCTTAAAGCACACGTAGGTCCCTCAAGGTCCGTGGACTCGAAGTTTCCCAAGGTTTAGTTGTAATTGAATCATTACTTCTGCCAATTGTTTTTAACCTTTGGGTCAGAATCTGGCATATTGCAAAATTCTATCAGTTATATTCCAGTTATATCGAGGTACCCATTAACTTTTGAGTTGACAAGCGTGTTTAGAAAAGAAGTTCGTTGCAAAAATGAAAACGTTTCCTTTGAGTTTCTAATGCATTCCCATTAGAGTTACGGGTTCCCATCCTATCTGCTGAATAGCAAGTAGTGTTGCTGTTAGATTTATTGTCAACATAAGAAACAGAGATAAACACCAAAAATCTAAATGTTACTCATCGTATCAAACTTCTCTTGGGTGGCAGATATTGACAAATGAATTCGACCTTAAAATTACCAGAAAGACGAACTTCTAGATGTTTGCAGTTTGCCGATTCCGGCATGTATAATCAAACAATTTACAGTTTTATCTGGCGGGAGGGGGGGGGGGGGGTCCCAAAATAAATCAGAGCACTCGATTCACACACAAAGAGACCGAGATCGGTTCGTTGGGCAGTCGAGAATTTTCCCCCGACTCCCCCTCCTCTTTTTCTTGGTGTGATTGGGTAGCTGGGTCTGTTAGATCTGGCTGAAAGTTATTTTAGATGGGATGACGTCCTATATAAAGGGTAGCAAGCAATTGCTATTGTCCGTTTCACGCCATATAAACTACGGAATTATGGGTCTAATGGCTCTCAAGGACTATTACTTTTCATCCTTTAAAAAAAAGACCTTTTATATAGCGCAATATCCACTAAATGTGCTCAAAGCGCTTTACAAGGGGTCCCTGGCCAACAGCAACATTTAACATTTAGGACGGGACATGACGCCTGTTAGGCGATGTAATTTTTATCGGACAGAGACAACGCTATTAACGACCGGGTACTCATTTTACACCTGAGTACGGTGAGAGAATGTGAGTAAAGAGCCTTCTCCAAGGACTCAACTATGCGCCGAGCGAGGCTCGAACCCACGACCTTCTGATCCTAAAGCGAGTGTCATACCACAAGACCACATAGCTGCACTTTTCATCTTTCGACCATAAACTATTTTATTTTTCTCAACGAATTCATCCTGACATTATACGCTTCAAGGCTGAAGGACCACAAACGCCCCAAACAGATTACTACTAGTTGTGAAAAAGTAAAACTTGGATATCGTTTGAGTGCGACTTGACAGGATTGCGTGGTCCAATTATAATGCTGCCGTATAACGCATTGCGCCTTTCTCCCAAAGGAAATGAATACAAATAATGTTTTACGATTATATTGATTTTTCACAATATTGCTGGGGGAAAGTTCTTGAGAGAAATTAGAAAAAGAAGGAAAGGAATATGGGAAAATTGAAGGTTACCATATGAAAGGGAAATAGAGGTGTCATTTAACTTTGCCTTTTCATCATCATCATCATCATCATCATCATCATCATCATCATCATCATCATCATCATCATCATCATCATCATTATAATCATCATCATCATCATCATCATCATCATCATCATCATCATCTTCTTCTTCTTCTTCTTCTTCTTCTTCTTCTTCTTCTTCTTCTTCTTCTTCTTCTTCTTCTTCTTCTCCAAATATTATTACTACTACCACCACCACCAGTACTAATACTACTACTACTACTTCAATAACTACTACTACTACTACTACTACTACTACTACTACTACTACTACTACTACTACTACTACTACTACTACTATACATGGAAAAAACACTATTATAATTATTATTAATGATTATTATAAAGCTTGTAATATTTCTTCTGGTGCTACAACTACTCACCAATCGTAAGTATACCTGCTATTTCTTCCATATTTATTGTCTTGCACTCATCAATGATTAATTCACATAATCATAATCATATAATATAATGAAGGTGAATCATGACATAAAAGCCCGCATAGTAGTGACTTTTTCAGAGCTTCCTGATTAGATAATTAGATAGCTGTGTCAGATGCAGAGATTATGAAAGATACTTTGGTATGCTTATCTTTTGATTATCTGAAATGTATCAAGCAATTTCTACACTCGCGTTCACTCAAGCAATGACCCAAATAATATCAGGCTTTTCGATTTCAAGGTTTTCAAGGTTCCAAAAAAAAAAAAATCTGCGTTACTCATAATATAATCTACACAGTCACTTCCGGAAACCACACTCTCGCCCAAACCTCATCCTTACCAACTGTCTTGAGTATGCTCAAGATCCAATTATTGACCAAGAACAGAATCGAGAACGTGTAACCCAATCCAAATGTCGAATATTATGATAACCAGACTAGTTCCGTCAAGACCATTCAGTCTCCAAGTGTTTGAAGGATTCGAGAAATAAACCACTCTTGACTGGATTCATTACAACCCGAGATGTCTGTGTTTCCTTCTGATATCAATCCTGTCCTGTTCAATATATAATGACAGAAAATGGCACCAGTAAGGGCGGTCGCTGAAATAGAATATGAATTGGAGAGAAAAAATTATCGTTCGGAACCACCGGCCTACAGAACAGAAACATAGCGCAACATGGGCGATAGTCATATCTGTTTGTACCCTTTGGAAAGAAAGCTGGTTTGTGGTGAAGTGATTTTAATTGGGTTTATTAAAGGCCTAGCTTTTTAATCATTATTTTCGTCTGACATTAGTTCTGTCCCAGAATATAACACCTTTAAGGGCGGTTGTAAATATGGAACATAAATTGAAAAAGCACTTTAATTCTTCAGTATCGCGAGATCGATAGAACA
The DNA here is from genome assembly GCF_034508935.2 of Berghia stephanieae. Lineage (NCBI taxonomy): Eukaryota > Metazoa > Mollusca > Gastropoda > Nudibranchia > Aeolidiidae > Berghia > Berghia stephanieae. Next base: position 32,536,467 of record NC_088360.1, read on the forward strand.
GAAAATTAGCTTGAAATGGATGATAGTCGTCTGCTTGTTACTCTTTGGAAAGAACGCCGGTTTATGGTGAATTAATTGGGTAGATGAAGGGGTTGGATGGAATAGAACAATGATTCAAAAACGTGTCAGTCGCATCAAGAGTATATTTAGATGCCAGAATGTAAGGGAATATGATTAAAGTTTATATGGGGCAGTGGCGGCACAAAAATGTCGCATTGTACTTGGATTCAAATCTGTCAGTGCCGATTGTTGTGTCAATTACAGGAAAACGTATTTTAATTTTAATTCTACCTGGAATTTGTATAAAGCAAGAGTGCAAGAACCTGACAATGTTGAATAGAAATATGCAGGGGATACAGTGATAATGATTGAATCTGGCATTGCTTAATATAATTCTAAAAATTGGCCGCGACATAAGAACTACACTTTTTTTCTAATGGGTGTTAAAATAAAGATTTTGTTCAGTAGATATGAGATGCTAAAATAATATTGTTAATGTCTGTTTTCAGGGGGGGGGGGATGCAATGTAAATTGAGTTCAACACACTGAATGTTCTTTGAAAATTACAGCGTGATATTCCCTTTTAATCGATTACCAATGACATTTTCTTTTTAAAAAACGAACCTATTATTGAACGATGAACGGAAATTTTTGCTGGGAAATAGGTAAACTCGATAACAACATGCGTGAAGTTTGTCGTCATGGACAGGGACAGGCAGGAAAACGTGACTTCCTAATGTTATCTTTTCTTTAACATATAAAATTGATTACTCCGATTATTGTTTGTTAATAATGGTTTGAAAAGGGGGGAGGTTAGGGTGGGATGGCTGTAAAGTTAGTTGATGACATATTAGTGCAAGGAGAAGTAAGTTATAATTTTTTTCAACGACATAAATGTTTGGATATGTGAATGGATAGAAAAGTGAATAGATAATGGATGAGTAAATGGATGAGTAAGTGAATAAATGGATGCCTGTGTGCGTGAATGGAAGAGGGAGTTGATGGATGACTGCATTTACTGATTGATGAATGCATTGATCGACGGATTAGTGGATGGATGAATATATGAATGTGTTTATGGATTGTTGAGTCGATGCATGAATGATTGATGAATGAGTGAATGGTTGAGAGAGTGGCTTGATTGCTGAGTGAATAGTCGTGTGACTAAATTGGTGAGTGAGTGAATCATTGATTGAATGAGTGAATGAATGGACAAGTAAAGGAACGGATGATTGGATAGAATGGTGACTGAGCAAATAGATGAATGGATGAATAGGTATGTGGATTGATGAGTGAGTCAATGAATGGAGGAGAAGATGCGCGAGAAGATGAAATAAAACTATATTAGTCGAGAGGTTGGTCAGGAATGTATTCAGGTCTGTAAATGAGGGTCAGACATCGGAGGTATAGAGGCACCATTGTTTATTCAATCGATTCTTTCTGTGCTAGAATGTTTAGAGAAAAGGGGGAGGGTGGGGAGGTAGAGAGCGAGAGGGAGAGAGAGAGAGAGAGAGAGAGAGAGAGAGAGAGAAACAGAGAGAGAGAGAGTGAGAGCATTTGAATTGCTCAATCTCGCAGTCGACACGTTCGGGGGCAAGTCAGTTATTTACACGAATAGTTTGTGGAGATCGCAGTCCTAGATGAAAAAAAGGGGATAAAAAACACGACAAAATCGAAAAAGAGAGAGTAAAACCTAGAATGATAATAATTTAGAGGTTCCGTCATGAGTACTCATCAAATAAATTCGAGGCCGCGTTTTTCTTGGAAAGTTTCCTTTGGAAAGAAACCTGAATGCAAAAGGCATGCATATCAAGATCATAACTTGTAACCCACAGTCCTGTAAATCTGATAATAAATAAAGAATAAAATAAAATTCCCTTTATTCATCCTATAGGGGAATTTGTCTTTATGGTCTATTTCAGGGGAATACTGGAACAACCCTGGCGTCAGCCGCAGTGAAGCGCCGCAAACTGAGCTAGGATGAGGTGACTTGCTCAAAGCCTCACAGTGCAGCGGTATTTGAACTTGGTACCTTTCGGGTACGAAGCAAAGACCGAATGCAAGAGGCATGCATATCAACTTCACAATTTGTAACCCACTGTCTATTAATCTGGTAATAAATTGTTTTAAAAATTCCCTTTATTCATTCTATAGGGGAAACTTGTCTTTATGATCTATTCCAAGGGAATACTGGAACAACCCTGACATCCGCCGCAGTGAATCGCCGCAAACTGAGCTAGGATGAGGTGACTTGCTCAAAGCCACACAGTGCAGCGGTATTTGAACTCGGTACCTTTAGAGTACACAGCAAAGACCGTATCGCTGAGCTACGCTGACCCACTATGTGAAGTTGAGTCAGATAATGATAATTTACTTTAAAAGCTAAATTATGAAATTTTATCTTTAAACATTTTGAAGAAAGAATATAGTTTTTCAAACGATTAAAGTCTTAAATCTTGTAATCCTAACTGTTCTCTATTTAAATGGAATGTTTAGAATTTGGTCCAAACCAACATTGAACATTTTGACATCAGACTGTGGATCACATTTATTTCTTCTTCGATTCATATTTACCCTAATGAGAATACAGTAAATTTCATCCATTTCATTCCCAAAATGCATTTTTGTATCAAGTACATTTTCATATCATACACATACAAATCTAGATCGTCTACTGAGCAGTTTACTTTTTGTTTATATCTAAATAAATTTTAGTGACGGTAATCTCTTATCAGTGATCCTATCCACACTATTTCAATAAATTAAATATTCTTAGGATTGAGATGACTGGGTGCCATGATGCGTAGATACAATAAAATGACATTAGCATTGATTAGGATATTTGGTACAACCCAGGTTTCCTTTCAAATGAATGAGACGTCTGACGTGCCATCTCGACTTAATCACTACTCACTCCGTGTAATTGTGAATTCTAAGCTGCTAGCATAAGCTGTAAACTATGATAAGTAATGAATAAAAATTGAGATAATGGCTTTAGAATAAGAAGAAAATGATAAATACGTAAAAATGTTTGTGGCTCAAAGCCATTGGCTGAACAAGAGTTTGAGCCCGAAGCGGTGCGTGATATTTGTTTTTTGTTTTTTTGAAGTTGGAAAAGTACACTTTTGTTCATTACTCCGTGTAATGGGTAAACAAACAATCAGTTTCCCTCTGTTCCCTTTTCTTTACCTCCTTCCTATTCTTGGAATCGATTGTGGATTGTTTCCGACTCGTGTGTAACCTCGATTTCATTGCCAGTCAATGTGAGACATCTTGTTGACATAGCTATACAAGTAATAACAATAGACCAATACATAATATTTGGGTTTTCTCACCCGATAACTTGTTGCTTCCTACGCATCGGGACAATGCCACAACCACCCCCCCCCTCTCTCTCTCTCTCTCTCTCTCTCTCTCTCTCTCTCTCTCCCTCTCTCTCTCTCTCTCTTCTTTCTTTTTCATCCTTACTCTCTCACCCAGTCTCCCCACCACCTTTTATCAATTTATCGATCAAGCAATTAATCAATCTATACACACACACAGACACACACACACATATATATATATATATATATATATATATATCACGTGGTTACGAAAAAAAATCACGCCGCTGTTATTTCTTTCTATTGCAAAAAGTTATGAATATATATTTTTCAAATTTTACTACTTTTCGAATTATTCTTTGTAACTGAATTGCAAAATATCAAAATAATTGAATGAGTGTTTGTTTTTTTGTTTTTTGTTTTTTTTTTTTTTTTGTTTTTTTTTTATTTATTTTTTTTTTGTTTTTTTTTTTTGTTTTGGTTTTTTTTTAATAATATAAAATTCAGTAACACCCCCTCAAATTTCGATATGATATTGTAGTTATTTAAAGATGACACTTGTTGCTATGCCTGGGGAAACTTTATGCCCATCCAGTTACATACAAAACCATAATAAACCGTTCTGCACTGTTTGAACCAGTAACTCATTTAATTTCATATTTCTGCAAGATGATGCTACACCCGTTGCGAGCAAAAAGAACACGTTTTTTTCGGAGTAAGAATATTCATTTCATAGTGAAAGACAACTGGCCGCCTCAATCACCGGATCTGAATCCGTGGATTACGCAATTTTGAATTTTTTGATCGAGAAGGTTTATAGGGTACAATCATCCGCATTCACAGAAAAAAAGCCCTGAGAGAAATAATTGTTTTATGCTGGGAGGAGATAACCATTGAGGAAATTCGGAAGAGCATTTCATGAGGAAAAAGAGACTACGTTGTCATTAAAGAGGACGGCGGTGCTATTGATCGCTTAAAGTGTTAACTTTGTAATCGTTGGACCAAAATATATATGTGAGTGTTCTACACAGACAATTTCTTACATGATGAGCAGAATTATGATGAAAATAATGTTTATTGTGACATAATTAATGTTTGCTAAAATGGCAACAAATGTTAAGATCATCGCCATTGAGTGATAGTCATCCATTTGCTTACAAACCAGGACGCGGCGTAGAAGATGCCATTTTGCTGTTTACAAACAACTTCTACAGGCATCTAGATTACGCTAAGGGGTATTACAGATTGCTTTTTGCAGATTTTTCTTCAGCGTTCAACACAATGCAGCTTCAGTTGGTTGTTCAAAAATTGACTAGTCTGAATTTAAACAATTATATAATTGCTTGGGTGCTCAAATTTCTTACAGAGAGAGCACAGTATGTTCAATTAGGACAAAACATATCTTCCTGTATAACTACAAATACTGGTGCTCCTCAAGGTTGTGTATGGTTCCCTGTATTATTCAGGATATACACGAATGGCTGTAGAAGTCAAAACCTGGGTGTACCTTTAATAAAGTTTACAGATGACACCGTTCTTCAAGGCCTTATAACAAATGGCAAGGAAGTGGCTTATAGACAAGAAATGGATATATTTGTGTCATGATGTTATGCCCACCACCTAGAGCTTAACATAAGCAAGACAAAGGAGCTAGTGGTTGACTTTAGGAGAGTGAAGGAACCGATAAAATCGTTAAAATTAAAGGCCCAATTCGTCCAGCGAGTTCCTCACTACAAATACCTTGGTATAACGATTGATGACAGGCTCAAGTGGGATGATCATTTGAAAATAATTAAGTGTAAGATGTGCAGACGTACTTATTTTTTATCAAAACTTTTTCAGTTTAAAATAGATAAAACCCTCTGCACATTATTTTATAAAGCAGTAATCGAAAGTGTCTTGTCATTTTGTATAACAGCTTGGGGAAGCATTTGCAGTAAATTCAAATATTTAAAAATCCATTAAATGCTATATAAATGATCTTGACGATGTAGAGCTTTTATACGAGAAATTTTGTATAAGTAAAATAACTAAAATATTAAATGACCAGCATCATCCACTAAGACCATCAGTTATTATGTCAGGAAGGAGTGGTCGCCCTTTCACTATTTCAACAAAAACAGAGAGACACCGAAAATCTTTTCTGCCTTCCAGTATTAGGCTTTATAACAACAAGCAATAATGAATTTATTTAATTATTTCGTTTTTTTTTACTTTCAAATAATGTAAATATTAATTTATTAATTTATTTCTTATGCAATCTTTTCAATTTTCAATTTATAGTGACAGTTTTAACTATTTTACAGTATTGAAATTATTCATGTAAAGCGCGGCTCTGGTTGTGGAACTTCTCCTTTTTATATATTCATCCTATATTTCCAATATATTTTTATCTTAATGTGTAAATTATAACACGTCTGTACAAAAAAAATTCCTTTTTGGGATGCAATAAAGTATTATTATTATTATTATTATTATTATTATTATTATTATTATTATTATATTATTATTATTATTATTATTATTATATTATTATATTATTATTATTATTATTATTATTATTATTATTATATTATTATTATTATTATTATCATATTATTATTATTATTATTATTATTATTATTATTATTATTATTATTATTATTATTATTATTATTATTATCATTATTATTATTATTATTGATATTATTATTATTATTTTTCCCCTGATAATGTATTTCTAAACACGGTTTGAAAAATCACTGTATCTAATTTGTTTCTCAATTCATATTCATAACATTTTGACAGTCTACGTATAAGGATCTGTTTTATTTGTGCTTTGAAGAGTCTCAGTGATACAAGCGATAAAGAGTGGCGTATTGTTTTGTGACCACCTGATATATACATCGCTATATAACTATTTATTTATCTTAATATTGCCTGGTGGCCTGCATCTCTGTAATCCTTCTCTTCCGATTATGGGCCATTTTCCTTACTTTGGGCCATGACAGTTTGGCCTTAGAAATTACGCTAAACGACCATTAACAGCAAAATACATGGGGCACAATATCACTTGGACTCCGCAGCAATAGGATTCAATAGTCGTACCGTCACTTCCTTCCTAATGACGTATGGTAACTTAGTAACACTGGCTCTAAACTATCGGAACAATGGCGGACGCCGTATGAAATATTTCTCCGGCGAGCTTAAAAGCGTATCCAGAGGAAAAAAAAACCCATCAATTTGATCATGTTTTGACCTTTACACATTCTGATCACAAGGCATATGAAAAGGGAATGAAAAGTTCTCGCCAGCATGAAGAATAAAAAGTAAAGATTTTCTTTGTTTAGAACCAAGATGGCCACCGTTGCCGGGCGCGTGACATCAGACTACTGAATCCAATTTGCTATAGATGAAGCTACCTTTGAAAGCGACTCCGCTGAATGTTGTGTTGAATTAACGTAAGGATGACAATAAGTACAAACTGTCAGAAATAGAGGATATGCCGTGGTCATCTCAAGTACATTCAAGTTCCTAATATCTCTTATATTCATCAATAGCAGACTTGAAGTGGCATTAAGTGGGTATTATCGACACAAATATTATCTTTGTTCCCTGACAACAATGCCATAGATCTCTTTATGTCCGACAATATTATCTCATCACAGAGCAAGAATCACGACAGACTACGTAGTTAACAAAAATATCCCTATAGATAGTGTGCGCTTGGCTAAGAAGCTCACAACATTGCCATCCGGAAGTGTAACGGATCAACACACAAAACTATGTGTAACCTTAAACGTTTATGGTCTGGTTAACATTGTTTAGTGAGAATTACTCAAAAACAGATAGCAAAAAAACAATAACAAAGACTCGAGAGACGTCAACTTCATTCTATCTATATTGCCTTAACCTGTGGTTAGTCCCGAAGTAAGACCTATCAAAAATCCCTGGAACCTCATGAAATGTACAGTAAGAGGAGTGAAATCTCATTAACCAATTAACTGCCGTGAGATGGAAAAACTTCTATTTATAAATTTGGCCAGAAAACTCGCCCTTGAAATATCAATCGATTTAATCGACCCTCATCTCGGCAAAAGCATTTAAACCTGTAACTTCTCCCGTATGGCAGTTAACTGGTCAAGACAGATGCTCTATACAAATTGGTAACTTCATCAAGATATCATTGACTTCATGCAGGTGGTATAGAATTAGTCTGAAATATTAGGCGAGAATTCCTCTTTATATACTACTAATATTTGCTGATAATTTCTATACTTTTACTTCCCTCAGAGACAGTCATTGAAATAGTGGCAACGCATACTATACGAAGTTTTCAAAGCCGACGATTTAAGATTTCTGTCTTAAATATTAACCGTTGACAACCTACTTACAGTTATGTCACAAACCTGGGCATTTTCATTATATCAGCTTCAATAACAATAAAATTATTTTTTTTGTTTGAATAACGTTATTTTATCACATTATCTGTGCGGTGCATCTGTTGATACAATTCAAATTTATCGATAGACCGGAATACAATGAATGCCATAGAATCGGCTGTTTATTTTCACACCAGAATCCCATTGAGTCACGATAAACATAGGTAATGTTTTTTTAAAATCAGTTTCCTATTTAAAATATTCATATAGAAATGCATGTCGATTTTAGTACAAATCTTTGTTCCCAAATATTTGTAAGGAATATTTAATCTTTATTTATTATGTAAACAATGGGGGAAAACAGCCATCCCAAAATAATCAGTCTACCTCGACTGGGGTTCGAACCTGAGACCTTTTGATTACCGATAAGACGTGCTACCACGAGGTAGACTGATGTTTTGGGATTTTTATTTTTTTTTTTGGTTAATTTTATTTTTCTTTCTTGTGCAGATCTTCAGATTCTGGTGACGTGATTGAACTTGAATATGACAACTGTTCAGACAGCAGTAAATTGATTGAGAAAATGTCCAAAGTCGGGCAGCAAAACGTTTGAACGAAACTAAAAATGTGACTTATGAAGAAGGTTAAAATACTTAGCCCTCCCATCTCTATAATGCAGAAGAACGAGTGGTGACCTTATACCGTTATATAAAATGGGACCACAATACACTTCTTAAGTACTCTAATGTAAAATGTACTTGCGTAAAGAAATAAAAATTTCTTATAATACATTCTTTACAATTATCCGGCATTTTTTTTTATTATTGTAAGGGCAGTTAAAACATTAAACCGTTTCATATATATATATATATATATATATAATATATATATATATATATATATATAATACATATATATATATTTATATATATATATGTATATATATATATATATATATATATATATATATATATATATATATATATATATATATATTAGAACACAATACCCAACAAGCATCTCATACAATCCTAATCCATCCGCTGACTATCAATGTTTAGGAATTTCTTTCGTGGTTCTATTATAGAACATGCAGACATACTAAGTAATACATTTTCGGTTCTTGTGCTGATTCATATGGCGTAAATACTCATTCTTTCCATCAAACGTCCACTCGTCCACCCGCATCCATCTGGTTTTCTCACTGCTCTTTCGACTCCATTCAAATCTGAACCGCCGTTAAAGTCTTAATTGACGTTGTCATGGCAACGGACGTTGAGGGCCCTTACTCGATGAATTTCGTGTTTTATTTTATTCCTTATCAATTAAAGGAAACTATTTCTATTGAACGTTGGAGATAAATCTTTGTTCATAATATAATTTTCTACGTTCCTTGACTTGCGTACAATTATGTAAAGAAAGATCGATTGAGTTGGAGACTGTTTCAGTCTTGTAATAATAAATGAAATCAACAAAAATGTAAATATTGCTCATCCTCGCGTTGACTTTAAATACCGTCGGCTAGGCTTTCCATGAAGAAATAATATAGATTATCCAATAAACAAATCATTTCTAATGTCAAAAGTGATCACTCATGTCCAAATGAGCACAAAAAAAAAAAAGGGGGGGGGGGGGGGGGGGGGGGGGTGAATAATCTTGTCCAAGTATTTTTTTTAACATCAAAGTGCTTAAAGCGGGACAATGTAAAAGGTGCTGCTCGAAGCTCCTGTTTTGCTGATAAAAGGGAAACCCGAAGCATTCATTTTATCTGTTTTTGTATATTAAATTGAAGCTTACATTCAATTTCACCTTGTTATATATTACAGCGGGACACGAACCCAGGACCTCCAATGCCTTAACCATTCGGCCGAATGACCTATTGATAATTATTGTTTGCATACACCATTCGGATTCCCAGCAGCTTAAATAAATGTTAGAGAACTTGACCAAGATGCAAACGCACTGGTTAAGAATCCGGGTAGTGTTTGAGTCTGTGAGTGTGGGTGAGTGGGGGGGGGGGGATGGGGGTGGGGTTGTGACCCCCTTGACCATCCAACAGTGACAGGATATTTTTAGATATGTCAGAAAGAATATATAGTGAGGTCTTTTTTGATGTTGTTACCTTACCTTACCCGGGTTCCATCTCTTTCCAGAGGTCGGATGGCATGGCTTTCCATCCTTCACGTTACAGTCTGCCATGCGCCGTCCTGTAGCTTCCTATCATGACTATCATGTCTTCGCATATGTCCAAAATATGACAGCTTTTTGTGCTTCACAGTCAAAAGAAGTTCTTTTTGTTTTTGGCCCATTAGGTCGAGGACTTCGATGTTTGTAATATATATATATGAAACGGTTTAATGTATTAACTGCCCTTACAATAATATAAAAAAATGCCGGATGTAAAGAATGTATTATAAGAAATTTTTATTTCTTTACGCAGGTACATTTTACATTAGAGTACGTAAGAAGTGTATTGTGGTCCCATTTTATATAACGGTATAAGGTCACCACTCGTTCTCCTGCATTATAGAGATGGGAGGGCTAAGTATTTTAACCTTCTTCATAAGTCACATTTTTAGTTTCGTTCAAACGTTTTGCTGCCCGACTTTGGACATTTTCTCAATCAATTTAATGGTTAAAAACAACAAAAAACGCAATGTCCACTAAATGTGCTCAAAGCGCTTTACAAAGGGTCCGTGACCAACAGCAACACGTAACATAAAGAATGAGACATGACGCCTGTTCGGCGATAATACAAATTTTTTCCGTCAGAGACAACGCTGTTAACGGCCAGGTACTCATCATTTTGCACCTAAGTACGGGGGGGGGGGGGACTCAACTATGTGCCGAGCGAGGCTCGAACCCAGGAAAGCGAGTGTCATACTACTAGACCATATAGCTGCACTTATTATAGAGTATCCCATTTATATTTTGAAAATATGAAAGTGGCACTTTAGGGAGCAGGCACTGGTGTAAGCAAATATCTAAAAGTAACATGTGTATGGAACAGATCCAGACACAGCGAGAAAGAAACGATAATCTGGCACTGTTTTAAACACACTATTTTCAAAATAAGTTTGGCAGAAATTCAGCTGCCTGATTCAGCCGTTCATTCAAAAATTCTCAATATCAATACACAAAAAATATTTCTCAACTTGTTATAAATTCTTAAAACTGGGAAATCTTTTCCAATTTTTGAATCTTTCATGCAAACTCATCTCGATAATTCTTTCTCTACAACCACAAAGTAAGGAGTTAACAATAACAAAAAACTGAACCCATGTTTCCAATTTGCCTCAAGATGCCGTCCATATCACATATCCAAAGACACTTAGAGGGAGAGGCTATCCCAACGGACCTTGAGGCACTTAATATTAATGTGAGATCCACTCCCCTACAAATCATCAAATATTCACCATCACCACAGTCACTCTCACTCGTCATTAACGCTTTATTCTGCATTTCATATTTTTCTCACATTATATAAACAAATGTGGCTGCTTACAAAAATTTAGTCTTTTTAATACAAGAACAAGAACAGTGCATAATTGATTATTTTTACATTTACCTTACATTATAGTGGATGACAATGAGGCAGTACTTTGCACTTAGACCAAGAGTAATAAATTTCTCTTTCTTCTTTTTAAAAAAAATGTTCTTCTCCTCCTCCCCCTCCTCCTCCCCCTCCTTGTCCCCCTCCTCCTCCTCCCCCACCTCCTCATCCTTCTCCTCCTCCTCCTCCTCCTCCTCCTCCTCCTCCTCCTCCTCCTCCTCCTCCTCCTCTTCTTCTTCTTCTTCTTCTTCTTCTTCTTCTTCTTCTTCTTCTTCTTCTTCTTCTTCTTCTTCTTCTTCTTCTTCTTCTTCTTCTTCTTCTTCTTCGTCTTCTTCTTCTCCTTCTTCTTTTTTCTGTTTGTTCAACTACCATTACTACTACTACTACTACTACTACTACTACTACTACTACTACTACTACTACTACTACTACTACTACTACTACTACTACCACTACTACTACTACTACTACTACTACTACTACTACTACTACTACTAATTTACAGATAGTCATAGGTTAAATGCTATCTCGTTAGCATGTGGAAACAACGGAATGCAAGCCACTAATGGCATGTATAGTCTCTGACCAAGCTTAACATTGCTTGACAGACCCATATGAACTTAAAATACAACTCTATAAGACCTACAAGGGGAATAAGTAAAGCTGCTTGAAGCGCAATGTGCATGGTGAAAACATAAACACGCGTCTTGTAAATATGTATCTATATTTATTCATTTTTCTTATTTCTATCTTTGAATTCTATGATTTCCATAGGCATGTAATGTCCTCCGTGGTCGGCGGTAACAAAAGTACAAGTATGTTTAGCATGTTATTGATTACTCGCCTTAAGATAGAATATAGCATGACATTGTGCAGGGTCACATTCTTTTTTATTCCACTGATTGCGATTGGTGCATTTTGGGAAAAACCAATTCTAATTACCAATCAAAATGAATGTATCTCCAATCGATTTGGCCAGCATTCATTCATTGATATCAATCCACCGTGATCGCACTGATTTCCGTACTCGCCTTCTGTCTATCCCTATTGATTTGTTGATACCTGAGTGCACATATTTTCAGGTCTGGTATCCGAACGCAATTATGGGCCTGACTTATTATCATTGTAATCGACAATACTCTGCAATAGTTCGAGAGTATTTCTATTAAAGCAATGAAACCATAACAGTTTGAGTTATCAGACCTGTAAATAGATACACGTCAGTTGAAACCATCGTAACAGACCCGATTTCTGATGACTTTGATTTTGAAGGACTCAATTTTATATTCTGTTTCAGCAAAACATTAGAAGCAAACAACCCCCCCCCCCCCCCCCAAAAAAAAAAAAACAACCGAAAAACAACAAAACAAAAAAAAAAGAACCAAAAAAAAAAAAAACAACACAAAACGAAAAATGAAAACAAAAGAAAGCAAAATAAAATCACATACAAAAAACATCCAACAAAGAAAGATTTAGCTTGGGAATAACTACTGACACAATTGGAGCAAGAATACCATGAAGAGTTGTTATTTTTCATCGCCTAACAACAGTGCTCCTACAAATTTATGCACCAACGAGTGATCACCCAGATGAGGAGGTCGAGGCACATTATGAAAATGTAAACAAGGCCCTCAAATGCATAAAATCAAGTGACATTGTTGTCGTAATGGGGGATTTCAATGCGAAAGTTGGAAACGCAGCAATCTCACCGTGCATGGGAAGTTGTGGTCTAGGAGAGTCCAACGAGAGGGGTGAACGTCTGGTCCAATTTTGCGAGTCCCACGACATGACCATAATAAACACCATATTCAAACAACCAAAGAGGCGCCTATACACTTGGAAGAGCCCAGGAGATATATACAGAAACCAAATAGATTATTTTCTCATCAAAACCAGATTCAAAAACTGTGTGACCCAATGTAAAACTTTCCCGGGTGCTGACATTGGATCGGACCATGTTCCCATCATGGTGAAAATAAAAGTTAAATTAAAAATTCCCAAACAGAAAAGGGACGAACACATAAAGTACGACCTAGCTGAATTTAGAAACGAGGAGCTAAGAGCGAAATATGCTGTAGAAGTAGAAAATACGTATTATTGTCTTATGGAAGAACAAGAAGACACAAATAAAGAAACAGAAGAAACGTATAAGAGTAGAATTGATAAACAATGGTCCTCTCTTAAAGGTGCAATAACAACTACAAACGAGAAAATGCTAAACAAAAAATCTAAAGAGGCAAAGAAAGAATGGATGACGAATGAGATTTTGAATCTTATGAGAGAACGGAAACATTCAAAGGGCACCCCTAGGTACAATGAACTGGACAAATCAGTAAAGAAAAAGTGTATCCATGCTAAAGAAGAATGGCTTGATGAAAAGTGCCACCGTATTGAGAAGCTATCACATGAGAGAAACCCTGGACCAATGTTTGCTGAAATCAAGAAATTCACATATAAAAACGCTCAATCTGGCGGTTGCATCAAAGATAAATCAGGTAGACTCCTCTTTGAGGTGGAAGAAATCGCCAATAGATGGAAAGAATACGTGGAGGAGCTATTCAATGCGGACAGAGGTGACAACCATATAGTCTTTTCTACGGGGACCCACAATCCTAAGATCAGAAGTAAAGAAAGCCCTATACTGCATGAAAACAGGGAAGGCAAATGGAATAGATGGGGTGTCAACAGAAATGCTGCAAGCACTGGGTGAATTTGGTGTTGATGTGATAACGGACCTTATGAATGAAATATACGAGTCAACGCACATCCCAGAAGACCTTCGCACTTCTATCTTCATACTGCTACCCAAGAAAGCGGGTGCAATTGAGTGTTCGGACTACAGAACAATCAGTCTTATGTGCCATCTACTGAAACTCCTCCTGACAATAATCCTGAAAAGAATCTCGTCAAAAGTAGATCGTGAGATTTCAGAACAGCAAACTGGATGCAAAAAGAACAGTGGCACCAGGGAGGCAATTTTCGACTTTAAAATCCTGTCAGAAAAATACTTAGAGGTCAAAAAAGACATATATGCCTGTTTTATCGACTACTCAAAGGCATTTGATTCTGTTAGTCATCAGAAACTTATCCAAGACCTTGTGGCAATAGGTGTGGAAGAGAATGATGTGGCTCTAATCGCTAATCTGTACCGGCAGCAAAAGGCTCAGATAAAAGTGCAGGCAGATACAACAGATGCAATTGAAATCAAGAAAGGAGTGCGCCAGGGATGTGTTATGTCTCCTTGCTTGTTTAATTTATACACAGAGTCTATTTTTCGGCAAGTAGAAACAGCACAAGGGTTGAAGGTTGGTGGCCACAACATCACCAATTTACGTTACGCTGACGATACTGTCCTGTTGGCGGAAAGTAAGGAAGACCGACAGAAGCTAATTTCAAAAGTGAACGAAGAGAGTAAAGAAAAGGGGCTGTTCATGAATGCGAAGAAGACAAAAACAATGGTGATAACAAAAAAGAAAGAGCCCATAGACATAGATATAGAAATAAAAGAGTGTCCAGTGGAACAAGTAAAGGAGTTCACGTACTTGGGGCAGTTGGTAACATCCGATGCAAAGTCTGACAAAGAGATCAGGAGACGAATAATGCTGGACAAAAATGCGTTCATGAAACTAAAGCCAATCCTCAACAACACAAATATCTCCATCAGAACACGAATGACATGCACCAAATGCTATGTGTGGTCCATTTTCTTTTATGGTTGTGAAACGTGGACACTAACCGCACAGACAGAACAACGTATTGAAGCTTTTGAGATGTGGACGTACAGGAGAATACTGAAAATACCTTGGACAGCAAGAAAAACAAAGGGGAGGAGGAGGGGGAGGAGGAGAAGAAATTTTTTTTTAAAAGAAGAAAGAGAAATTTATTATTCTTAGTCTAAGTGCAAAGTACTGCCTCATTGTCATCCACTATAATGTAAGGTAAGTGTAAAAATAATCAATTATGCACTGTTCTTGTTCTTGTATTAAAAAGACTAAATTTTTGTAAGCAGCCACATTTGTTTATATAATGTGAGAAAAATATGAAATGCAGAATAAAGCGTTAATGACGAGTGAGAGTGACTGTGGTGATGGTGAATATTTGATGATTTGTAGGGGAGTGGATCTCACATTAATATTAAGTGCCTCAAGGTCCGTTGGGATAGCCTCTCCCTCTAAGTGTCTTTGGATATGTGATATGGACGACATCTTGAGGCAAATTGGAAACATGGGTTCAGTTTTTTGTTATTGTTAACTCCTTACTTTGTGGTTGTAGAGAAAGAATTATCGAGATGAGTTTGCATGAAAGATTGCAAAAATTGGAAAAGATTTCCCAGTTTTAAGAATTTATAACAAGTTGAGAAATATTTTTTGTGTATTGATATTGAGAATTTTTGAATGAACGGCTGAATCAGGCAGCTGAATTTCTGCCAAACTAATTCTGAAAACAGTGTGTTTAAAACAGTGCCAGATTATCGTTTCTTTCTCGCTGTGTCTGGATCTGTTCCATACACATGTTACTTTTAGATATTTGCTTACACCAGTGCCTGCTCCCTAAAGTGCCACTTTCATATTTTCAAAATATAAATGGGATACTCTATAATAAGTGCAGCTATATGGTCTAGTGGTATGACACTCGCTTTCCTTGGTTCGAGCCTCGCTCGGCGCATAGTTGAGTCCCCCCCCCCCCCCCCCCCCCCGTACTTAGGTGCAAAATGATGAGTACCTGGCCGTTAACAGCGTTGTCTCTGTCGGAAAAAATTTGTATTATCGCCGAACAGGCGTCATGTCTCATTCTTTATGTTACGTGTTGCTGTTGGTCACGGACCCTTTGTAAAGCGCTTTGAGCACATTTAGTGGACATTGCGTTTTTTGTTGTTTTTAACCATTTTTATCTTTGTGCTCGTCTTCTTGTGTTCAATGCATATGCTTTGTGATGCAGAATTGGGTTCACAGTGGAAAGCTACCTAATGAAGAATAATTTAGGCAATAATGCGTCCCAACCATAAGGTTAACTCTGTGCTGTGATGGTTGCAAGTCTGACTGGTAACGAGGAGAAGGTCTGAGGTTCGATCCCCAGTCGATGAAATCTGATTTTTTTGGGGATGTTTTTCTTTCTTGAATTTCATTCCTGCTTTGTCTGGTACTGTTTCGTTCAGGATTTTTCAGATTTTATTTCACACCAGTGATTGCTCCCAAATGCGTCACTACCATAATCGTATATTATACACTTTGTCTCCGTTTTGGCACTAAAACCTTTACTTCAAAGATTGATTGATTCAAATGATCTTCAACCTGTCAAAAAGGCTCGAATCTCAGATTCCTCTCATATTTAAGGTCGCTGATGAATTAAGATATTGGTTTGTCAGAATCTGAAAACTGTTTGTTAACGAAATTTAATGCTCGACTTTCAACTCAGATTAAGGATGAGATGTAAATAAAAGATTTAGATATATGAATCGATTTTACTCATGCAATGAAAGAAACAATAATTAATTAGATTCACATTGGTGTTCATCAACGTCTGGTTATTTTCAGGTCTGACAACCCAAATTGTGATGGGCTCATTGTTAAATCAAGCCCATAACTCCGCTCCGTTATCAGACCTGCAAATATATATGCATGTCGGTGGTAATGTTTGGCTGTGTTTTAATTTCATTTTTTAATAGTGGAAGTTGGTTGCTATGACTTCCTAACATATGGTTTTAATTTGTGTAGATAGCCATTGGTGTCATGATGTCATGAACAGCTTTTTAAAATGAAATCAAATGAAAATATATATAATAAACTTCATTTTTTTCAGAAATCACATGGGGAAAAGTGAGATGATATGATAGCATTGAGAATGAAACGAATATAAACAATTCAGACTGTAAAACAAAATAAATTACGAAAGGCACCAAATTGCTTGTAGTTCAGACCAATTTCCACAGCTCGGGGTATCAGATGGTGAATGTATTCCTTGGGGAATTGTAAATACAGAACTAAACGTGTGTGTGAGACAGAACTGAAATTAAGAAAACCGTAAAGAAGGGACAAATTGACTGCAAAATACTAGAGGCTATTTTCTTGTACCAGAAATTTGCTACAACACCGGCTTTACACTAAATAAATGGTGTTCTACAATTGATATTTCATTAAAAAATAATCGATACATTATTGAATAAAGGAAGCGTCCATTCAAAAATGCTATCCAGTTAGTGCATTACATAATATTATCCTCTACCCATCTAGAGGTTGGAATTTGTTGGGGCCTTGAATTTTTACAAATCTTATTTCTGTATAGTAATTGGGTTGCTATGTTACGTTTTGATCAGGCAAAATCACTTTTGTGAGATTAGCAAATTATCAAGAAAAGACAACAATGATCATTGCTCATTTAACGCTACAGATGTGAATAAATTCCTCGGATGAAATGAGTCCTAAAAGATTGTCATTTTTTTCTTCTGACACTCATTTTGCCCCTATATTTCTTACTTATTATCCTTATGAGTGGAAATCAATTCTACCTTATCATACGCGTGCCTCTTGGTGCGTCCTTGGGTAAGACAGGCAGCTTTTCGGGCCGAGACAGGAATCAAAGGGAGGCAATCAAGTAATGCGATCACTTGTTCTTGTCGTATGTCAAGAAGGATTTCCTTGTCTGGTTTTTCCTTGTGGTAACGCCTGCCGTCGAGCATTTAGTCTTTGGTGTAAGATAAGTGGGTGTTAGGGAGTTCGCTGCAAGTGCATATTGCCGCCATTCCCTGAAAGAAAAAATACAACCCCCTCCCCCCCCCCCCCCCCCCCCCCCCCCCCCGCCACCCAACAACTAAAATGTAGACATCGATTAATTACAAATAGCTCTTAATATCTTTAAACTGAAACTTTTTTGAAGTTTGAGGTTTGGGAATTTTTGACAAGTTGAGGGTTTTGAAGTTTGAGGTTTGGGAATTTTTGACAAGTTGAGGGTTTTGAAGTTTGAGGTTAGAGTATTTTTGACAAGTTGAGGGTTTTGAAGTTTGAGGTTTGAGAATTTTTGACCAATTAAGGGAGCTTTATTTCAATCAGTGTTTGATGGAGGTGTGTTTGTGCGGGTGAGGGGGGGGGGCATAATGAAAGAAAATGTATTTTCTCAAAGTATAGCAGTATAGTTGTAGCCCTTCAGAGCCATTCGGCCCTTGGAACCGGAGTTTATCCCGGTTTCTAGAGCGTGAAACAGACAATAGTAATAGCTTGCTATCCGTTGAATAGGACGCTAGTCTATCACAAAGTTCTTTCTGGCAAATCTAAAGGACTCAGCTACCTATTCACTGCTGGGTCGATAGGGGGGGGGGGGAATCAGAAAAAAAATCTCTACTGCACCCAGGATCGATCTCTGTCCTTTTGCACGTGAAGCGAGTGCTCTACCAACTGAGCTATCGGGATCCCCTGAGCTATCGGGACCCCCGGTTACCGGGGAGAGGAAGAGAATTACAGACGGTAAAAACTGGGATGGGGAATAATGGAGAAATGGGGAAGGAAGTACAAGGGGAGATAAGGGAGAGAGAGAGAGAGAGAGAGAGAGAGAGAGAGAGAGAGAGAGAGAGAGAGAGGAGAAAGCTCCCGAGGCATTAAGTAATTAACAGAGCGGTATGGAAAGGAAAGTTAAAATATTGAGCGAGTTGGAAACTTCTTATACAAAAAGGACGTGTGTTGGTCCGTTATACTTCCGGATGGCAATGTTGTGAGCTTCTTAGCCAAGTGCATACTATCTATTGACGCTTTGCGCTCAGCCAAAAAGATCACAACAATCGCCAGCCGAAATTAACGTACCAACACACAAACCTGTGTGTAAGCTTCAACGTTTTGTCTGCTTGATAGAATTTAGTTAGAACTACTCATAAAAAAGCTAGCTAAAAACAATAACAAAGAGCTAGAATGACGTCAACTACGTTCAATATATATTAGGTCACTAATTGGATTCAATAGTCTGATGTCACGTCCGCCCAGCAACCAGCTGCTTGGTTCTAAACAAAGAATATCGGTACTTGTCATTCTTCATGCTGGTTAGAACTTTGTCACATTTATACTGTTTTTCTCCTCTGGATACACTTGTAAGATCGTCGGAGAAGTATTTCATAAGGGCGTCCGCCATTGTTCCCATAGTTTAGAACCAGTTACTAAGTTACTATGCGTCATTACGAGGGAAGTGAAGTCACGACTGTTGAAGCCTATTGTGTTCTTGCCTAAATGTAAAGCGGTGTTTTGTCAGTATACGGCACCGTCTCTAAGCTGGTTGCCATCATTGATTCATTGATTAGATACAACCGCATCAATGAGACAACCTCCCATTCCCTAGAATTCATTCTGATCTATATTACACACACACACACACACACACACACACACACGTACACACTCAGAGAATGAGAATGAGAGAGATAGAGAGAGAGAGAGAGAGAGAATCACACTAAAACACACTCACATACAGACACACATACACACGCATACACACAGTCATAGCTGTATCTAAACACATGGTCACAAACAGACTCAGTCCCACATGCAAACGTATCCATATACATCTCATGCACACAAGCGAGCACGTACTAACACACAAACACGCACACGCTACATCAATGACCGTTCCACCCACTGCAAGAGAATTCTGGGTAATTGATTTGTTGTCACTTGGAGATGCTTGACTTAACAATTGTCAGTGGAAGGGGGGGGGGGGGGGGCAGGTCATTACAGACAGATCGACAAACACACCGGTAGACACATACGAGATCGCCTTACCAAACTTCATCAACATTATCATCATCATCATCATCATCATCATCATCATCATCATCATCAGCAGCAGCAGCAGCAGCAGCAGCATCAGCATGTTCGGCAGCATCAGCATCATCAGCATTTTATCATCATCATCATCATTATCATCATCATCATCATCATCATCACCATCATCATCATCATCATCTTCACCACCACCACCACTATCAGCGGTAGCAGCAGCATCACCCTCGCTTTAATTAAAACTTACCATAATACACTTCAACAGGCGTGACGTCACTTCCCTCGTAATGACGCATAGTAACTTAGTAACTGGTTCTAAACTATCGGAACAATACTTCTCCGACGAACATAAAAGTGTATCCAGGGGAGAAAAACATTATAAATCTGATCATGTTTTGACCTTTATACATTCTGATCACATGACATGTGAAAAAATTCTAGCCAGCATGAAGAATAACAAGTACCGATATTCTTTGTTTAGAACCAAGCTGCTGGTTGCTGGGCAGACGTGACATCAGACTATTGAGTCCTATTGTCACCACCACAGTAACCAACAAATCACCAACAATGTGTGACCTACCTTGCCCAGTTTATAATATATTTTGTCAGAGCGAACTAAATAAAGAAAATTGAGTTTAACATCAAACGTATTAGAATTAGGAAAACTAAGGGATTGTTGTTGTTTCCTTCTTTGTTTTTTTTTTGTTTTTTTTTTGTTGTTTTTGTTTGTTTGTTCTTTTTCGGAGATTTTTTCCCGTTTATCTTTTTTTTTAACTAGTGGAGAACCCACAATATTTGCGGGGAAAACGGCTACTACGAACAGATACTCGTCTATTTCAATTAGCATAAAGAAGTAATAGGAGAAATACAGTCTTGTAGAAATTATCAGTGAGCCATCATTTGTCAAAATAGGTCAGGTAATAACGCCTGTAGATGCGCGTAAATTAATCTGGCAACACGGCAGCCAGATAGGTATTGCCAACATCAAATGACCGATCATTTTGCCCTATCAGATTTTCTAAATAATCATTTGAGTCAACTGGTGATAGAAATTACCCTTAATTTAACTCTTTCATCGCTGAGGCTATATTCGCATTTCCGTCACAAAATGGCTGACAACTGATTTGGGCAGTATGAGAATGACATGCTAAGAAAGCGACATTCGAATGCGGCGCAAAATCTCAATTAAAATACCCCCTTCCCCTTGGGGATAAATAAACAGAATTTTGTTTTCTTTTGTTTTGTTTTGTTTTTTTCTTAGCTCTTCTAATTTATTTTTTAAAATTATTATTATTGTTTTGTTTTTGTTTTGTTTCAGTGCGTGTTTTGTCGTTGGTTTGTTTGTTTTTTTTTTTCCTTTTTCGTCTGTTTCCATGTCTGAATAGTATACCAAAAAAATGTAATTTCGTCACAAATTCCATTTCATTTCTTACATCTGACTTGTCTCAAAGCGGAATTACTTCATTTAGATGCTGAAAAATTGATTTTTTTAAAAAATACTATAATATAAAATTGAAACTATTTGATTTATTGAGGACGATGGATATTGAGTGAATGCATTATCTACTAAATTCAGTCCATTGATTGGTGGACAAGGAATTAATTAGAAAACATTTCCACACTTGACTAAGATCATTGTGTTGTGGCTGTTGCTTTGATAAATTGGGTGGTTTTGTGAGTTATGTTTACTCATAGAAACCGTAAATAATTCTGTTTAGAAGTTTGCCGATTTCTTAATTGTGTTCAGAACTAAAAGGTATAAACTAAAATATCAATTTCTGATTTTTTTTTCAACTTAAATTTTTTTTCATCAGTTTCAATCCGACATAATACCGCTTTGAGAAAGTGGTCACAAATGTCCGTGACTTATCGACTTAAGTTTACATTTAAAAATTTTAAAAATGTCAAGTTTATTGAGTATATCTTCTCCAATTAAAATAAGATAGCCAACTGAATGAGAGAGAGAGAGAGAGAGAGAGAGAGAGAGAGAGAAGCGGACAAGCAAAGAATGAAGGGAATAGAGAGAAAGAACAGTGAGGAGGGGGCAGAGAGAAAGAACAGTGAGGAGGGGGCAGAGAGAAACAAGAGAGAGTGGAAAAGGGCTACGTAGAAAGAGAGAGTGAGAGATAGAGGCAGGGAGTAAAGTAGAGATAGCGAGACACAGAGAAAGTTAGAGGGAGAGAGGAAGGGGTTAATGGAATAATATTGAAGACAGGAGAGATAGATAGATAGATAGATAGAGAGAGAGAGAGAGAGGGAGAGAGAGAGAGAGGGGTAGAAAGGGTAAATGATTGGTAGAGCGGATTAGAGGGAAATGGACTGAGGGGCATAGTGAGGCAGAGAGAGAGAGAGAGAGAGAGAGAGAGAGAGAGAGAGAGAGAGAGAGATGGCAACTCTGCACAGTGAGGAGTGGAGAGGAAGAGATTGAGAGATGAATGACGGGACTGAACAGAGAGGAACGGAGAGAGAGAGAGAGAGAGAGAGAGAGAGAGAGAGAGAGAGGGAGGGGGATGGAGAGAATTAGGTACAGACAGAGAGACACAGAGAATGTTAGAGGGAGAACGTAAGAGATTAACAGATGGGACAGAGAGTCATGGATTAAAATAAAAAGAGGATTTAGAGAGAGAGAAAGCAATCATATAATAAATGTCTTGAAAGAAAACAGAGAGAGAGAGAGAGAGAGAGAGAGAGAGAGAGAGAGAGAAAGGAGAGAGGGGAAACAGAGAGATACAGAGAAAAGTAAGAGAAATGGGTATCTAGGGATGAAAATAAAGAGAGAACGGGGGGGGGGGGTGAGGCAGAGTGAGTCAGAGACAGAGAGACACAAAGAGCGAAAGTGAGAGGAAGAGGAAGGAATAAACAGAAGGGGACAGAGAGACATGGTGTGTGTGTGTGTGTGTGTGTGTGTGTGTGTGTGTGTGTGTGTGTATGTGTGCTATAATCCCATACTGCCTTGAAAGCATCACTATAATATTATATATTCCAATAAATTCTGAACTCCCACTCCATTCCTTATTGCTGTGCCAAAGGCAATAGGTCAACACTTCAGTCTTCATCAGATAATAAGACAAGCTAATAATTTAGTAACACCAAAATAAAACGAATCAGCTACCCTTAGGCAATACTCGTTTTAAATCATAATGTACTTGATAGTACTTAGGGCGGTAGTGGATGAACTAGTCCAACTAAAATGAAATTATAAGTTAGATAATAAAAATACAACGATATCCGCTGAAGATGATAGATATGGTGGTGGATGCAATGCTGACATAATATAAAACATGATGTGAAGGTAATATAATATCTGACCTCCTAACTGTCCCAAGATACTCTCACACACACACAAACACATATACACACAAAAGCACACACATACACATACATAAACACACATACCCACCAACAAAAACACACACAAACCTCCTACTTAATATAATATAAATATAAGTCAAATCTTATTCTAGTCATATACCAGCTGTAAACAATGTATTTGTTTGAGAGGGCACATTATCATTATGGATATAAACGACTTATTAGAAGACGTGTAGAAAGTGTCAAAGTGTAAAGAGGGAAATTTGAATGTTAGACGCCTGCCGCAACTGCCAAGATGGCCCTGGCTGGGTCAGTGTTCTTCAGTGACAACTTTGCTAGTGATTGTCAGACGGTCCGAGAGCAAGGGATGAGTTGGAATAGGTCGGCATATTCCAGCTGGAGGTGTAGCCAAAAGAGTGCATAGAACAGCAAGTGTGTGGGAAAAAAATATTGGCTCTTTGATTGAGAAACACATTGAATCGTTGCACGAAATAAATAGTATAAAATGATTTAAGAAATCTTCTCTTGTTCCGGCAAGCATTTTTCTCTCAAAGTTTGCATTTTTTATCCGGAGATACAAAAGGTAACCATGATGCATCAATGGACACCTCGACAAAATGGACAATGACCTTCTATTATGTAGATGTCTATCGGTATTTACATGCAAAGACTGTAAAGATGACGTTGCGAACAGGGATCACTCGTCAAAGTTCCCAGGTAGTGTTGTCCATTACAGATGCTCTCACATCGTGGACATTTCGCACATACCAGGTGTATTTGGCAGTTCTTAGTTTATCGGTTTCATTTCATTATGATTTAACAAGATACTAAATATAATTTTATCTAACATAATCATATAATTGTTTTACTCATGATGTGATAATGTGTCCACTAATCATTGCCTACAGGTTCTCTACTTTTCTTTGACCAACACTGACTGACAGTTATCATAAACACAGGCTTATATGATTCAGATTTCCGTAACACTTTTTATGTAGATACCTTGTTAAATCAATCAAGATATTAACCAGTTAACTACCGTACTAAGAAAATCATATATCTAAAAATTTGGATAGAAACCTCGTCCTTTAAATATCGATCGAAACATTGACCCTCATTTTAGTAAAAACTCTAAAACCTGGTTAAATCCCAAAATTTGAAATTTCCTTGAGATAATAGGAATTGTCAGAGAGCATTGAGTCAAACGAAAAGATTATATCTCTCCTTGAAAATGACGAAATGCTTTGTTCATTCCGACACAATATGTCGTGTTGAGAAATCAATACGATTAATTTTCTGGTTATTTTCTAGTTATAAAAGTATGCAGAAAACATGAGACGAAACCAATTAACGTGTTGCTAATCTATCTTTAAAATAGGCTCGTGGTCACAAAATGAGGAGGAGCCATAAATTGAGACTTGTTAAATTCCAAAGACATGCCCTTGGGAGTATTGGATTTCCCAGAAAGCAATGAGTCAAATGAATAAAACATGACTCTCCTTTAATAGGACTAAATGCCTTGTTCATTCTAACATATCTGTCACTTAACAAAACCAATACAAATTATTTTCTGGTTATAAAAGCATGCATTGGGACAAAACTGATTTATATATGGAAAATGTTTCTTTTACCAACGTGATAAGAAATAAAATAAGAAAAACAAATAAAATTCCCTTAATTAATCCCATAGGGGAAATTTGTCTCTTGAGTCTATTCCAAGGGGAGACTGGAATAACCCAGGCGTCAGCCGCAGTGCAGCGCCGCAAACTGAGCTAGGGCGAGGTGACTTGCTCAAGGCCACACAACGTAGCGGGTATTCAAACTCGGTACCTTTCGGGTACGAAGCAGACTTTACCACTGAGCCACGCTATGATAACATTGAGGGAAGCAAAACCATCATCACCATCATCATCATCATAACCATCATCACAATCATCATCATCATCATCATCATCATCATCATCACCACCATCACGTAGAATGCAAAGAAGTTTACGAGATCTCAGATGTAAACAAAATTTTAATCTACGGGAAATGAAAAGACAAAGACAGAAAGCATGTTGGAAAACAGATACAGGGATAGAAGACGCAGCGAGTACCTCCCTTCCCATTATGGGAGGTCAGGAACCCAATCAGCGGCGCATGGATGAGCCCTTAGAAAATGAATTTCATACACATTCTCTCACCGTTCTCAGTTGTACAATTAGTACCTAGCCGTTCACGGCGTTATCTATGTTAGGGAAAAATGTACTATCGACAAACAGGTGTCCTGTTTCGTCCTACATGTTAAGTTTTGCTGTTGGCTAAGAACTCATTGTAAAGCGCTTTGAGTACATTTAGTGGATATTACGAAATATAAAAGCTCAAGATTTTTAAAACTAAAAAATTGGTTATTTATTATTTATCTATTTCATGTTTGACATACAGAACTCTTATCAACGTTTAAATCTGGTACATGCTATGGGTGATTCCATGTGGGCTATTTCTGTACATCGTGGAACTACATCTAAACTGGATCATGGATTTGGTTATTGCTGTATTGAATTTATAAAGGATGGCGGTTCCTCCATACCAAAATGGAGCACCAATGAAAAGATAGGGATATGCACAAGGTCCAATTGTGTTGTTTTCTTTTTATGTTTTGTTTTGTTTATGTTTTGTTTTAAGGATTTAAACGGCTATTGCGACACATTATAGGTCATATTAGGGCCAGCAAATTTTGTTTTTAAGGGTTTTACGGCGCTCTCAACGCATTAGCGAAATACCAGCGCCAGTAAAAAGAAGAAATTGTGATAGTAAAAAGTTCTAGATTTGCAATTGAAACACCCAAGAAATGATAAGACGAATGGCTATTCGTTCAAATAGGAAACAGATGTAGATTCTAAGAGCACACTATCCGCGTACTTAGAGATCACCTAAAAGTCTCATCCTGACACAAACAGGTCCCCACTAAGAGGATTATTTGTTTTTCTTTGTTACTTTTTTTTGGTATTTTTTTAAGGGTTTTACGGCACTTGCGACACGTTAAGGTCATATCAGCGCCAGTAAAAAGGAAGAAAATGGGATAGTAAAAAGTACTAGAATTACAATTAAAGCATCCAAGAAAAGGTAAGACAAAAGGGAATTGGTTCAAATAGGAAAAGAAATGTAAATTAGAACACTATCAGTGTACTTAGTTGGAGATCACCTAAAAGTCTCATCCAGACACACGCACAGGTCCCCACTAAGAGGAACACACGCAAATGTTTACAAATCATATATAACATGTAAACAAATCATAATTCAGTGCATAACAGAGATGATTTACATTGGAAAAAATAGCATCTAAAATTAATATACATTTGACTGTTTCCCCTCTCACTAAGGGCATCCGGCCAGGGCCAGGACAAAACCAAATTCGAAGACGAAGTCGGAAAGCAAGTTTGAATACAGATATAAGGGGAGAGAAGACATAGTAAGTACCCCCCCCCCCCCTGCCCACAATGTTAGGTCAGGAACCCCACCCAGTCCCACTAAGAGGAATACACTCAAATGTTTAGAATCATAATATGTAAACAAAACATATTACAGAGCATAACAGAGATGATTGACACGATAAAAAATATAATCTCCCAAAACTGACCGTTTCCCTCTCAGCCAGGGTATCCGGCCAGTAATCTCATCCCAAGACAGACAGAATGTTGGAAAAAAGATATAGAGGGATAGCAGTCACAGTAATTTCATCCCTGCCCACAGCGCCAGGAAAAGGAAAAGAATGAAATATTTAAATATAGAACTGATGTAACAGCACCCAGTAAAAAGTAAGACAAATAGAATTTTTTCGAAAAGGGAATAGAGGTAGATTCCAAGAGCATACCAATGTACTTTGTCTCATTCAGACACCAGCACAAGATCCCTCAAACAGGAATGCACCCAATGTTTTTTTTTTTTTGAGGGTTTTACGGCGCTTGCAACACATTAAGGTCTTATCAGCGCCAGTAAAAACGAAGAAATGGGATGGTAAAAAGTTCTAGAACTACAATTAAAGCATCAAAGAATAAGGCAGACAAAGGAGAATTTGTTCAAATAGGAAACAGATGTAGATTCCAAGAGCACACCATCAAAGTACTTAGTTTGAGATCACCTAAAAGTCTCATCCAGACACACGCACAGGTCCCCACTAAGAAGAATACATTCAAATGTTAACAAATCAAACATAACATGTAAATAAAACATAATACAGTACATAACAGAGAGATGATTTACAAGGAGAAAAAATATCATCTCCCAAAGCAATAACTATACATTCGACTGTTTCCCTCTCAGCCAAGGACTCCGACCAAGGTCAGGACAAAACCAAGCAATCTCACTCCAAGACAAAGACAGAAGGCAATTGGAAAACGGATAAGAGGGGATAGAAGACACAGCCCACTATGGGAGGTAGGCACCCAATGTTTACAAACTGTGCTCAAAACAAAAACAACTATCAGTACACAGCAGATTATTAATAAGGAAATAAAATATCTCCCAAATTTTTGACTGTTCCCCCCTCAGCCAAGGCAAGCGCCAGGACAAAACCAAGTAATCGAATTCCAAGACAAAGACAAAGACAGACCCCACCCAGTTGGCCAAGTGTGTTTTGATGGTACATAACGCATTCCAGTTGATCGGCATGTATTCAAGGGTGCTTAAGCTTAGACAAATGTTAGATTAGAACTAAATGAAAAATAGATATTTATGTAGATATGTACCTAATCCGGAGCATCAAATTTTTTTGTTTTATATTTTGAAGGTTTTACGACGCTTACGACACAGTTGTGTAATATCAGCGCAAGTAAAGCGGAAGAAAGAGTTAGATTTACAATTGAAAGCACCCAAGAAAAGGTGAGACCAAGGGACAGGCTCAAATATGGAACAAAAGTTTAATTTAAGAGCATACCATTAGCGCACTTAGTCTAAGTTCACCAAAAGGCCTAACACAGACCAAAAGGAATGCATTCCAATGTTTACAAAACGTAAGTTTTTAAATAGTGTTTTAATGGATATACAGCGCTTGCGACACATGTCAATGCAGCGCCAGTAAAATGAAGAAAATGATTTCATTTTATTGGGCCAAAGAAAATTGTTAAATAGAGGACTTGCTCAAATAGGGAACACAAGTTGATAAGAGCAAACTATCAGTGTACTGAGTTTCAGATCACATTTAGTCTCGTGAAATCAAAGGTCCTGCAAATTCTTTTTGCCAGAGTTGTACATCGAACATTGGCAAGTCGTCTTAGTCCAGGACAAGACCTGAAAAAAGGAAAAGAGGGAAACCCACGAGCCCGTTGACAAGCGTAAAAAAGTAAGCAAGACTTGGATCTCAGAGGATCACAATGGAAGTCGCTGTTTGAGTGGATACCATTAGGAAAATATAAACCTGATAAATCAAAAATCACAATGTTTGGTTCAATAAATTTTATTTACTAATCCTATACCTTCACAGCATCCCTGTATCATCCCTATATCATCACATTGTCATACCATCATCACATTACAATACCATCATCACATTTCAATACCATCACATTACAATATTATCATCACATTACAATATCATCATCACATTACAATATCATCACAGTACAATATTATCATCACAGCACTATATCATCTCAATTCATATTCCAGTATCATCACATCATCCGTATACCATCACCCCAAAATTCCTATATTATCACAATCTTTATACCATCATCACAGTATCTATGTCATCACATTGTCCTACCATCATCACATCGTCCTACATTATCACATTGTCATACCATCATCAAGTTATCCCTATACCATCACATTACATTATATCATCACATTGTCATATCATCATTAGACTATTCCTATGTCACATTGTCCTACCATTATCACAAGTCATACAATCCAAGTATCCCTATACCATCACATTATCATTATATCAATATATTGCCATACCATCATCACATTGTCATACCATTATCACATTGCCATACCATAATCAAATTATCCCTATACCATCACATTATATTATATCGTCACATTGCCATATCATCATCACATTATTCCTATGTCATCACATTGTCCTACCATTATCATATAGTAATACAATCAAAGTGTCCCTATACCATCACATTATCATTATATCATTACATTGCCATACCATTATCACATTGTCCTAAAGTATCCCTGTACCATCACATTATTATATCATTACATTGTCATACCATCATCACATTGTAATACCATCATATTATCATCATCACATTGCCTTACCATCATTACAATATTCCTATGTCATCTATACACTTTTTACAAATGAAATACTTTTGCAAAATTGTTAATTTTGAAAAGTTTTCTCAGTAAAAGACAGGGATAAGAAACGAAAATTCTAGATTTACAATTGAAAGCACCCGAGAAAAATTAAGTCAAAGAGTATTGGGTCTATAGAAATGGATTCCAGAGAAAACTATCGGTGTATTTACTTTGAAATAACCAAAAGTCGCATCCAGACACAAGCACAGGATTGGCTTCTAGAAAATCTGCACGGATCTAAGAAATGGAGGACGTGAAATCATACCAATCGAGCTAAAGGTACTTTCTGCAAAGAACGTTACACTGCATTTTTCATACGTCCCTCCCTATCACACCCCCCACTCACCCCACCCCACCCCCCTCTCCTTTCCCCTTAACTCCCGTCTCTCCCTCCCCTCCCCCTCTCCCTCCCTCCTATATTTGTTATCACTATCCATCAATATATCTATCCCCCCTTTACCACTCTCTATCTATATCTCTTTCTCAGCCATCCTTGCTTGCAGGCGCGCCCGCGCTGACACACAAATCTATACACACAAACTGCAGAGTAACAAAAGAACTTAAAACTAACATCGATTGGTAAATTGGCAGAACACTCGCCTCAAGCAAAAGGACTGATTTTAAGTAAGGAGTTTTGGGTAGCTATTCTGATGAATCTGTTAGAAAATATTTTGAGAAGACCAACGGCCTATCTAAAAGTGAGAAGCAAATCCTTGGAATATCTTCCGAAAACAAGGGATGAATTTTGCTTTTGTTATTTTTTAGCAGTTTTACGACGCTTGCGACACATTAAGGTCATTTAAGCGACAGTAAAAAGGAAGGAGATGGAATAGTAAAAAATATTATAGAGACACAAGTAAATGTACCCAAAAATAGTAAGACAAGGGGGGATTGGTTCAAATAGGGAAATAGTCTAGATTCCAAGAGCACACTATCAGAGCACTTAGTTTGGGATCACCTAAACGTCTCATCGAGACACAAGCATAGGATCAGACTAAATATTTATAAACCAATGAAATAATATTCAAACAAAAAGCATAACAATACATAACAGTAATTCATTGAAAAGGTCATCGTAATTGGGGTGAGGGGGTATATAGTATAACAATTGACACAATTGCTGATTCTCTACATTTCTGCAACAACAGTTTTGGAGTTGGAGCTCTAGGCACTTTATTGCTAATTTCAAATTACAAACTGAATTCATCGTCAAAGGTTCCTGCGTAAAATGTATTGTACAATGATGTAATCTCATACTCTGATTAAAATTTGTGTTGAGTGACTCTATACAATTGTAGTTATTGTGAGACTACTAAAAAAGAGGAATAAAGATCATCTAAAAAATCAGCCTTGCTCAACTGGGGATCGAACTTCAGATCTCCTGATTAGTCGGTCAGTCGTGTTACCATTACACCAGAGATAATCCAATAATTGAAATGTTTTTTCACAAAGATAAAGTAACGAGATTAAAGGGCGAAACAATGGGAAAATCGATGGTAGGTAAAGAAAAGGCCAACAGAAGAAAAGATGCCAGATAGACTGATGGGATGGTCAGAGACGTAGCGGACAATGAGAGATCAATTGCAACTTTCAGGGGACTTTATGATCAGAAAACGTGGGTAAATCCTGTGTGTTTAATGACGCTCAGCATTTCTTTTATCGGTATTGAGTTCATTGATTACCTAAGACATACTTTGTAATTCTGTAAATGTCGGTACAACTAAGAAAAGCAATATCATATTCAGTCAGTAAAGTTAAAGTAGATCCTCATTGGGGATAAATTACGTTTTTATGCGGGTTTACCATTCATTAAAGCACTTGCATGGAATTATAGATGGTTGATTTTCTGCCTGACTAAAAATCTTCGATTCACGATGAATTCCAAAAACATCTGCAAGAACATTTCGGGATATTCAATGAATCATAAAGACCTATACATTATTCAATCTTTGGAGATTAGTTCGTTTTTATATTTTCTACTTGTAAGTTCTGTCAGCTATGTCGAAAGTTAACAAAGAAACATATGTATTATGTGTTGGCCGACATATGAGGCTGTTTGATGTTGAGATTTGTTGTAGTAGGTGACAGAAAAAGGAAAGGACGGTCTTGCTAGGAGTTCTAGATGCTAGATGATTTAGTTTCAAAATAATGATAGGGATGTCGGAAGAAAGGTGTGATAAATGAGATAAAAATGTAGGGTTTTCTTATCGTGGGATAAGGATAGGGGGAAGGATATGTCATGGTTGTGCTGGTAAGTGTTAGGGGTGCAACATGATGATGGTGATAGTCACGGTGAAAGCAAGGACTGAACACTAATAATGAAATCGCTTACAAGGGAGATAGTTGTGGGTGCTGGTGTTTGGTAAGCATTGTGACGATGGAGGTAGAATTGGTAATGATGTGATTGTGGTGATATCGTTTCGGATTTGAAGTGAGTCCACACGTATCCTTTCTTCGCACTGTTATTGTGTAATCATGCGTGCGAAAAACTGAGAAACGGACTTCTACCGGTGGAAGTGCACTGGGTTTTTCAGTATTAAACCTAGACAAAATGGTGAATCGGAGGTCTATGGATGATTGGAATGTATTTGTATGGGATGTTGACTAACATTTATCCTGATAACAAGAATGTGATTGGTTTTTCTATTCCTGGTTGAATCACCTTAGGGTAAGGTCTAGAACTATACGATTATTTGATCTTCATCGCTGAATTTGCATCTACCGTCATTCCCTTAACATCTCCCATCACCCATTGCCACTAATCTTGCATTCTGGTCTCATCACAATTCTCATTTCGCCACGACCCATTCCAACAAAGTCACCCCTATTCCCAATCTACAATTCAATGTTTCTACCCGAGTGTTTTCCCATTATCACACCTATATCTCAATACCAACAAGACTTTGTCATCTCGGGCTTTACAGTTGCAATCAATCCAATCCTGTTATTGACGACTGCTTCAACATTGTTACAATAATGGCTAACACCACCAACATCCTCACTGTCACATATAAAAAACCCCAGCTATATGACATTTCGTGCACGCGTTAGCAATGACTGTGGCAATATTGAAGCAGTTGTCAGGACCAGCATTGGTTTGGTTGAAACAGTAAGCCATGAAATGACAAACTCTGGTCGAATTGATATGTAGATGTGATATGGTAAAAAAAAACTGAGTCGAATCAAAGATATAGAGATTGAAATAAGGGGTGAATTTGTTGGAATGGGTCGTGGCGAAATGAGAATTGTGATGAGACAAAAATACAAGATTGGTGGCAATGGATGTTAGTGTTGTTAAGGAGATGACGATAGACGCAAATTCAGCGACGGAGATCAAATAATGTTACAGTTCCAGACCTAGCCCTAAGGTGATTCGACAAGGAAGAGTCAAGCCAATTACATTCGTTCTTGTTACCAAAGTCAGCGTTAGACAACATCCCATACAAATACAATCCAGTTATTCGTAGACCTCCGAGTAACTTTTATGTACGAGGTTCAATACTAAAAAAGCCAGTGCACTTCGACCGGTAGAAGTACGTTTCTCAGCATCTCACATGAATGACCACAATGACAGTGGAGAGAAAGGCTTAATGTTGACTCACTTGGTTTCAGAATGTCGAAGCATGATTTGGAATCCAAGTCCTAAAATATATCACCACAATTACTTCACCCCAATTCTACCTCCATCGTCACAATCCTTACCAACACCAGCCCTCAAAACCATTTCCCTTATAAGCGATTTCATTATCAGTTTTCAGTAATGTATAAATAGATGCATATAAAATCCCTAAATTGTTGAATTAAAGCCGAATCTACGTAGCTTCCAGAACTGTTTAATACTATTTTTAATCACATTTACCTGATGATTGTCCAGAGATTCCGTCCTATTAGATTTTATGAAAAGAGACTTTCTCAAAATTTTATTTGATACCGAATGCCAAAATTTTAGTGTATTAAATCATATTGGTTTTTTAGTGAAAAATGTTGCACCAACAATCGTATAGCTGAAATTCTTTACAAGTGACTGTGGGGATGTTGAAGATGTCAGGCATGACTGTGGCATGATTGAAGCAGTATTCGGGAACATGATTAGATAGATTGCAACGGTAAGGAACGAGATGACGTCTTGTCGGTATTGATATGAATGTGTGATAAATGGGAAAACACTCGGGTACAATCATTGATGCGGAGAAAGGGGTAAAGAGGTTAAGATGTCATTCACGACTGCCGCAATGTTGAAGCAGTGTTATTGTGACTAATAAAATTTGACATTTTAACTACAATCGGTTTAAATAAAACTTAATTTAATAGCAGAAATTCTTGTAAAACTGAAACACATATTACGTCACAATGAAATAAAGAAGTTTGAGAAAACAACACAAAAGGACAGATAGGTAGATGTAGGTGTAACCACCTGCGAGACGTTTGGTTCACAAGTGGCTTAGAAAAAGAAAGACAATAGAAGACTAGGAAAAGATAGAGCAGAAATCTATCTGTGTCCGACTTGCAACTAACCCGAGTTCAAAAAACGCCTGGACAAATCCCAGTAATCTCATTCCAGGACACAGACAGAAATCCGCAAAGAAAGGGACAAGCGGGATAGAAAACAGACCCTACCAGCAGCCCCTCTAACCGCCCGCAAGCTGATGGTTATTGGTGAATGATGAATAATATTGATGTCGAGGATAAATGTGGGAAAGTATTGTTGAATTATTAGTGACCTATGCAAATAACCAAAATTTATGCATTATGACATTTAGTGCACAACTGAAAATTAAATGAGCACCAATGATAAAAACAGAGGAAATCCAGCTGGATGCACATTTTTGACAGACTTCCAATAAAAATCAAAACTACTTGAAAAAATAGGCAACGATTCAATGTAATACGGCAATGACGGGAGAAATAATGACAGTAGCATCCGATCTACATTTACGCCATGAAATTGACATGGCTGATTCCGTATTTTGTTTGACATAGGCGTTCATTGGTCCGGAAAATTACATATTAGTCTTCTCGAGATACCGGCATTAATTTTTATAACTATTTCTTGTAGGCAATCAGTGAACTATATTCCGAAAAGAAATTATGAGCGTCATTATACGGATTGTAGTTATTGTAAGACTGTTAGATTAAGCAGAATGAAATTAAAACAGATCATCGCAAAAATCAACCTTACTCCATTGGGCATCGAACCTCAGATCTCATTAATTGGTCATTCGTGTTACCATTATATCAAAGAGATAATCCAATAATTAAAATACTTTTTCACAAAGAATAAGCAACGAGATTAAAGAATGAAACAAAGGAAATATGGAAAGTAGGTCCAAAAAAAGGCCGACAAAAGAAAATATGCCAGAGAGAGAGTACGAATTGATTCAAACGCCTTGCGAAGGGATAGATTTTTTAAAACGACCATTTTTAAAGCCCTAACCGTGCAGTAACATATAAATAGATGCATAAAAATCCGTAAATTGTTGAATAAAAGGCCAATCTAGGTAGCTTCCAGAAATGTTCAATGACACTTTTACACATTTAACTAATGATTGTCCAGAGGTTCCGTCCTATGAGATTTCATGAAAAGAGACTTTCTCAAAATGTATTTGATACCGAATGCCAAAAATTATGTACATTAAATCGCATTATTTTTTTAGACCCCAATACAAGATTGGTGGCAATGGATGTTGGTGTTGTTAAGGAGATGACGATAGACGCAAATTCATCGATGGAGATCAAATAATGTTACAGTTCCAGACCTAGCCCTAAGATGATTCGACAAGGAAGAGTCAAGCCAATTACATTCGTTCTTGTTACCAAAGTCAGCGTTAGACAACATCCCATACAAATACAATCCAGTTATTCGTAGACCTCCGAGTAACTTTTATGTACGAGGTTCAATACTAAAAAAGCCAGTGCACTTCGACCGGTAGAAGTACGTTTCTCAGCATCTCACATGAATGACCACAATGACAGTGGAGAGAAAGGCTTAATGTTGACTCACTTGGTTTCAGAATGTCGAAGCATGATTTGGAATCCAAGTCCTAAAATATATCACCACAATTACTTCACCCAATTCTACCTCCATCGTCACAATCCTTACCAACACCAGCCCTCAAAACCATTTCCCTTATAAGCGATTTCATTATCAGTCTTCAGTAATATATAAATAGATGCATATAAAATCCCTAAATTGTTGAATTAAAGCCGAATCTACGTAGCTTCCAGAACTGTTTAATACTATTTTTAATCACATTTACCTGATGATTGTCCAGAGATTCCGTCCCATTTGATTTTATGAAAAGAGACATTCTAAAAATTTTATCCGATACCGAATGCCAAAATTTTAGTGTATTAAATCATATTGGTTTTTTAGTGAAAAATGTTGCACCAACAATCGTATAGCTGAAATTCTTTACAAGTGACTGTGGGGATGTTGAAGATGTCAGGCATGACTGTGGCATTATTAAAGCAGTATTCGGTAACATGATTAGATAGATTGCAACGGTAAGGAACGAGATGACGTCTTGTCGGTATTGATATGAATGTGTGATAAATGGGAAAACACTCGGGTACAATCATTCATGCGGAGAAATGGATAAAGAGGTTAAGATGTCAGTCATGACTGCCGCAATGTTGAAGCAGTGTTATTGTGACTAATAAAATTTGTCATTTTAACTACAATCGGTTTAAATAAAACTTAATTTTATAGCAGAAATTCTTGTAAAACTGAAACACATATTACGTCACAATGAGATAAAGAAGCTTGAGAAAACACACAAAAGGACAGATAGGTAGATGTAGGTGTAACCACCTGCGAGACGTTTGTATCACAAGCGGCCTAGAAAAAGAAAGACAATAGAAGAATCGGAAAAATTAGAGCAGAAATCTATCTGTGTCCGGCTTGCAACTAACCCGAGTTCACAAAATACCTGGACAAATCCAGTAATCTCATTCCAGGACACAGACAGAAATCCGCAAAGAAAGGGACAAGCGGGATAGAAAACAGACCCTACCAGCAGCCCCTCCAACCGCCCGCAAGCTGATGGTGATTGGTGAATGATGAATAATATTGATGTCGAGGATAAATGTGGGAAAGTATTGTTGAATTATTGGTGAACTATGCAAATAACCAAAATCTATGCATTATGACATTTAGTGCACCACTGAAAATTAAATGAGCACCAATGATAAAAACAGAGGAAATCCAGCTGGATGCACATTTTTGACAGACTTCCAATAAAAATCAAAACTACTTGAAAAAATAGGCAACGATTCAATGTAATACGGCAATGACGGGAGAAATAATGACAGTAGCATCCGATCTACATTTACGCCATGAAATTGACATGGCTGATTCCGTATTTTGTTTGACATAGGCGTTCATTGGTCCGGAAAATTACATATTAGTCTTCTCGAGATACCGGCATTAATTTTTATAACTATTTCTTGTAGGCAATCAGTGAACTATATTCCGAAAAAAAATTATTCAGATTGTCATTATACGGATTGTAGTTATTGTAAGACTGTTAGATTAAGCAGAATGAAATTAAAACAGATCATCGCAAAAATCAACCTTACTCCATTGGGCATCGAACCTCAGATCTGATTAATTGGTCATTCGTGTTACCATTATATCAAAGAGATAATCCAATAATTAAAATGCTTTTTCACAAAGAATAAGCAACGAGATTAAAGAATGAAACAAAGGAAATATAGAAAGTAGGTCCAAAAAAAGGCCGACAATAGAAAATATGCCATGGAGAGTACAAATTGATTCAAACGCCTTGCGAAGGGATAGATCTTTTAAAACGACCATTTTTAAAGCCCTAACTGTGCAGTAACATATAAATAGATGCATAAAAATCCGTAAATTGTTGAATAAAAGTCCAATCTAGGTAGCTTCCAGAAATGTTCAATGACACTTTTACACATTTAACTAATGATTGTCCAGAGGTTCCGTCCTATGAGATTTCATGAAAAGACAAAATGTATTTGATACCGAATGACAAAAATTATGTACATTAAATCGCATTATTTTTAGACCCCAATACAAGATTGGTGGCAATGGATGTTGGTGTTGTTAAGGAGATGACGATAGACGCAAATTCAGCGACGGAGATCAAATAATGTTACAGTTCCAGACCTAGCCCTAAGATGATTCGACAAGGAAGAGTCAAGCCAATTACATTCGTTCTTGCTACGAAAGTCAGCGTTAGACAACATCCCATACAAATACAATCCAGTTATTCGTAGACCTCCGAGTAACTTTTATGTACGAGGTTCAATACTAAAAAGCCAGTGCACTTCGACCGGTAGAAGTACGTTTCTCAGCATCTCACATGAATAATGACCACAATGACAGTGGAGAGAAAGGCTTAATGTTGACTCACTTGGTTTCAGAATGTCGAAGCATGATTTGGAATCCAAGTCCTAAAATATATCACCACAATTACTTCATCCCAATTCTACCTCCATCGTCACAATCCTTACCAACACCAGCCCTCAAAACCATTTCCCTTATAAGCGATTTCATTATCAGTCTTCAGTAATATATAAATAGATGCATATACAATCCCTAAATTGTTGAATTAAAGCCGAATCTACGTAGCTTCCAGAACTGTTTAATACTATTTTTAATCACATTTACCTGATGATTGTCCAGAGATTCCGTCCTATTAGATTTTATGAAAAGAGACTTTCTCAAAATTTTATTTGATACCGAATGCCAAAATTTTAGTGTATTAAATCATATTGGTTTTTTAGTGAAAAATGTTGCACCAACAATCGTATAGCTGAAATTCTTTACAAGTGACTGTGGGGATGTTGAAGATGTCAGGCATGACTGTGGCATGATTGAAGCAGTATTCGGGAACATGATTAGATAGATTGCAACGGTAAGGAACGAGATGACGTCTTGTCGGTATTGATATGAATGTGTGATAAATGGGAAAACACTTGGGTACAATCATTCATGCGGAGAAAGGGGTAAAGAGGTTAAGATGTCAGTCATGACTGCCGCAATGTTGAAGCAGTGTTATTGTGACTAATAAAATTTGACATTTTAACTACAATCGGTTTAAATAAAACAATTTAATAGCAGAAATTCTTGTAAAACTGAAACACATATTACGTCATAATGAGATGAAGCTTGAGAAAACAACACAAAAGGACAGATAGGTAGATGTAGGTGTAACCACCTGCGAGACGTTTGGTTCACAAGTGGCTTAGAAAAAGAAAGACAATAGAAGAATAGGAAAAGATAGAGCAGAAATCTATCTGTGTCCGACATGCAACTAACCCGAGTTCACAAAACGCCTGGACAAATCCCAGTAATCTCATTCCAGGACACAGACAGAA
The DNA here is from genome assembly GCF_034508935.2 of Berghia stephanieae. NCBI lineage: Eukaryota > Metazoa > Mollusca > Gastropoda > Nudibranchia > Aeolidiidae > Berghia > Berghia stephanieae. Next base: position 32,575,435 of record NC_088360.1, read on the forward strand.
ATCCGCAAAGAAAGGGACAAGCGGGATAGAAAACAGACCCTACCAGCAGCCCCTCCAACCGCCCGCAAGCTGATGGTGATTGATGAATGATGAATATTATTGATGTCGAATATAAATGTGGGAAAGTATTGTTGAATTATTGGTGAACTATGCAAATAACCAAAATCTATGCATTATGACATTTAGTGCACCACTGAAAATTAAATGAGCACCAATGATAAAAACAGAGGAAATCCAGCTGGATGCACATTTTTGACAGACTTCCAATAAAAATCAAAACTACTTGAAAAAATAGGCAACGATTCAATGTAATACGGCAATGACGGGAGAAATAATGACAGTAGCATCCGATCTACATTTACGCCATGAAATTGACATGGCTGATTCCGTATTTTGTTTGACATAGGCGTTCATTGGTCCGGAAAATTACATAGTCTTCTCGAGATACCGGCATTAATTTTTATAACTATTTTTTGTAGGCAATCAGTGAACTATATTCCGAAAAGAAATTATTATGAGCGTCATTATACGGATTGTAGTTATTGTAAGACTCTTAGATAAAGCAGAATGAAATTAAAACAGATCATCGCAAAAATCAACCTTACTCCATTGGGCATCGAACCTCAGATCTGATTAATTGGTCATTCGTGTTACCAATGAAACAAAGGAAATATGGAAAGTAGGTCCAAAAAAAGGCCGACAATAGAAAATATGCCAGGGAGAGTACAAATTGATTCAAACGCCTTGCGAAGGGATAGATTTTTTAAAACGACCATTTTAAAAGCCCTAACCGTGCAGTAACATAAATAGATGTATAAAAATCCGTAAATTGTTGAATAAAAGGCCAATCTAGGTAGCTTCCAGAAATGTTCAATAACACTTTTACACATCTAACAAATGATTGTCCAGAGGTTCCGTCCTATGAGATGTCATGAAAAGAGACTCTCAAAATGTATTTGATACCGAATGCCAAAAATTATGTACATTAAATCGCATTATTTTTTTAGACCCCAATGCAAGATTGATGACAATGGATGTTGGTGTTGTTAAGGAGATGTCGATAGACGCAAATTCAGCGACGGAGATCAAACTATGTTACAGTTCCAGATCTAGCCCTAAGGTGATTCGACAAGGAAGAGTCAAGCCAATTACATTCGTTCTTGTTACCAAAGTCACCGTTAGACCACATCCCATACAAATACAATCCAGTATTTCATGGAAATGTAATACTGAGATTGAGTGGAAGACTTGATGTAAGATTTGTGACAGAAACCCTGTTAAATTTTGGGGGATATCAGATGATGAAAGAGGTGGCTGATGCGTCCCAATTGTATGAAAAGGAAAGGTCATCATCATCATCGCCTTTTTCACCCTGGGTCAGGGTATAGGCCACAGACAGTTTCTATCCTGAGCTAACAATCTAAAAAAAAAGGATTTGGTTTGTCCGTCTCTGTAACGGTTTGAGTTTAACGGAAAGGGCTGTTAACCCTTTACCAACCCTCAACCTGGAGGACCAGGTGACTCAAAGATGGAGTCACACACCATTAGTCGCCTTTTACGACACGCTGGCTTGGAGTTGGGCTATTCTTGACCCTCTCAGTTGAGGGACCCCGGACACCACACGGGGAAAAAGGAAAGGTCCAATCTGAATAAAGTTAGATATTGAAATATTTTGAAAACCAACCAATTGAAATATAACAAGATGCTCAAAACAAACCCAACTTGTAACCTTGGAGTATGAAAAAAATAAATATCGAATTATCCATTTTTTAAACCCTAAAGCTTGTATTTCATAATGCAACTATTTTAATATTTTTATCTGGGTTTCTGTTTCACATTTCTACTTAAAGTGTCTTTGTTTTCAAAACTAAGCAGCAATGTTCAGTGTATAAATGGGGTTGTGTTTCATTTCAATGGGTATGAAATGCTTAAGTTTGTAGTGATGGTGAATGACGCATAATGAATATTGATGAATATCGAAGTGAAAATTCAAGAGAAAAATGGAAATGTCCTATTAAAAAAGGTTTCAAAGTATCAATGTTGCCTTGTGATTGCTGTAAGAATGTCATTCCACAAACGCAATGACTTCCAAATACAAACAAAAAAACAAAACAAAAAACAACTAGTTTTAAAGAGGATTCAACATGAAATAAAAAGTTATAAAATGATGTCCCTACAATATAGCTGACATTGAATTTGACATAACCGGATGACCACTGGATTTTTCTTAAGACAAATCTTCTCCGACTTCAGTTGTCTAATTTTTTTCCACTTACTGACAGCTTTTTTCATTTATTTTTCAATCAATATTCCTTCAATTTTCACTTATTATTTTATTCATATTTCATTTATTTGTCTAGTTCTGCAATTATGTGTTTCATCATTTACTTCTAATTTATTCTTATCTATGTATTTCCCTTTCATTTCAATCATTTCGTGCTTTTCCACTCTTAATTAAAACGTAATATATTGAGTATTAAGCCAATAGCAAAAAAGCATGTGATTTATAATATGTAAAAGGATTTTTAAAGAGCGAAACAAAAATGAGATTTAAATCGAAACTAGATAAACTAAAGAAGGTAAACTAACAAAATGTCGACAAATGCACTATTCCTCGGGTTAAAGAAACAAATTTCTACTACTATTTTAACTACAACTACTACAAATATTTCAACTACTACATCTACCACTACTACTACTACCACGACACTACCACCATGATGACTATTATTATCACCAATATCATCTTTATCCACATTAACATTATTATCAGCATAATTTTATGATTTTCAGCATCGTCTTCATCATGCTTATTATCATTATCACAATCATTAATATCATTATTAAGTTTTTCTTTTGTTTCAACTGCGCTTACAAAACAATTGTTCATATAAGCACCAAGGATGAAGTAAGACAAGACTAGATGAAAGGGAGAAGAGAAATAGAAAGGAAGGAGTAATGTTCCTCTGCCTGTTTTCAGAATGAGAATCATAATGGCTTTGTTCAGATCGAAGATGATTTACGAGAAATAGGTGCATGGTAGCATCCTCAATCGTGTTCTGTGATGCCCACCCATTAATTCCATCACCCTATGTGTACAAATGTACTCAAGTCTATTGAGATAGTAAGAAACTGCAATAGTTTTGTCCCGCATCACACTGCAAGGGGGATGATTACTGAAGAATAAAAAACCTGAACAAAGCCACTTCCCATTTTCGACAAAAACAGACAGATGGTATAATGTAGCCCTGGTTTCTACATCCCAGCCATGTATAGACTGGGTGTAAGCCACATGGGCACAATGTTCAATATCATTATAATCCTTATCAAATTTATCTACCCATCAGGCTATATTATTATTAAATCAAGTTCCCACTTCATAGGAATCATCCTTTCAGTCACTGCTTGAAAGTTTCATCTAGCATTGATGATTTACGAGGGAAAAATAGACTTTCATCTAAGGTTTGTTGATGACGAGTAAAAAGCAATAAATCTTGTTACAGGAGAACAGATAAATTGAAAAAATAAAAATCCTACAAATTATGATAGGTAACCACCCTCAAGACGATCTCACCATACTTGAAACCGGAGTGCAACAATAAATTCAGATGTAAGATGAGAGATGACTTGGTCGCTTCTTGACAAATTTACTTGTTCGCTTCTTGACAAATTTTCATTTACATGATTTCTTGAAATGATACATTGTAGAAAGGATGATCTGCAATGAGAAGGAAAAAGGTAAAGTAACATAAGGACGACAAAGTGGAAGGTATTCATTAGCTATATTCATAATTATTAGTGCTTGGGTCATAATAGAGCCATTGTGAAATTCTCATTTTGAACACAAGATACCAACCCGACATGAACGACATATTTAATTTTTCACGAAGCATTAACAATTTTAAAAGCATTTAAATGTAACAATGTAATTTACAATGAGTAAAATATATCTCCCGGCTCCCACTCCTCCCTTCCTCCCTAAAAAAATCTCGACTACTTCCCTCTTGGCAAATGATCCAAGTCCAAGCTCTGTCAGAACAAGAGTAATCTCATTTAAAGAAAAAAGCAGCGTTGTTGAAGCTGTCAGTGGACGGAAGGAGTAGGGGAGAGGAGTAAAAAAAAAGACAGCTAGGTCTTCCCGACCCACGGCTGGTGATTTTATATCCGATTTAAATAGATAAGTTAAGACCAAATGCCGCAATCTACTGTATGAGTTTTTGAAACACGACAGGATGATAAATGTGACCCGAGGATTAAAGCGGTATTATTTCGGTTATTAAGAAATTGAACTTTTAGAAAAAGGTCATACAATACGAGTAGAATAAGTATACCATCTTTTTTGGTGAGAACAAAATGAGCTTTTTTATATAGCGCAATATCCACTAAACAAGCTCAAAGTTACAAGTAGAACGAGACACGTCTGTTTGGCGATACTACACTTTTTTTCCGACAGGGAAGACAACGCTGCAAACGGCTAGGTACTCATTTTACACCCGATTACGGTGAGTGAATGTGAGTAAAGAGCCTTTTCCAGGGGACTCAACTGTGCGCCAAGCCAGGCTCGAACCAGGACTTTCCGCTCCAAAAGCAAAGGTCATACCGCAAGACCACATAGCCTGACAATCTTGAAATTAAAATCTCTTACTGGCATCTGGTTTACCCCAACATAATACCGTTTTTATGCGATGGGTTACAAATGTCAAAGTTGGAGACTTACTTGATCTTTATCCTTTCCACTGGATAATCGGGCTGTTCTGTATTGAGTAGAAATGAGAATGGCAGCCTCTGTAAATCTTGGACATTACTCCCTCTTTTCTGATGGATGCATTATTCAAATTCCCTCAGTATCTTTGGTGGTAAGGAACAAGAGGTGCTGGTAGGGTTTTTACAAGAGCGCTGCAAACCAAGAAAAACATGAATAAAATGAAAATAACTATGGGATTTCTATTGTGTAAAACCATCGTCTTATTATGTTGATTCCATCTATCATCATCATCATCATCATCATCATCATCATCATCACCACCACCACCATCATTATCATCATCATCATCGTCGTCGTCGTCGTCGTCGTCATCGCCACCACAACACTATCATCGCCGAATCAATTGTGTTGAAATTATATGCAATAGATTAACTTTATGCTTTTATCTATTCTCTTGTATAAAATCATTTCTCGTTTTTGCTTATTTAAAAGGATTTTTCGACGCTTGCGACATTTGGGTCGTATCAGCGCCAATAAAAAAGATGCAAATTAAATAGCAAAAAAAATATAAGTGCAATTATAAATATCAAGACGAAAATAAGATGAAAGGAAATTGGTTCAAATGAACAGATGTAGACGGGTCTAGGTTCTAATTTTATTCCATTGATGTAAATAGTTTGAAATCATCTAAACGTCTCTTCCAAAACCAACGCAGGACCCCACAGAGAGGAAAACTTTCAAATGTTAGCAAGATATGTTCAAAACAAAAATATAACTAACATCGCATGGAAAACACTATCACCTACCAAATCTAACGCTATACATTTGACTGTTACAAAACCAAGTAATCCTATTCCAAGAAAAAGACGGAAAGCAACTCCGAAAACATAGGGGGATAGAATACATAGCAAGTGACCCCCTGCCCACCATGGGAGGTCAAAAGACTCCACCCAGATTCTCATCTTCATTTGCCAAGATCTGCTGTACTCTGAAAAACCACTTTAAAAATTTGACAAGAAAACTCGGTCCTTCAAATATCGGTCAATTCAATCGATCGATAATTGTAGGACGAGTTTTCTTGCCAAAATTTTTACTATTTTTTCAGAGCATGACGATAAAGTATACCTCCTGCTCAGAAAAATAATACCTACCTACCTGGATACCTCTGTATAGAGCTTTTAGACTTGGTGTAGTCTCCTTCGCTCCTCCTCATCTATTAATGATTGGACCAATTTTTATAATTGAACTAGTTTCCAAGGGTGTTGCTTATCTACAACTCTGCTTTGAATTTATTCAAATTTTTTGCTGATACTGTGGTTTCTTGTTTATTCCAGTTATTTACAATTCTAGATGAAAAAAAGTTCCTTCTTTCATTTGTTTAAAAACGTTCTTTTTTCAGTTTCTTGCCGTTTCCTCGTGTCTGAATGTTCTTGTTTGGTTTAAGGAATCCTGCCTCTACCCTGTCTATTCCCTTTACTATTTTATACGTTTGGATCATATCTCCCCTTCTCCTGTAATCTAAGGTCGGGAGATTTAATTCTTTCAATCTCTCACAGTAGGTTTTGTCTTTCAGGTGTGTGATAAGTTTTGTTGCTCTCCTTTGCACACTTTCCAAACAGTCTTCGTCTCCCTCAAACTTCGTATACCATATGCAGTTAGCATATTCCAGCTTTGATCTAACCATAGTCTTGTAGATGGTAGTCATGTGTTTTGTTTTCAGATTCTTGAAATTTCTTTTCACTATTCCGAGTGTTTTACTAGACTTAGATTGAACATCTTGAATTTGCTTCTTGAAGTTTAGCTTCCTATCAATAAATACTCCTAGGTCTTTTTCCCCATTGGATTTCTGCAGGGGTTTTTCTTTCATTATATAGTTTGCTTCTCTGTTGTTTTTTCCTAGGTGAAGAACTGCACATTTATCTACATTGAACTCCATCTGCCATATTTCGGACCATTCTTCAAGCTTTTTCAAATCTTGTTGTAAGGTGTTTCTTTCTTCTGTATTAGCTACTCCATAGAGCTTAGTATCATCGGCAAAGATTTTACATTTAGATGATAGATTGTCTGGCAAGTCATTGATATAAATCAGGAAGAGAACTGGTCCCAGTACACTTCCTTGTGGAACTCCACTTGTTACCAGTCTCTCCGTTGATGCTGTTCCATTCACTTTCACTTTTTGTCTTCTATCTTTGAGGAAATCTCGGACCCATTTGACTGTCTGATCATTAATTTGATACTGTTCCAATTTCCTGATTAGGCGCCAGTGTGGAACTTTGTCAAATGCCTTTCTGAAGTCGAAGTATATGACATCTAAATTGTTGCCTAATTCCAGGTCTCTCGTCCAGTCATCCATTGTTTCAAGTAGGTTTGTTACTGTAGACCTTCCCGCCATGAAACCATGTTGATCTTTGCTGAATAGTTTGTTCTTGGTCATATGATCAACCATTTCTTCTCTAATCAGCTGTTCCATGAGCTTGCAGACGACAGATGTCAGGCTCACTGGTCTGTAGTTTTCTGGATTTTTTCTGTCTCCCTTCTTGAATATGGCTGTGACGTTAGCTTCTTTCCATTCCCTTGGTAGTCTTCCTTCTTTCATCGACTGGTTAAATATCTTGGTTAGGGGTTCTACTAGCTGCTCTGCTAAGTTTTTTTTAGGATGTAAGGATGAAGTTTGTCAGGTCCAGGTGATTTACTCTCCTTTAGGTTTTGTAGTCTCTTCATTACTCTCTCTTCAGTAATCGGCCATTGCGTAGTATCTATATTACTTCTTTTAGCAATATCTGGCAAGTTTTTCTGGTTCTCCACTGTAAAGACACTTGCAAAGAAGAGATTTAGCACCTCTGCCTTGTCTTCATCTTCAGATGCCCAAGTGCCATCTTCTTTTTTTATGTCACAGGTTCCCTGTCTTGTCTTCATTTTACTGTTTACATAACTCCAGAATACTTTAGGATTTTTTTCGTTTCCTCTGCTATCTTGTTCTCATACTTTTGATGCGCTTGTCGGACTATTTTAGTAGTTGCGTTTCTCACTCTTTTGTATTTGTCCCAATCCTCTTCCTTTTTGCTTCTAGAGTATCTTCTATTTACTGCCTTCTTCCGTAATGCCTCTCTCACTTCCTGCGTCATCCAAGGTTGATTTCTTCTCCCAACCCGGTTCCCTCTGCTTTTCGGGATGTTTTTCTCGAAGCATTGGTTAAGTACTCTGGTAAATCTACTCCAGTTGTTTCCTACGGTGTCCTCTAGTATTTCCTCCCATTTGATATGCCCCAGTTCCTCTTTCATACTCTCTAGATCAGCCTTCCTATATCTGAGTGTCAGTTTTTCATCTACAGTCTCTGATGTCGCCCTCAGTTTTAGGAATATGGTCGCATGGTCGCTTTTTCCCAGTGGGTGGCTCAGTCTTAGGTCGATTATGTCATTTTCTTCCTCCATCAATATCAAGTCCAATACGTTGGGCTTCTGGTTTTTTCTGTCTCGTGGGTTCTTTTATTATCTGTTGTAGGTAGCAATCTTCAATGGTTTCTATGAAACTTTCCTCCAGGCTTCCCTCTTTTGGTTCGTCCATCCCTTTCCACTCCAGTTCCGGCATGTTGAAGTCTCCCATAATAATTATCTCTGAATGCTTTTTTTTGTGATGCTCTCCTTATCATCTCCAACATTCTCATTATTTTCTCCTGTGCTATTTGGGCTCCGATAAATCACTCCTACTAGTATCTGACTTTGTCCAGTTACTCCAATCGAGCACCAAGCGCTCTCCCTAAAGTCGTGATCTGTGAGTTCCTCTATGGGGTTAACCTTGAGGTTCTCCCTCACCAATAAGTATACTCCTCTGCCGGAAGTTTCAAAATCTCTGCTAGATATTATAGTGTATCCCTCAATACCTAACTCTGCTATGGTTGGGTGTGTTGTTGCATTCTTTGGCTTAGCTTCTGTTATTGCTATCACATCTGGATCTTCTGCCATAGCCTTTAGCTCCTCTCTCTTATTCATCACACTGTCTGCGTTCGTTTACATGAACTTCAGGGTATTTTTCATATTCACGTGCTGCTCCTTATCATTTACTGGTACTTCTCTTTTTTTGAATTTTCTTGTCTTCGAGTCCTTGCTCAGAAACATTTTGGGCAATTGGACTGACACGTTTCCAATATAGTCATTCCTCATCCCAGTCCCAGTCATTTCCTCCAACATCGCTGTCTTTCTTATTTGTTCACTAAACTTTTCCCTGAAAATGACCCTTTTCTTATATATGACCACATCTTCACCTGCTTCTCGTCTTCTCTTCAGCTCCTCTCTTAACTCCCTGGCCTGCTCTCTTTGCATAATTGTTTGGTCAGCTCCAATATACACCTTCTGTAAGCATTCCCGTTTATGGTCTTTCAACTGTTTGCTGTTCCTAAGAGCAGTGTTACGCTGATCCGTTGACATCAGACTTATTTTCATGGGTCTTGGTCTATCTTCTCTTCTGCCCAATCTGATCACTTGCTCTATAGGGTTTAGGCTGTCTTTGTCTCCATGAACCTGTAACTCTTTGATTACCATTTGGGCTTTTCTTATATCTTCTTTGTTGTCGCCATCTTTTGCTTCTGGTATGCCGTATATAATTACATTCTTCACTCTCTTAGCCCTTTCATTTCTCTCTTCTTCTAGTTCCAGGTTTTTTTTTCACCATTGCCTGCTTCTTCTCAGTTTCATTGATTTTCCTCATTTCATTTATATCTTGTCTTACTCTATCTGACTTTTCTTCTGTACTTCTCTTGAGTCTCTCAATCTCACTCGCCTCAGACATAGGGTAGGCCTCTATCTCATCCTTTGCTGTTGATTTCACTGTTTCTATCATCTCCTCTGTGAATTCACCTTTTTGAATGATATTCACACTTTTATCTACGTCTTCTACTTTTTTCCTGAGTTTATCTACTTCCTTTTCAAGCTGAATGAAATTGCCCAAGAACTTTGAGGCCACTTTGTTGCAGGACTTAGAGCAGTAGTAATGCAGCAGCGGACATTCTTTTTCTGAGTCTTTCTTCAACAGTTGATAGGTGTCATCATCTATCTTTTCGCACAAAGTATGAAACCACTGGTCACAGAGCTCGCACTGTAAGCATTTCTCAATCTCTTTGCATACATATTCACATTTTCCGCAAGTCTCAGTCTCAGCTTTTGCTTTTGCCTTATTTGTACTCATCAGTGCAGGGCTTTTTTTCCTACTACTGCCACTACTAGTACTGGCACTGCCAGATCTACCTTTCCTACTACTGCTGTTTAAGCTCATCTTCTTACTTGTTAAATGAGTAGATCTATCTAAGTCTTAGCTGTACTGTATCACTGTATCTTGTTCACTCTGATCTGATAAGTATCTAACTAATTTCAACTAGATATCTCAAGTACACACACAAGCCGGAATCCTCTCGAAGGCAGAAATTACATAAATCCAATTCGAAAATGAACAAGTTTTGATGTCCGATATTTCATTCAAGTTTTGTGTTTCTGGTGAGGGGAGCGAGAAGATTCAATATCAATATTGAATAATAATATTGAGTACTATTGTCACTGCCTAAATATTTCTAGAATTTAGATCAAGAAGATTGAATCAGGAGAGAAATGTAAACACGTCCGCCATCTTGGATTTCCCGCCAGCCTATTGCAGCATACTCCACATAAATCAAAACGGGATCATTAATGAACAAAGACGAAGTACGTAGATCCACTCCGCCTTTATTTTATTTATTTGTATAGTTTCAACATAATCTAATTCATGATGGGATTTTTGAAAATCAAAATTGTTGAAAACAAATTATGACGCGTCAGGTGTTGTAATTCTGATATTGTCCTTGTTTCGAGTTTAACTACTATTTTCTTTAGACAAAGATATTCATTGACAATGGCCATTTGAAATACAAAATATTCTTACCCGCGATATATTTTCCTTTTTTTTTGTGATGATCAAATTGATGTGGCTCTATCAAGATCACATATTTGGCAGTTATGAAAGCATTTCAGATGAAGGTGGGGGAGGTTGTAGGTATTAAATTCTGACCTGTTTGAGACAAAAACAATATTTAACAGTAAATTTATTCGAAGTAAAGCCATCATAATATAATTAGATATTTTAAAATAAAATGGGGCCATTATATTGTGAAATATTCTCTAAACATGCTCAAAGCGCTTCACAAGGGATCCCTAGCCGACAACGGCACTTACCATGTAGGACGAGACATGCCGCCTGTTAGGCGATATTGCATTTTTTCCGACAAAGGCAACGGTATTAACAGTCGTGTGCTCATTTTTATATCCGCGTATGGTAAGAGAATGTGAGTAAAGAGCCTTGTCCAAGGACTTAACTATGCATCTAAAGAGTGGATTTATATTATATATATATATATATATATATATATATATATATATATATATATATATATATATATATATAAAATAATTAAAAACACACAACAACTATATTATTCTAAAATAAATAAAGAAAACTTAGCTTGAAACGTCGTTTGTGTTTTGTGTTGTTCATTCATGAGTCAGATTTACTCCCCTTTATCTTTATCTCCATGTTTATGGCGCCATTATTAGTTACTGTGTTTCCATTCAGTTTCGATATTGCAAGTGTTAGCAAACATGTTTCTTCAGGTTATAGTTTCTATTGTAAAGGGCTGTGAAACTACGGAACTCCACCGTCTATGTGTGGAATTTCAGCCTTGATTTTAAATGTGTACTTATTTTTGATCACGAGTATATCGGTATCCATCATAAATTAAAAGCGTAATAATTTAAATAACCCAATCCAAGCATGAGCAATTAATCTGCTTTAGGCCTATTCAATTCAAGACACCGTGAAGACACCTAAAATAAGGCGGAACTCAGTACAGACATTCTAGTCTTTCAGAGTCATGAGGTGGGTTGAGTAACCTTTTAAAAAAATGTTAAATGGACATTAACAATCGCTTGCTACTATTTGGATAGGCCAACAGTCTTATCACAATTTACTTTCCGCCAAATCTATCAGACCTAGCTATCAAACCACTGACGTGTAATTCAGAAAAAGAAACCAAACAAACCTACCGTGACTGCATCCTGGACGGATGTTAAGCAACTTAACCGAATACGTGGGAGGCCTACCGAAAGCTCCATCCTCAAGTCTTCTTTCAATTTGTATTTTCACCGTTGACCTTTTGTCATGTATTTACTCTGTCATATAGAAGCATTTTAAAAACTAGAACAAATCTTGATAGATTTTTAAAGTTTCCTAATTTGACAATTGTTTTGATTCTCGGCCGCCATTTTGATTTGTGAAGTATTGAAAGGTAGTGCAAAGCAGTCCGAGGGTTTGTGTTACTATTAGGGTTAGCTCGAGATCGGAGGATTTTTTTTCTATTAGGGTTAGTCATAAGTCTTAGCAAAGGTGCTAGGGTTTTGTTTTTCCTATTATGGTTAGTTAAAGGTACTAGGTTTTATTTCTTCTCGGGGTTAGTTGAGGGAAAATTATTTGAGTTGTTTCTCTTCGTAGGAGCTTTCGGTAGGCCTCCCTGGGGAATGGGGAAGCCTTTCGTACTATCCTCGGGGTAAAGGAACTGCTTCAAAACGCTGCTAACCCTGATAGTAAAAAAAAAAAAAACCACAAAAAACATCAACTTTCGTCTATTACTGCACGGTTAGCAGTGTTTTTAAGACTAGTTCTATCGATAGTTGGTTATTATGTTAGCGATAGTAGCATTTTGAGACGGTTTATTAATCCTGAGTAACGTAAGGGAGGCCTCCCAATTTATGTCGATGTTCTTATTCGCTTAACCTCGGGAAAAAAGAGCAGTTTTATAATAAGCCAGTTCGATTCTGTAGATAGATTAAGACCGCAAAACCGCATTCTACAATAAAACAATGTTTGAAATGTGACAGAATAAAAGTTTTTCTTACCTGTTGGGGACTTTTTCCATTCCTTTCTCCGATCTCCTTCTTAAGGTGTAACGCAAATTGTAGACCTTCCACGTTGAACATAGAAGTAATAGTGTCGACAAATTGATTTTGTAATGAATATCACGAAGAAGGTGGCGCGGAAAAAATCTCTAAAATACGCTGAGTAATGCTCTAAAATCCATTTATTCTCGCCAGATCAATCACACCAACACACACAACTGTGTGTAACCATAAACATATATAGTCTGTTAATACAGTTTAGTGAGAATTACTCATAAACGCGAATGACAAAAAAAACAAAAAACAAAGGCCCGAGTGGTGTCAACTTAATTATATCTATAGAATTTGTAGTTTGTTAAGCTGTTGCATTTGTTAATGGCTTTACCCAATGAACCACACACACACACACACACACACACATACACACACACAGACACACACATTGAGTAGTACTCACCAATCGTCTGTCTTATTATGATATAGACCGAGACTAAAATGAATATCAGGACTTGAAAGTAAGGGACTACTTCCGTATGTGGGTATCAAGCTCAAGTCCGTTATGTGGTCTTGTGGTATGACACTCGCTTTCGGATCGGAAGGTCCTGGGTTCGAGTCTCGCTCGGCGCATAGTTGATTCCTTGGAATAGGCTCTTTATTCACATTCTCTCACCGTACTCAGGTGTAAAATGAATATCTGGCCGTTAACAGCGTTGTCTCTGTCGGAAAAAATTGTAATAACCCCTATCAGGCGTCATGTCTCGTTTTATATGTTACGTGTTGTTGTTGGTCAGGGACACTTTATAAATCTCTTTTAGTGGATATTGCACTATATAAAAGCTCAAACAAACAACATAGTCGGTATGTGTTTAAATAATATACACGCCATTTCTACCCGCCAAAATAACAATCGTCAAAATACACAAATGTGTTAACTTAAAAGTTTATAGTCTGTCAAAGAGAGTTTTGTGAGAAGTAATCTCCCAACTGATGATAGAAAGCTGCGACATTTAAGATAATATAAAAATAAAAATTATGAGCGAAAGAATGTTTACTAACTTGACAGGGTCCTACATAGATAGAACGAAATTGACGTCACTCAGCTCATTGTTATTGTTTTAGCCAGAGATTTTTATGAGTAGTTCTCACTAAATTGTATTAATCAGGCTATAGATAGTATGCAGATGACGTCACTCACGCCTTTGTTATTGTTTTTGCCATCCGCATTTGTGAGTTGTTCTCACTAAACTGTATTAACCAGACTATAAAAGTTCATGGTTACACAGAGTTTGTGTGTTGGTCCGTTATACTTCCGGATGGCAATGTTGTGAACTCTTTGGCCAAGCGCATTCTATCTATAATATAAGCCTGGCTAAAAAACTCACAACATTGCTATGTGGAAAAATAACTGACCAACACAAAAAAAAACTGTGTGTAAACTTGAACGTTTATAGTCTGGATAATACAGTTTAGTGTGAATTACTCATAAACGCGGATGGCAAAAAGCAATAACAAAGACCTGAGTGACATCAACTTCATACTATCTATAAACGTTTAAGGTTATACATTGTTTTGTGTCGGGACGTTACAGCCGGATGGCGGATGTTGTACATTTTTAGATAGACGCAATGCATCAATATCATCTGCATTTAAAACACTAAAGATTGAACGAAATTGACGTCATTCAACTGTTTATTATTGCTTTTAGACAGCCATTTCAATGAATAGTTCTCAGTCAATTGTATAAAGATGGGGGGGGGGGGGCGGGGCGTAGCGACACTAAAGAGCCATTTTTTAATTACATGAAATATTCTAAATTTCTGTGCACAGGCATAATATATATGTTTGTGAAGGACGGCTGCATACAATTTTTTTCGAAAAAAGATGCCCGTTGCTATGGAAACGACGCCATATTGGAAAATAACCAACAATTCTTTAAAAGTCAAAGTTTTTTTTGTTTATAAACCGATTGGCAAAATACTTTGGCCAGAGGTAGAAAAAAGATAAATAAAGAGGCTCTAGAAGACCGACTTTTGATTTTTTAATTAGAAATTTTAAAAATTAAGTTCAAATTTATAACTCGATTATTCCCCTTGAAAAAAGGTTACATAATTGCAAATTACTCATTAAATTTTTTTTTTTCGAAAATCCAGCTTCTAGAGGACCTGCGGTTGTAGAAAGTTTAAAGAAGATTAATTGAAAATTGAGGGATGAGTTAGGTTTTTAGTGGCGAAAATTGGAGTTTTGACAAAAAAAAATGCATTTAAAAGTTTATTTATGGGCATATATTTAACCATACCACGGGTTACACAATACCTTATTTTGAAGAAAAAACACAGAACAAGTAGTTCTCCTGCCAATTTTTATGCAGTCAAATGGCTGGTCACATGAAAACATCTCATCAAAATCTAATTTTAGCCAACTGGGTCAAATTTAATCATTTTTAATGTTGCGACATTAATAATGATGAAATAATGAAAATAATTCTAAAAATGATAATAATAATAATGATAATAATAATAATAATAATAATAATAATAATAATAATAATAATAATAATAACAATAATAATGATGATGATGATGATGATGATGATGATGATGATGATGATGATGATGATGATAATAATAATAATATTTTGTTTGTTACGATGATTTTTTTTTTTAATTCATTTCTTTTCCTTTTTTTATATACAGTTTTTGTGCTCCAGCTGATGATTATTGTCGAAAATATATTAACTTCCGGATAAACTTTAGACCCAATATTCATCATCATCATCATCATCATCATCATCATCATCATCATCATCATCATCATCATCACCATCAGCATCATCATCATCGTCGTCATCGTCATCATCATCATCATTATCATCATCGTCGTCGTCGTCGTCGTTATCGTGCGTTGGCATCCGTTGTCGTTGCTGTAGTAAAATAACGATGACCATTCACTGCAGCAACTGTGACTGATATTCGTGGACTAGAGGATGGGCATTATTATAGTATAATTAGCTAATGGTTTTAGAGTGCTCTATTTTTTTTATGGTCAATTTGATGGTTCTCCCGTAATGTCTTGTTGCTATATCTGGCAAGTTCTTACATGGTTGCCTTTTTTACTTCTGTCTTAAAGAATGAGTCTCAGGTTATTCAATCAACATACAATGCATACTCTTTTGAAAATTACGTCATTTGTCGAATATTTTGTTAAAACTAGTCGAAAAAATATTTCATTGGTTTTATTTTTGACTGGTATTTACCGATTACCGTGAACAGAAGCCACCCCAGTACATGCTTATCACCCGGATTACACAGCCCACAGATCCTGAGCATCACTCACAATAACCAACAATAATGTGATGTCAAATTATTGGTTCCAATTTCCCTGGATTTGTGAAACCAGTCCTTCGGATGGCTGGATCCATGCCTTGTGCAACTGATAGTTTGAAAGATCATATCCATCCTCGCTCTTTTACGGCATGCAATTATAAGAATCTACATATACATCCTACTACTAAAATAGTCATGCACTTAATGATTCAATCTGAAACCTGTTCATTGTTAGTTCTCTGGAAGACTGGTTACACACTTCCAATGAGTTATAACTGGAAGAGAGGACTGGTTACGCACCTCCAATGAGTTATAACTGGAAGAGAACTGATTACACACTTCCAAAGAGTTTTAACTGGAACAGAGGACTGGTTACGCACCTCCATTGAGTTATAACTGGAAGAGAGGAGATGTGACATCAAGACTTCTGCTTCCAATTTTAACAAAGCGTTTGAAAAATAATGCATTTTGTTGTCAAGTGATGCGATGCAATATATTGACATAATTGCCTTTGGCACGTCTTTGGAGTATAGTGACATAATTACCTTCTGGGATATACTATATAATTATCGTTATCATTAATTATTATTTATTATTATTATTATTATTATTATTATTATTATTATTATTATTATTATTATTATCATTATTATTATTATTATTATTATTATTATTATTATTATTATTATTATTATTATTTATTATATTATATTATTATTATTATTATCATCATCATTATTATTATTATTATTATCATCATCATCATTATTATTATTATTATTATTATTATTATTATTATTATTATTATTATCATCATCATAGTGTTTACAGAGCAAATGTGCTTTATTGCTCTTCAAATTCGCATTGCGAATCAAAAGTCGTCATAGAGAGATAGACAGGTTCAGCAAATCCGTGACTTAAGAATTAAGACTTAAGACCTATCTATCAGATGATCGCTTTCCTATTTAAAACTGGAAAACACCATATGATGTGTGCAAAACATCTCACAACAGATAGCAGACGAAAGCAGACGGTAACAATTTAGATTATCATTTAGAATAACCCCACAGTACTGGGTTGGAATGTCGACACAAGTAAAAAATAAATAAATAAATAAACAAATAAATTAATTAATTATTTGATTAAAAATTTAATTAAATAAATCCCATAATATGTCGTAGTGCGTGGCTTTCATCGCTTTCAACTGGCAAAAGTCTAGCCTAGTCATATTATTGATTCTCGACCTTTCCTTGCAATATGTTCCAAGTTCGGAACAACCTTCAGGTCTCTATATACCTGCCGACGTGCACTTATTTGCGGGTCTGATAATCTAATTCACTATTGGCTCATTGTTGTAATGGATTTTTTAATGACACAAAATATTACCCATTACAATATCAAACTAGGCCCATAATGGCATTCGAATGTCAGACCTGCATACATGTACACGTCGATACCTGCTCATAACTAGAAAAGTAACAAAAGGGATCCCTGCTACAGACCTTCAATATCTTGTGTTATTTGCAGGAGTTAAGGTGGTAGCCGCTTTTGCCACACAAGACTTTTTGTTGATTTAATTTCCTTTTTTTTTTTCTAAGAGAGATGGGGAAGGGATGGTAGAGTGGGATGAAAGATGAAGAATGGGAGGGGCAGGTGGAAAAGGGGGGGGGGGGATTAAATAATCACCAACCAACTTTTCCGACTCGACTGCTTGTCGCATCTTTGATATTTGACAGAAGGCTTTTAATTGTAAAGTGCATGGAGTATAGATAGTTCGAAGATGACGTCACTCAGGTCTTTGTTACTGTTTTTTGCCATACGCGTTTATGAGTAATGCTCACTGAACTGTATTAACCTGACTATAAACTTTCATGGATACACACAGTTTTGTGTGTTGGTCAGTCATACTTCCGGATGGCAATGTTATGAGCTTCTTAGCCAAGCGCATACTATCAATAGTCAAATGTTTTCGTCCTACCTAATAATCTTTTTTTTTTTTTTTATCACTGTGCTATTAAATGTTTATTTTTAAATAGTGTGTAAATTTAATGAGTGGTTTTCAATGTGTTGGGGGGTCGTTCGGTAAATGAAGATACCAAAAAAAGTGTGAATGTTTGTTTTGGGGGGGGGGGGGGGGTCATGGGTTTTCGTTAAAATTTTATACACATTTTTGGGGGTAATGATAAAATGGCACTTGATACTGCAGCTCATTACGAATAAACATTGGGTTGATACTAAACCTCTCTGATTACTTTAGATTACATACATTTGATTTATTTTTAGCCCATTTGATTCATCACCGCCAGGAATTAAAGTCTTTATCACAATAAGCTTGTAGGATTTTGTAATACATATGAAATACCATCTTTGAAATGTGTCTTATTTATATTTTGCCTAAGGAATGATAATAACGCTCTCTCCATTGATGGGATTATAAAAATTATAAAAAAAAAACAATTTTAGATCAGATATTTTATATGACTTTAAACTGATTTTTTCAGTTTATTCGAATTGGCTATTGTGACAAAAAAGTTAATACGGGAAAACTTAATCAAATGAGTTCACAAGACACATCAGATTTTACTAGGGAAATAAAGTCCAGGATTTATATTTTGAAGCAATACAGCGATAGTTGTTGCTATAGATTCCTTGTGCTCTATTATTTTCTCATAAAAAGTATGCGAGTCACTCAATATTAAGCCAACTCATGTTGGTTAAACAAAAACATAGTATCGTTGCGTTCAGCTTTTAAGTGTATTCATATCATCAGCCGCTTATAGATAGTATGCAGATGACGTCACTCAGGCCTTTGTTATTGTTTTTGCCATCCGCGTTTGTGAGTTGTTCTCACTAAACTGTATTCACCAGACTATAAAAGTTCATGGTTACACAGAGTTTGTGTGTTGGTCCGTTATACTTCCGGATGGCAATGTTGTGAACTCCTTGGCCAAGCGCATTCTATCTATACTAATATTGTAGTGAAAACCAATCACTACATTGTCAAGCATTAAAAAAAATTGTGCAGTAAGGTGACGTGATTCGCATAATATAATTCTACATGTATTAAAGTTATTACTAATGCCGTGCGTGTCGGTAAAATACGCATGATATCTGCCAGCCAGATACAACGTATTAACGCCAATAGTATGTGCAACCTTATACACACACACACACACACAACACACACACAATATATATATATATATATATATATATATATATAT
>NC_088360.1:32607099-32634599 GCF_034508935.2 Berghia stephanieae
TCCAAAGATGTAGTTGTATAGAAACCGCTATGCTAAATGTGCATTATTATTATTATTATTATTATTATTATTATTATTATTATTATTATTATTATTATTATTATTATTATTATTATTATTATTATTATTATTATTATTATTATTATTATTATTATTATTATTATTATTATGTACAGTTAGTATAGCCTTTTCTATGCAATTGCATCTCGAAGCGCACATCAGGGAGGAACGAGAAAATAAAATAAAAACAAGTGGAAGTAGTGATATCAAGAGATGGAAATTCCAAGACGTGATATAAAAAAACATTGGATAATTACACATATGATCAAAAGTAAGTACAGCACTAACATGCATTTTAATCTTCTTTTTTTGACAAATATGCTGATAGTTATAAAACATAATTTATAATATGGGAGTAAGTAATTTTCCACACGTCGGAAGAAAACGAAATTAGAGATTTCTTAAGCAATGATAATGGATTTCATCCAAGGTGCAAGGATCAAACTACCATGCAGATATTAATACTACACTCAAACAATATGAACAAACAACCTTTTGTCAATTTGCCTTGTCGGTGCAGAGAAAATTCACGAGAGCGACCTGCTATTTGAACGTTTCAGATAGAGGGTGCTCCGCTTTCAATGCAAGCAGGTTCCTAGGACTAAGGAGATCTTATTTCAATCAATTATTCGAATGCAGAATCGAATTTGTAGTTTTTATTTTAAAAATTTGGCAAGTGTTAGTCAATTTATGAAAGTATGTCGTCTCACCATAGAATACATATCGCTGATAAATACAAAACGTGCGTCGTTGATTAAAAACAACTAAATCTTCATACATTTGTATGGATGGAACTTGATCTTGCAATTTTTTGCCACAATTATAGGCAAGGACTAACACGGCTAAGAAGATTGTATGACATTGTTCTTTGATTATGTTAGGGCCTTATGTCGACAGTTCTAGAGTCGCTTTGTGCGTGCTTCAATCTCCCTGATAAAATAAACAAAAAGTAGCTTAGCTACTAGATTAACAGATAATCAGTGACCAAAAGCGTAAGTTGTGTAAATGGTGACTACGGTTACTTTCCAAGCGTTCTCTCCATGTTCGAGGGTTAAGTTCCCGCTTCGATTTACTTCTTTTGATATTTGTACAAGCCCTCTAACCCGCTGACTGAACATAAATATGATTTCTGTTGAATTTGAATATCTATACTATTGTTTCGACTTCTATAAAACAACTTTCGGAAATTCACCTTAGAATCGCAATATGTCATCCGAGACGTCTAGATAGAAAAACATTTACTTAAAATTAAGTATAAAGAAATAGTATAAATATTCAAATCAAACATAACGGGTAAGAAGGTTTGTGTTTTATAAAGTAAGAGGAACACATATTTTATGAGTGCTTCAAGCTAATTTGAGGCGGCCTCTTTGTTCTTCCAGGGTTTTACTCACCTTTATCATCCTTAAAGCTACTAATGACAATTTCTGAAAAGTTTCCAAATTTCCCATCAAACGATTTTGCCCTGACTCTCACTGCGTAATTAGTATCTGGTTTAAGATTATTTATTTCTACCACAGCGGTAGGCCCAACTGCCAACCGTTCCCATGCAGCCATAGAGGAAGTGAAAAAGTGCATGTTGTAGAAGACCTCAAATCCAGATACAGGAATATTCAACTCATCCCACATGACAGAGATGCTACTGGAGGAAGTTCTACGAACTTTAACGTTCTGTGGTGCTGGGAGCGCTGAAAGAATAAGAAGAGTTCGAAGTTCAGTTCTTTGCTTGTTCAAACCCACAATCAAATTATAAAATGTCGCATTATATGGAGTTTTATTTATATTCTAATGGGTATAGAAGAAGACAATTTTCTACATTTTGTAATTCATTTCATGAAAAAAATAGATATTGACTAAGTTAGACCCATTTAAGCAACAATCTGCAGTGAAGTGGTCTTGAAACAGACGTACTCAAAGTTAATTAGACTAATCATTTCATCATTTAATCGCATTACGGGAAATATTACATTAAAATTTGAATCAAGAAACAGATAAACTATTATACTATTGAGTAACATCAATTTCCATATAACCAAAACACAATTTTAACATCATCTTAAAAGTACTTCCAACGACATGTCGAACCATAACCATATCGCTAGAGCGTCATACACATAAGGCTCCAAAACCACTGGACCAATATCTTCATATTATGCATGGCGTTTATGATTGACATGGAGATAATTTGTATTATGGGATTGATTAGACATCTTGATGATTTTGCCGAAAAATTAAATTTATTTCGTCAAATCTCATCGAAAGCAGACGCCACGCACGTGGATTGTGAGTGAACCTTCCGGTCAGAAGGTATAACAATGAGGCGGGATACTTGCATTGAATCGATGCCAGTTAGTAGTTCCTCTCATCATTTTAAATACATTTAATTTCATGATATTTATACGAGGCTGAGTCATAAAGTAATGGGACTCTGCTTATTACTTTAAAACAAATTGAATGACCATGCAACATATCTCAAATTAAAGCTTGGCATTAGCCAAATATAATGCTACTTGTCAACAAAGTCTCATTCTCTCTCGATAGCTACAGTCCACATTTTGTAAAGGCATGTATCCCGTCCTCGTAAAACTGAGTCGACGGATCTTTGAGTTAATTTATCACTACGGTCTTGGCTTCTTCATCCTATTCAAACCAATATCCCCTCATTGCCGTCTTCAGTGGACCAAAAATATGAAAGTCCGAAGGTATCAAGTCTGGTAAATAAGGATAATAATAAATGGCATTTATAAGCGCTTTATCCCGATGTCAGAGGCTCTAAGTGCTTTATAGTGTTAAGGATAGTGAGACAGAATTGTTCATCCAAATGATGAAATTGCCTCCCTTTTCCTGGCACTTGTGTGTGAGTGGACGGGCAATAATATCATGAAAAAAACAGTCCTCGTTCCATGTCCCAAATCCTGTTAACTCGACAAATTATTGCTTTCAGCTGCTTTAGTCTGAATGTACCGTTTTGGGTTGACAGTGGCTTGGTTTTTCGGGAAGAGAGATGTCGCCTTTCCATTGATTGTATATTCGTCTGAGGATCATAATGATGAGCCTCGATTTCATGTCAAGTGGATATTCCACAGAGAAAACAGTCATCTCACCCACTGGGTTAGAGAGGCTCGGAACAGCAATTCACCCTTTCAACCGCTTGCCTGGGCACCCAACGAGAGCAAATCTTTGAGAATCCCAAAGATTTGACGGATTGTGGACATTTTTATGACTGATTCCAAAGTCTCCTGCTATCTCACCAAGACATGTTCTTCTGTCAGATCTGATCAATGCTTGTGTCTTTATTTGATTCACTGAGTTGACACTGCTTGGATGGCGACCATTACAGGTTTGTCAGATAAAGCAGACACGATTTAGTGATCAGATATTGAACTGCATCTTACTGTCTTCTAAATGACGAGATACATGTTCAACACACATAAAAGCACAACATCTACCTAATACCTGAGTTTAAATGCGATTGAAAATTTTACTCGAAGTTATTTCGAAAACAAGAAATTCAATGACAGCTTTCTGTCGCTGACGGACATTCATGGGAGCAGCCTTTCTGAACTGCCATAACTTTGTCGAAAGTTGACGCAATGAATATTTCTTTACATTTAGTTTAAAGAATAGATGCATAAGTAAATTTATTTTAGCCAAAATATACGTTATATGAAAAAGAAATGAACTCAATAGGTAGTTTGTCGCATTAAATTTTTACTCTGTTTCGTATAAACCATTTACGACTCTTAACATTAGTAAAGAATACTACGAAAGAAATGTATAAAACAGTAAATGCAGAAAATACCTCTCCATGTCTTCATAAAAAGCACCATGGAGCTCACTTATGAAATCGAAAAATGTATTGTCTATTATAATTATAGAAATTGAGTTCATATTTTGTTTAATTTTGAATTGTAAATATTATGTTAATCGACCTATCATCACGTTCATTAAACGGACAGCTTGGCTTTATATATATATATATATATATATATATATATATATATATATATATATATAATATATATATATATATATATATATATATATGTATATATTATATATATATATATATATAATATTTAAAATATTTACCACAATGTTTGAGACAGTCTACATTAATGTTTCAGGCTTAATTCGCCATCGTCGGGACTGAATTGTTTTGTTGACTGTTGTTGTTTGTTGAAGTGGTTCCTGTTTGTAGTTAATTAACAAGAACTTCCGGCGATGTGGACACATACCGTACATCTCACTTTTCGTGTTGAGTGTGGCTTCATGAGGGTGTTTGATTACAGTATATTTCTCTTCCAGGCATAAGCTACATTGTTTTTATGTTGGTGTGTATCCTGTTGCTTTAGATAAAAAATTTTCCATGAAATGTTGTGGTCTAGTTTGTTGTCTTTTAATTTCCAAATATGTTCGCTGAGTTTTATGGATGTTTTTTTGTTAGTGTTTCTTATTGTTGAGCTGTGGAGGTTGTATCTTGTTTTGAAATTATTTTCCGTTAGTCCT
The DNA here is from genome assembly GCF_034508935.2 of Berghia stephanieae. Classification (NCBI taxonomy): domain Eukaryota; kingdom Metazoa; phylum Mollusca; class Gastropoda; order Nudibranchia; family Aeolidiidae; genus Berghia; species Berghia stephanieae. The sequence goes on from NC_088360.1 coordinate 32,611,669, forward strand.
ACATATTTTTCTTGCTTGTTTGTTTTAGTTTCGGTGACTGTGGCTTGGTAAATTAAACTTGATTCTAAACATTGTTTGTTTAGCGGGCAATGTTCCTTATTTCTGCAGAAGTTCTTGTTAATTAACTACAAACCGGAACCACTTCAACAAACAACAACAGTCAACAAAACAACTCAGTCCTGACGATGGCGAATTAAGCCTGAAACATTAATGTAGACTGTCTCAAACATTGTGGTAAATATTTAAAAAAATAATAATTCGCTCCATTACTACATGCCGAGCACTTTTCGTACCATATTTGTATCAAACACGATTCAATATATATATATATATATATATATATATATATATATATATATATATATATATATATATATATATATATATATGTAGTATGATGGTTTCATACTTCTTGTATTTTTTTAAATAGCACTTTCTGTTATGGTCTCCTTCTATTCGTCTTGCGGTATGCTGCGCGCCGTCGCACTTAAGTGGGGAGAAAGGATAAAACCAGTGGCGCACCTCGCTTCAACGTCATTCGCCTCCCGACTCACGTCGGGGGCAATCCTAATTGAAATAAAACTATTAGATAGTAAGATTTAATAGTGTGTTATTTCTGTTTCATTATTTGACAGGTATGTTGAAATTTTATTATTAACATTGTCATAAGCATTATTATTATTATTATTTATTATTATTATTATTATTATTATTATTATTATTATTATTATTATTATTATTATTATTATTATTATTATTATTATTATTATTATTATTGCTGTTGCATTTATTGTTTTAATTATTGACATCGTGATTTCTTATTTTATTCATATCATTTCCATGGATTGTTAATGCCTTTGTGTAATGACAGTAAATCGAATACGTGCCAGTATAACTTGTATCTGTCATGAGGAAAATACTTAGTCTATTTAATTGATTACATGAGTGCTAGCAATAATCTGTTTATCACGATTACAAACTTACCACGATCTTTATTACTGGTGATTTGTAAATAATATCGGCCTACTCTAATGTTGTTGGTATAATTATCCTGTCACTGTCACATCCCTTCCATCTATCCATCTATATCTCTCTGTATCTATCTATCTATCTATCTATCTATCTATCTATCTATCTATCTATCTATCCATCCATCCATCTACCGACCGACCTACGGACCTATCTATCTGTATACTTACTAATCTGTCTGCCTATGCACATATGTACCCATCTTTATATATTTACCTTTTCAATTACTTAGTATGAGATTACAGTTGGCTACATATCAATCTACCTAATAATCTATTCAACTATCTATATGCCTGTCACCTGATACACATATAGGCATAAGTACCTATTGTCTGACTAGCTGTATGCTCAGTTATTGGTCTGTCTGTCAAGCTTTCTTGGTCATTAATCGTTATAGCTGTATAATGTCCTGATGATGCCCTGCATCATAGAATTATACCAAACTTCTGAGATTGTTGGTAGTGATTTATATCTTATGCTTTTATGCTTAATGATGTTGGCATATTCGATGCCATTATCTCACTTGGTAAATATTCATGTTTATTCGATTATCATTATATTACTAATTTTGGCCGTATCGCCACTCGACTTACGTTGAGGGCTGAGTGCCAATCTTCATTTTCTATTCCATTATATGACATGCATTGGCCGTATCGCCACTCGACTTACGTTGAGGGCTGAGTGCCAATCTTCATTTTCTATTCCATTATATAACATGCATTGGCAGTATCGCCACTCGACTTACGTTGAGGGCTGAGTGCCAATCTTCATTTTCTATTCCATTATATAACATGCATTGGCCGTATCGCCACTCGACTTACGTTGAGGGCTGAGTGCCAATCTTCATTTTCTATTCCATTATATAACATGCATTGGCCGTATCGCCACTCGACTTACGTTGAGGGCTGAGTGCCAATCTTCATTTTCTATTCCATTATATAACATGCATTGGCCGTATCGCCACTCGACTTACGTTGAGGGCTGAGTGCCAATCTTCATTTTCTATTCCATTATATAACATGCATTGGCCGTATCGCCACTCGACTTACGTTGAGGGCTGAGTGCCAATCTTCATTTTCTATTCCATTATATAACATGCATTGGCCGTATCGCCACTCGACTTACGTTGAGGGCTGAGTGCCAATCTTCATTTTCTATTCCATTATATAACATGCATTGGCCGTATCGCCACTCGACTTACGTTGAGGGCTGAGTGCCAATCTTCATTTTCTATTCCATTATATAACATGCATTGGCCGTATCGCCACTCGACTTACGTTGAGGCTGAGTGCCAATCTTCATTTTCTATTCCATTATATAACATGCATTGGTCATTCGCCTCCCGACTCACGTCGGGGCAATCCTAATTGAAATAAAACTATTAGATAGTAAGATTTAATAGTGTGTTATTTCTGTTTCTTTATTTGACAGTGTCGCCCCTTCCTTAGAACCAATCACGACCCTGAGCATTGCGCGAGAGAAAAACTCAGCATATCTCTTGCGCAAAATAAGATCTTGTTTTGTTCTATCACTCCCTCTTCATTCATCCCAAGCCTCAAGAAGCCTGCCACGCTGCCTGCCAAAATAGCGGCACTGGCAACTACACACATCTCATTCTCAACAACAAAAACTACACCTTATTATCAAGAAATATCTCGCCACCAAACCTCTCAGAACAACTCCATACATCCTCCCTATCAAATCTCTCTCATTTACTCCATCGACTATATTACACCTTCCTCATTAAAAACTACACGTAACTTGAAGAAAACTACAAAGAGGCTTCATTATTGTATGTACCCCCTGCAACCCAAATAACAAGATACCACAATAACAAGATCATTACATTGGCGCCCAGCGTATGGGAAGGCCCGACACTGTGAAAATAAGGACCGCTTTGACTGTGCAATAGATGATAGCGATGTTGGCTGCATAGCAACCAAGAGAGGGCATCCGATGACAACCCTAGATAACAGTGATGACAACCCACGCTGAGACAAAGAAATGAAGTGAATGATCTGATGTGCGGTGTTAATCGTATTTTCTCTTAACAGTGAAAATATTATGTTTAGAAACATTCTTTACATCAGGCCTGATAATTTTATTTTATATTTCCTTTCATTTTTTGTTGTGTGTTTTAACGTGTCATTGTATTTCATTTCTTTTGCCTTTTGTTTCGCTGCCCGGTCTGATCAACCGAGTGGTGAGACATATTTGGTGTAAATTATTTACTTATATTTCCATCCCCCCCCCCCCCCCCCCCCCCCACCACCTCGAGTACCTCCTCGTCCCCTCTCCACGGGAATATTTACCTCGTTTGTTTGCTTTTATTATTATGAATTTTTAATTTGTATTTTTTCTCTCTTCCGTTACATGTTTTCACTATGCTCATTTTATAACAGCTCCATTTATTTGTTCTTGACACTTTGTCCATGCACGCAAATTTTATAGTGATTTTGTTTATGTTTATTTTGACTTGTACCTTTCTGGTCTGTGGGCAGTATCATGAAATTTATAACATATGTTTGCGTGTGTCAAGCACTTCACTCACAGCATGAGTGCTCAGAACACTTATCATTTTGTATGTTATGATCAGTAGAACGTAACCTCCAAGTAAATGGAAATAATAATACGTTTCCATCTTTCCTTCTTTTGGAAGACAGTTGTTAATGTTAGGTCATACTTTCTGGTTGATTGCGCACACTAAGACTCGCTGACTGGGTTAGGTGTCAGACATTCAACAACTCCTCTTTTTGCTTTTATCAGATATCTCAAGTATTGGATTCCAAGTAAATCCGGAAACAAGCCCTTCTGTCTCCCCTTTTCTCCTGCCTGCTATCAATTTTAGACAGGACTTGGTTGTTCTTTTGTTAGAGACGAAGTGTGACTTTTGAAAATGCATTTCTTTGTTTAGGGGCTTAGTTGGAATTCCGCATTCCGATTTTCTCCCCTTTTGGCTGTTCATTTCTTAATTTTATTTTACTGTGTACTGACATTCACCATTCTACGCGCCCCTCATCCACCTCCTACCTCCCTCCACTCCCTCTTCCCCGTCACTTACTCATCACATATTGTTAATCACTTTTGCAGTGCTTACAACTCCACCGCCCCCCACCCCCTTCTCTCTCTCTCTCTGTCTCACTACCTGTCCCCCCCCCCTCTCTATCGCTCTCTCTCTCTCTCTCTCTCTCTCTCTTCTCTCTCTCTCTCTCTCTCTCTCTCTATCTATCTATCTATCTATCTATCTATCTATCTGTCTATCTATCTCCAACGCTCTAGTAATATGGCTGAGTCGATTCAGAATTTGATCGACGGCATCGCTGCTCTGTCGAATGAGCAAAGAATGGAATTGCTCAATGCAGTGCAGGAAACAAAGAAAACGGAGCAACCTGTCAATGTCTCAGCCGTTAGAGCTGACGCTCCACGACTGTCCACCTTTTCCGGGATGACGGCTCCCCTTCTCATTGTTCCTTTTTGCAATGGAAACTGGAGGTTAAAGACCTCCAGTGCTCTCATATGTTCTCGGAACGCATCCTTGTGGCGGCCATGAGACGCTCTCTAAAAGGGCTACCGGCCGACCTCATTCTTCAGATGGGGGAGGAAGTGACCTGCGACGCGATCATTCAAAGTCTTGATCGACTTTATGGTAATATTTTGCCTTCTTCCGATCTCTTGCAAAAGATTGCCATCGCGTCGCAGGTAGAGAATGAAGCAGTCACAGCGAGGGCTGTTAGGCTTCAGGCCTTGGTGGCACAGGTGTCAGGCAAAGTGCCACCTCTCATTACTGCTGAAGGTGGAGCGGACATGTTGAGCGCTCATACATGATTGCATGGGCATTACGATAATTGCTATTTTATTAATTGCTATTATATTATTATCTTTTATGTATATTTTCCTCTTTATCTGGGATTAGTTGCTTATAGTTTATTAAGAAAATCGGGGACGATTTTTTGTCTTGAGGGGGAAGTATGTAGTATGATGGTTTCATACTTCTTGTATTTTTTTAAATAGCACTTTCTGTTATGGTCTCCTTCTATTCGTCTTGCGGTATGCTGCGCGCCGTCGCACTTAAGTGGGGAGAAAGGATAAAACCAGTGGCGCACCTCGCTTCAACGTCATTCGCCTCCCGACTCACGTCGGGGGCAATCCTAATTGAAATAAAACTATTAGATAGTAAGATTTAATAGTGTGTTATTTCTGTTTCTTTATTTGACAGGTATGTTGAAATTTTATTATTAACATTGTCATAAGCATTATTATTATTATTATTATTATTATTATTATTATTATTATTATTATTATTATTATTATTATTATTATTATTATTATTATTATTATTATTATTTGCTGTTGCATTTATTGTTTTAATTATTGACATCGTGATTTCTTATTTTATTCATATCATTTCCATGGATTGTTAATGCCTTTGTGTAATGACAGTAAATCGAATACGTGCCAGTATAACTTGTATCTGTCATGAGGAAAATACTTAGTCTATTTAATTGATTACATGAGTGCTAGCAATAATCTGTTTATCACGATTACAAACTTACCACGATCTTTATTACTGGTGATTTGTAAATAATATCGGCCTACTCTAATGTTGTTGGTATAATTATCCTGTCACTGTCACATCCCTTCCATCTATCCATCTATATCTCTCTGTATCTATCTATCTATCTATCTATCTATCTATCTATCTATCTATCTATCTATTTATCTATCTATCCATCCATCCATCTACCGACCGACCTACGGACCTATCTATCTGTATACTTACTAATCTGTCTGCCTATGCACATATGTACCCATCTTTATATATTTACCTTTTCAATTACTTAGTATGAGATTACAGTTGGCTACATATCAATCTACCTAATAATCTATTCAACTATCTATATGCCTATCACCTGATACACATATAGGCATAAGTACCTATTGTCTGACTAGCTGTATGCTCAGTTATTGGTCTGTCTGTCAAGCTTTCTTGGTCATTAATCGTTATAGCTGTATAATGTCCTGATGATGCCCTGCATCATAGAATTATACCAAACTTCTGAGATTGTTGGTAGTGATTTATATCTTATGCTTTTATGCTTAATGATGTTGGCATATTCGATGCCATTATCTCACTTGGTAAATATTCATGTTTATTCGATTATCATTATATTACTAATTTTGGCCGTATCGCCACTCGACTTACGTTGAGGGCTGAGTGCCAATCTTCATTTTCTATTCCATTATATGACATGCATTGGCCGTATCGCCACTCGACTTACGTTGAGGGCTGAGTGCCAATCTTCATTTTCTATTCCATTATATAACATGCATTGGCAGTATCGCCACTCGACTTACGTTGAGGGCTGAGTGCCAATCTTCATTTTCTATTCCATTATATAACATGCATTGGCCGTATCGCCACTCGACTTACGTTGAGGGCTGAGTGCCAATCTTCATTTCCTATTCCATTATATAACATGCATTGGCCGTATCGCCACTCGACTTACGTTGAGGGCTGAGTGCCAATCTTCATTTTCTATTCCATTATATAACATGCATTGGCCGTATCGCCACTCGACTTACGTTGAGGGCTGAGTGCCAATCTTCATTTTCTATTCCATTATATAACATGCATTGGCCGTATCGCCACTCGACTTACGTTGAGGGCTGAGTGCCAATCTTCATTTTCTATTCCATTATATAACATGCATTGGCCGTATCGCCACTCGACTTACGTTGAGGGCTGAGTGCCAATCTTCATTTTCTATTCCATTATATAACATGCATTGGCCGTATCGCCACTCGACTTACGTTGAGGGCTGAGTGCCAATCTTCATTTTCTATTCCATTATATAACATGCATTGGCCGTATCGCCACTCGACTTACGTTGAGGGCTGAGTGCCAATCTTCATTTTCTATTCCATTATATAACATGCATTGGCCGTATCGCCACTCGACTTACGTTGAGGGCTGAGTGCCAATCTTCATTTTCTATTCCATTATATAACATGCATTGGTCATTCGCCTCCCGACTCACGTCGGGGGCAATCCTAATTGAAATAAAACTATTAGATAGTAAGATTTAATAGTGTGTTATTTCTGTTTCTTTATTTGACAGTGTCGCCCCTTCCTTAGAACCAATCACGACCCTGAGCATTGCGCGAGAGAAAAACTCAGCATATCTCTTGCGCAAAATAAGATCTTGTTTTGTTCTATCACTCCCTCTTCATTCGTCCCAAGCCTCAAGAAGCCTGCCACGCTGCCTGCCAAAATAGCGGCACTGGCAACTACACACATCTCATTCTCAACAACAAAAACTACACCTTATTATCAAGAAATATCTCGCCACCAAACCTCTCAGAACAACTCCATACATCCTCCCTATCAAATCTCTCTCATTTACTCCATCGACTATATTACACCTTCCTCATTAAAAACTACACGTAACTTGAAGAAAACTACAAAGAGGCTTCATTATTGTATGTACCCCCTGCAACCCAAATAACAAGATACCACAATAACAAGATTATTACATATATATATATACTTGAAGACTAGTCGCATACAGTATTATGTATAAATATGTCAATTTCGGTCAGTTTAAGAAGAGAGAAGGAAGAAACGATTCAGTTAGGCGACTTTGAATTCCTCCATGCCCCCTACCTATTTGGTCCTTCTTACCTTTTACATCCGCCAAGCTAGTAATGACTAGTGCTGAAAACTTTCCGAATATTCCACTGGACGCTTTTGCCCTAACTCCCACTGCGTAAGTAGCTTTCGGCTCAAGGTTGGTAATCTCTGCATCGTTAGAGGACCCAACTTCAACCTTATTCCACGAAGCCATAGATGATGTTGCGAACTTTTTGTAGAAGACCTCATATCCAGATACAGTAATATTTAGCTTATCCCACATGACAGTGATACTACTGGAGGTGGCCCTACGTGCTTTGACATTCTGTGGTGGTGGGGGAACTGAAAAATAATATGAATCGTGGACAATACTTGGTAACACAGCTTGGATGCATAGTGAACAGCACAAATTTTATTTTCAAGAGCAAAATAAACCAATATTATACAGAATTCCAAAGATGCAATTGCATAGAAACCGCTTCACTAAATGTACATTATTATTATTATTATTATTATTATTATTATTATTATTATTATTATTATTATTATTTATTATATATTATTATTATTATTATTATTAACATAACATAACATATGGTATAGGGCAAAATAGGATAAACTCCTTTAATGCCCTTAATATTAAATTGATTGAAAGATTACAATAGTGATACACGTGGTAAAGATAGTATAACAACTTTAATGTTATCAACTATGTGTGATGTACAAACATATATCTTTAACCTTGGCAAATCACACATACATACATACATACATACATACATACATACATACATACATACATACATACATACATACATACAACACATTACAATACATATACAACAACATACATACATACATACTACTACTACAACAGTACTACATATACATACATAAACACATCATACTACATACATACATACATACATACATACATAATACATACATACATACATCACATACATCATACATACATACATACACATACATAACTACATACATACATCATACATACATACATACATACATACATACATACATACATACATACATACATACATACATAACATACATACATACTACATACATACATACATACACATACATACATACTACATACATACATACATACATACATACATACATACAACATACACTACTACATACATACATACATCTACATACATACATACATACATACATACATACATACATCATACATACATACATCTACATAAACATACATACATACATACATACATTACATAAACATACATACATACCATACTCACATCATACATACATAAACAACTACACATACATACATAATACTAAAACATACACAACACATAATCATACATCACTACATACATACTACACATACATACTACATATCTAACATACTACATACATACATACATACATAATACATACATACATACTACTACTACTACATACACTACATACATACATACATACATACATACATACATAATACATACATACATACATACATACAATACATACATACATATACATACATACATACATACATACATACATAAACATACATACATACATACATACATACATACATACATACATACATACATAACATACATACATACATACATACACATACATACATACATACATACATACATACATACATACATAACATACATACATACATACATACATACATACATAATACATACATATACATACATACATCATACATACATACATACATACATACATACAATACATACATACAACTATACATACATACATAACTAATACATACATTTTATTCAGGAAATATACATAATAATGTAACAAGGTAACATATCATTGACATAATACCATTTCTAAAATAATGTACAACGTTTCAGCTGAGTATTAATTTGATCATTGAATTTCAGACTCTGCACAGATTGTCCCTAATAGTATAAGTATTCGATGATATAATGTATGAATGAAACGAGTGAGATAATGATGATGATGAAGCGATTTACGATGTCAGAGTATAATGATATGAAGTGATGATGACGATGATAATGATGATGATGACGATGATGAAGATGATGAATGATGATGATGACGAGATGATGACGATGATGATGAGATGAAGATGATGACGATGATGACAGATGAAAAGATGATGATGTTGATGATGATGAAGAGATGATGATGACGATGTTGAATAATGATGAAGCGAGGTGGCTATGGCGGTGATGGAGACGACGACGATGAGAGTAACAACGGTAGCAATGATATTAATAATAATAACAACAACAATAATAATAACAACAATAATAATAATAATAATCCCTATCACTATAATAATAATAATAATAATAATAATAATAATAATAATAATAATAATAATAATAATAATAATAATAATAATGTTGATAATTGTGGTGATGATAACAACAGTACTAATAATTACGATGATGATAATAATGACAATAATAATAATAATAATAATATAATAATAATAATAATAATAATATAATAATAATATAAAAAATAATAATAATAATAATAATAATAATAAATAATAATAATAATAATATAAAACAGTAATGGAAAATTAAATCGATTATTACAATCATATACAAATTGATATATTTGGAATATTTGACAAATAGATGGATACATATAGATAGAGGGATATATAAATAGACAAATATCTATATTATTAAATATGTAGTGCTACTAAATTTTGATGAATTTTACATCTTTGTCTCCAAACGTTGTAAGAGCCAATGATGGCACTGTTGCTTATATATTTTGAAAGGACTTTTGCTTCTTTGCTTTTAATGCCCAGAATCTTTAAGCCATTCACAAATCTACCATGGACATAGCCGAGGCTACCTACAGAAAGAACGATAACCTCGGATTTATATCCAAGAGCATTTATTTCCATGCATAAAGGAAAGTACTTTTCAAATTTAGTTTGGAATGACTTGTTAATATGAGCATCAAATGGGACTGAAATTTCAACAATTTGGGCTGTTTTCATTTTTTTGTTGATTTTTAAAATGTCCGGTCGATTACTGTTAGTATTAAATCAGGATTTGTCACTGTTGAAAAAACTTGGTCTGATGAATGCGTCTTTGAAAATTTGAGTTGTGTCGTTTTTAGGTATTTTGTCAAAAATAATGTCAACAATTCTATTGTGTCGTTTTTGATATATTAATTTGAATTTTGTACATCCATTTACAACGTGAGATACCGTATCTGACGGATGATTACAGATCTTGCAGCCTTTGGAGTATGACAATGGGTAATATGTATGAAGTAGACTGTCGCACTCGAGAAGCTGCAAGCGGCATTTTATTGCAAATGTTCTAATTTCGTCAGGGAATTTATGATTGAATATGAAACTGGAGGAGAGAGCGTGGTTTACCCCAGTGGCTTCTCTAACAATTCTTCCTTGGGACGCCAGTTCATGGAAATGGGTAGCTATCTCATTCAGTCTCACACTTTTAAGGAAGTTTTGAAAACATTTTGGGGACTGAAAAGAACAACTGACGTCACTATCAGCCTGTACAGACATCACATAATCTTCATCTTTTATTAAGGAAACATTTTGGCGGATACACTTTTCAAAAAGATCCACCCAAAATTACTTTGGCCAATTAACTTTTGTGTTATTTTGAAGCGTTTGCCGTTGTGACAAAAACCGGCAAAAGTGTTTTCTTCGTTTTCGTCTAATGAGGCGCGTAGAATTTTTCTTTTCGTTAGATGAAGGTTCAGGCTGTTTGTGGCTGTTATCTTCACACTGTCATCGTCACAATTGAGGATGGACAGGGCAAAGGATAGGTGTTTTGCATAATAAATTATTTTAGGGTTTGGTAACCCGAGACCACCTTTTGATCTTGGACAAAACATGAATGACCTTGTAATCGAATTATTTAAATGTAACCAATTTCTAACTTTGTTCACAATTATATTTTCAATTTCATTAAGGTCCTTTTCGGTAAACATGAGATTACAAAAATAAAACATTAGAATTGAAAAGCACATTGAACTCAAAAGAGACAGTTTGGCTGAAGACGGCAGAGGGGAAACATCTAAAAGGTTCATATTGTTTCTAAATTTTTTATTATCGTTTTTCGTTGATGTTCATCACTTTTGTTTGTCAGGTTGATGTTGTGTCCTAAATACGTGTAAAATTCTTCTTTTTCTAATGTTGGTATTTCATGTTGTTGTATTGTTATTGTTGGTAATTTGAATTTTTTGTTCCAGTTGTTACCTGAACGTTGGCCAGATGTTATGGCGCATTTTGGGGGTTTTATATTCATTCCCGTTGCATTCATAAATTGAGTTGTTTTATACATACATACATACATACATACATACATACATACATACATACATACATACATACATACATACATACATACATACATACATACATACATACATACATATAGAAGATCGCCATAATAAGATAACAATGCATGATATCTACATACAAGATTGAAAGGCATGTCAACAGCAGTGCAAACAAGCATCATTCGTCATATATAAATCTCTCATCATATAATTCGCTGTCTACTAACACCTTTAAATAATCCACAGAATTTGCATTCTTTGTTTCAAATTTCAAATTGTTCCATTTCTGGACATTACGAATACCGAACCAGTTTATGTTTGTCTTATGTTTGTTTTGCATCTAGTGACAAAATCTTAAACTTGTCCCCTCTAGTAAAAGTAATACTAGAATATGAAAAAAAATAGAAATTTCTATCCCATCCAGGCCATATATATCCATCTATAAACCTGGATTACATCCCCACGAATTTTTCTATATTTCAAACTTGGTAAGTCAAGAAATTCTAACCTTTCCTTATAAGATAAGTACTGTATGGCATAGATCTTTTTGGTAGCTCTCCTCTGTACACTTTCAATACTAATAGATTGTCTTTTATATAATGGGCTCCAGATGTAATTTCCGTATTCTAGAATTGGTCGAACGAGCGATTAATACAAATACAAAAATATGATTTTATCAAGTCTTATAAAGGCTCTATATATTATTCCCATCATTCTGTTTGCAAGGCTTATACAATTATCAATATGTACATCGAAATTCAAAAATGAATCAAAAGTAACTCCTACATCTTTTTCATAAAGTATAACGGAAAGTAGATTTGACATAGAAGTATCCGTAAAGTAATTATGACATGGATTTTTTTCCAATATGTAATACTTTACATTTCGAAACATTAAAATCCAAAAGCCATGTTGTAGTCTATTTGAAAAGTGAATATATAACATTTTGGAGAATGTCACGATGCTCAGTTGTACTATAGATCTTTGTATCGTCTGCAAACAGTTTGGAGGCTGAAGTTATGGTAAATCATTGACAATGACTCTTTGTGTTCTATTTTTAAGAAAGTCTTTAATCCAGTTAAAGATATTCCCTTTAACTCCATATGCTTTTAATTTAATGAATAATCTATCACGTGGTACAGAATCAAAAGCCTTACGGAAATCAAGATAAACAACATCAATGCATTGATCATGATCAATTAACTTGTTAAAATCCTCCATCACCTGTAAAGGTTGAGTAATGCATGATCTCTTTGATCTAAAACCATGCTGGTTATCGTTTGACATCGTATGACTTTCAAGAAAGTCCATTATTCGGTCTTTCAAGATAGACTCCATAACCTTGCAGAGTATACATGTTAAACTGATGAGTCTGTAGTTTGCAGCATCCAATTTTTTGCCCTTTTTATGAATGGCAGTTACATCGGCTTGTTTCCATTCAATAGGTAAGGTACCAGATTCAAGAGACTTATTATATATTGTTGATAGCTGTGGTGTTATTTCAAAGGCCACGTGGGGATTTAATTCAGGTTTATAGATTGGTACATGCTCTGGATAGGATAGGCTTCTCTGATATTTTTTTTCATATTCTAATATTACTTTCACTAGAGGGGACAGTTTAAGATTTTTGTCTCTAGATGCAAAACAAACATAAGAAAAAAACTGGTTCGGTATTCGTATTGTCCAGAAATGGACCAATTTGAAATAAAGAATGCAAAATCTATAGATTATTTAAATGTGTTAGTAGACAGGAAATTATATGATGGGAGATTTATATATGACGAATAATACTTTTTGCACTATATTGACAGGGCTTTCAGTCTTGTATGTATATATTATGCATTGTTATATTATTATGGTTATCTTCTATATTCACGACTGCGCGCGTGTGTGTGTGTGTGTGTGTGTGTGTGTGTATGTGTGTGTGTGTGCTTTGCATGTTACCGTTAAAGATATATATTTGTACACCACATTTAGAGGAGTACATTTAAGTTGAAATTCTATCTTTACCAGTGTATCATTATTGTAATCTTTAATTAATAGATTTATTACATTACTATTAATATTACGGGTATTCAAGGGATTTTATCCTATTTTTCCCTATACCATATGTTATGTTATGTTATGTTAGTGATATCAAGAGATGGAAATTCCAACACGTGATGAAAAAAAAGGGCATAATTACACATATGATCAAAAGTAAGTTCAGCACAAACATGCACTTAAATCGTATTTTTGAGAAATATGCTGATAGTTATATAACATAATTTATAATATAGGAGTAACTAATTTTTCACACGACGGACGAAAACGAAATTAGAGTATTCTTCAGCAATGATAATGGATTTCATTCTAGGCATAGGAGCAAGGATCAAACTATCATGCAGATATTAATACTACACTCAAACAATATGAACAAACAACCTTTTGTCAATTTGCCTTGTCGGAGCAGAGAAAATTCACGAGAGCGATCTGCTATTTGAACGTTTCAGATAGAGGGTGCTCCGCTATCAATGCAAGCAGGGTCCTAGGACTAAGGAGAGCTTATTTTAATCATTTATTCGAATGCAGAATCGAATTCATAGTTTTCATTTTTAAAAATTTGGCAACTGTTAGTCAACTTATGAAAGTATGTCGTCTCACAATAGAATACATATCGCTGATAAATGGATGGAACTTGATCTTGAAATGTTTTGCCATAATTGCAGGCAGGGGTAAGAAGATTGTATGACATTGTTCTTTGATTATGTTAGGGCCTTATGTCGACAGTTCTAGATCGCTTTGTGCGTGCTTCAATCTCCCTGATAAAATAAACAAAATGTAGCTTAGCTACTAGATTAACAGATAATCAGTGACCAAAAGCGTTAGTGGTGTAAATGGTTACTGCGGTTACTTTCCAAGCATTCTCTCCAGGTTCGAGGGTTAAGTTCCCGCTTCGATTTACTTCTATTGATGTTTGTACAAGCCCTCTAACCGGCTCAATGAACAAAAATGTGATATGTTTGATTTGAATATTTATGCTATTGTTTCGGCTTCTATAAAACAACTTTCGGAAATTCACTTTAGAATCGTAATATTTCATCCAAGACGTCTAGATACAAAAACATTCACTTACAATTAAGTATAAAGAATACAAAAAACAAAGAACAAATGGATGTTCAGATCAGACGCAGAAAGTGTCGATAGGTTGGCCATTGCCTGCGGAAAGAGCCCTGCAATATAACCAAGCAGGCTCTCGAATGGAACCCACAGGGTACGAGGAAACGGGGTCGTCCAAAACAGCGTGGAGGAGAAGCCTTCACCAAGATTTGAGCGTCTCCAATCTTACCTGGAGTGAGGCAAAGGTCTCTGCCAAGGATGGAAGATGGAAGAGTGCTGTTGAGGCCCTATGCTCCACCAGGAACCAAGAGGCATAAGTCAAGTAAGTCAAGTATAAAGAAATAGTATAAATATTCAAATCAAACATAACGGGTAAGAAGGTTTGTGTTTTATAAAGTAAGAGAAACACATATTTTATGAGTTCTTCAAGTTACTTTGAGGCGGCCTCTTTGTTCTTCCGGGGTTTCACTTATCTTTATCATCCTCCAAGCTACTAATGACAATTTCTGAAAAGTTTCCATATTTCCCATCAAACGATTTTGCCCTGACTCTCACTCCGTAATTAGTATCTGGTTTAAGATTATTTATTTCTACCACAGCGGTGGGCCCAACTTCCAACAGTTCCCATGCAGCCGTAGAGGAAGTGAAAAAGTGCAAGTTGTAGAAGACCTCAAATCCAGATACAGGAATATTCAACTCATCCCACATGACAGAGATACTACTGGAGGAAGTTCTACGAGCTTTAACGTTCTGTGGTGCTGGGAGCACTGAAAGAATAAGAAGAGATCGAAGTTTAGTTCTTAGCTTGAACAAACCCAACATCAAATTATGAAATGTCGCATTATATGGGAATTTATTTATATTTTAATGGGTATAGAAGAAGACAATTTTCTACATTTTGCAATTCATTTCTATGTGGAACACGCTTAACCGGCGAGTCTGGTTTTCGTTTTGCTCTTACATTTATGTGTTTTGAGTGATTTCTATCTGACATTTCGCCTGGATTTTAATACCATTTAATTTGTGGTTTTATTGATATACATTCTAACGATTTCTAACAGAGGATTTCTTTGAAATTTTAAAATTATAAACTGCTATTTGTTTACAGCCATATAGAGAGTATGCGGTTAGACTAAGGAAGTTAATTTTCGACATTTTACATGGTTTAGTCCCTTGATTGAAGCATAGATTTCTTTAAAATGACGACCATTCCTTTCAACACAACGGGCACTGTATCGAAAAAAAAGCTAGAAAGAAAAAAATGAATGTATGAAAGACATTGATCCATACGACATAAAGTCGGAAAACTGGACAAAGACTTATCAAGACTTATCCTCCAATCACGTACCATCATATCTTTATCTATCTATCTATCTATCTATCTATCTATCTATCTATCTATCTATCTATCTATCTATCTATCTATCTATCTATCTATCTACCTATCTATCTATCTATCTATCTATCTATCTATCTATCTATTATTTTAATATTATTTACCACAATGTTGGAGTCAGTCTACATCGATGTTTCAGGCCTAATCAGCCATCGTCAGGACTGTGTATAAACCAAACTCATGTAACACACAATCCTGACGATGGCTGATTAGGCCTGAAACATCGATGTAGACTGACTCCAAGATTGTGGGAAATATTAAAATAATAATTCGCTCCATTGCTAAATGTGGAGCACTATCCGTACCATATTTGATCAAATACGATTCAATATCTATCTATCTATCTATCTATCTATCTATCTAATCTATCTATCTATCTATCTATCTATCTATCTATCTATATCTATCTATCTATCTATCTATTATCTATTATTATTATTATTATTATTATTATTATTATTATTATTATTATATTATTTTTATATTATTATTATTATTATTATTATTATTATTATTATTATATTATTATTATTATTATTATATTATTATTATTGTTACTTTTATAATCATTGTTATTATTATTATTATTATTATTATTATTATTATGATGATGATGATGATGATGATGATGATGATGATGATGGTGATGATAATGATGATGATGATGATGATAATGATGATGATGATGATGATGATGATGATGATGATGATGATGATGATGATGATGATGAAGATTGTTATTAGTATTATTATTATTATTATTATTATTATTATTAGTAGTAGTAGTAGTAGTATAGTAGTAGTAGTAGTAGTAGTAGTAGTAGTAGTAGTAGTAGTAGTAGTAGTAGTAGTAGTAGTAGAAGTAGTATTTATGTGACCACCGCCCCGAACCGGGGGGGGGGGGGACAGAAAGAGGAGAGAGAGACTGCTTGTATGTGCATTGTAGAGGGCGGGAGCTAAATAGAATAAAGATATAAATATATATATATATGTGTTTGTGTGTGTGTTTCTAGGTGTGAAAGATACACGAGGGAGACAGAGAGAGAGAGAGAGAGAGAGAGAGAGAGAGAGAGACTGGTAGAGAAAGGGGGAAAAGGAGGGAGGGGATGGAGCAAAGAATATGTAGGGATTGTATAAGAAAGCCCTTCGTATCAAAAGAAGTCAAAGTCAATCAATGGGAAACATATTGACCAATGAGATTGCAATTTTTTTTTAATGGGACTGGTCAAATCATGTTTTGCACTGTTTCCATTTTGAGTCAGATGACAGCTTGAAGAAGAGGGGGGGGGGGGAGCTTAATTTGTAATGACTTACATGAAATCATATAATTGAATCTTCTTGTTTGAGCTGCAACCTCGAGTTATTTAGGACATGCCACTTGTTATCACAACCCTTTGTGGTCAATTGTCAGCTATTAAACTCTCCTCCCCTTTTTCTTTGGGTTCGCTCACATTGTTTATTGTCTCAAAAGACCCCTCACTCCCTCCCATTCCCAATGAATACACGATAAAACGAACCTCTCTCTCTCTCTCTCTCTCTCTCTCTCTCTCTCTCTCCCTCTCTCTCTTCTCTTTAAAAAAATATCTCTCCATCCATCTCTCTCGCTCTCTGTTTGTTACTGACTTTCTATCTCTTCCCCCCTCCCCCTCTCTCTCTCTCTCTCTCTCTCTCTCTCTCTCTCTGCCTGCCTGTCTATTTGTCTCTCTCTCTCTATCTCTCCTCTCTCTCTCTCTCTCTCTCTCTCTCTCTCTCTCTCTCTCTCTCTCTCTCTCTCTCTCTCTCTCTCTCTCAACAACGCGATAGAAAGTCACAGTGCTCTTAGTGCAAGGGAAGTAACCGTGGATGGTAAATACGTGATGTTATCGGCATACTCTCTATTGGAAACTTTATTCACAGTGCTTTATTTTACAACTTTTAACAACTACATTGTTCATAGATCTTCTTCCTATTTCCTCTCCCACTGGTTTCTGCTGCGTTCTTTTCCATACTTCTTCATTTCATTTTTTATTCTATCCACGCTGGATTTGCCATTCATGAAAATAATTTTAAAAAGTCGTTTCACTGTATCTGCCTCCCACCACCAAGACAACAAAACAAAATATTAACAATCGATTTTTTATCAGAGTTCAGAGAATTTATGTCTATTCAATCCATAAACAAAAAGCATAATATTTTTATGGGTGATTTTAACATTGATTATTTCGGAAATAAAAATGAATCCAAAGTATTCCGGGAGTTTATTGATTCAAGCAATTCTATTCAAATCTTAAGCGGTCCTACAAACAACCATGGCCACACAAAGATCATGTCAATACAGACATTGAACATTCTCTCTTCACTTGTCTTGAATATTGATAAATTAATCTCGGACCTTCATTTAATTGTGTTTTGCGTTTTATTCCCAGTGAAGCTTGAAATAAAAAAAGATGTCGTAATATGAAGAATATAAACATGAACATTTTTAAACAAGACCTTGACCATAACGTTAAAAATAAACATGATGCAAATGGTCTCCACGAGTCAATTGTTGGTACGGTGGACAAGCATGCTCCCTTAAAAACTAGAGCAGTAAGGGTGAGACGTCAAGCACCCCGGTATAATAGAGAAATAATATTGACTGGATTAGCCAGGAGACGGGCAGAAAAAATTACTCAAGTCCAGAGATGCTGTTGGTAAGAAACTGTACATTGCGGCTAGAAATGATGCGAAAGCCGTTAATTCCAGGGCCAAAAAGACATTCTATGAAGACAGCCTTTTTACGTCCGGCGTTCGAGTCAATTCTTTGCCTTGACCAAGGAACTGCTGAGACAACAGACGCAAGCAGCTCTCCCATCTTTAATCGATCGAGCAGATCTTCCAACTCGCTTTGGTCAATATTATAAAGAAAACGGATACCATCAGGAAAGAACTCTCATCTGAATCGATACAAACAACAGTTGACAAGTTTCGTGGTGATTAATTAACAAATTTTTCAAAGATCACTGAAGCTGACTTACGTGATTGCATTATGTCGTCTCACACTAAAAGTTGCGATTTAGACCCCGTAAATACTGCCATACTAAAGAAGTGCATTGATGTAATTTTAACACCATTTACATGTATTGTTAATAATTCGTTTCAGTCAGGTACTGTACCAGACATTTACAAAGTTGCTCATATCAAACCCCTTTTGAAAAAAATCTGATCTAGATAAAGATCAGAGTACTTAAAAATCTATCGCCCTGTCTCTAATCTTCCTTTTCTCTCTAAAATCTTAGAAAAGCTTGTTTTGAAACAGTTACTGTCTCATCTTAAAAATAATTGTCTTGAAGAAAAATTTCAGTCGGCTTCTAGTCAACATCATTCGATGGAAACAGCGCTTGTTAGGGTTGTTAATGATCTACTCTCTGTTATAGCCAATGGTACATGTTCTTTGCTGAATTTGCTTGACCTATCATCTGCTTTTGATAACGATTGATCACAATCTTCTCCTCAAACGTCTTGAAATTACTTATAGCGTGTCTGGTGCAGCGCTTGATTGGTTTAGGTCATATTTGTTTAATTGTAAACAGATTATTACGGTGGATGAAATGAATATAGATCAGAGGAAATCATTCTTGATTGTGGGGTTCCCCAGGGTTCAGTACTTGGACCCGTTCTTTTTGTTCTGTACGCTGACCCTCTGTCTAAAATCATCAGGTTTCGGTCTGTCTTACCACCAATACGCTGATGATACGCAATTGTACTGCGTTTCCAATACGAGAAATTTACAAGAAGTATCAGCCGATAGTAAGAATTGTATCCAAAGTGTTAATAAATGGATGAATGAGAACAGACTGAAACGGAATTATAATAAGACGGAGGTGCTGTATATTGGGAACAGGAAAGGAAAAGTGAAACAGATTTGAAGCTGGGGGATGCCCCCATTCAAATTGTTGACAAAATGAAAAACCTTGGCACATTCTTTGACTCTGGACTGTCGATGGAGCATCAGGTTAATAATTTGGTTAGATCTCTTTTTTCCAACTTAAAAAGATCGCTTCCATTAGATGGTTCATATCTGAGGATGTGACCAAACACCTGGTTGTGTCCCTTGCACTATCGAAATTGGATTATTGTAATGTACTGTTGTTTGGCGTTTCGCAAAATAATCTGAGACGTCTTCAGATTGTCCAAAACAGCGCTGCCAGACATTCATGAAGCGTAGGTGCGATTCGGCCAGACCTCTGCTTCATGACCTGCATTGTCTGCCTGTTGAGAAAAGGATTAGATTCAAAGTTTGTGTTTTAGTGTATCGTTGTTTTGAAGGTACTGCCCCTTCCTACCTTTCGGAACTAATTGAAAGAAATTCAAAACCCTGCCCCTTACGTTCGGCCAGTGATTCCACCAAACTAGTTGCCCTCGAATACGGAAAAATGCTGGAATGAGATCCTTTTCTCATTTCGGACCCTCTGTTTGGAACGCATTACCACAGAGCATTCGTGAAAAAGAATCTGTGTCTATTTTTAACCGTTCGTTTAAAACATATCTGTTTCGTTTTTAGTAGATGGTATGAGAAGCAAGATAGGTATGTCTGGTTTGTGGTGTGTGTTGAGTGTGTGTTTGTGTGTGTGCGTATGCTTGTGTGTGTAAATGAGTATGTTTCAGCCAAAGTAATTTGTAATTTAAGCGCTTAGAGTCTGGTGTCTCGGAATTATAGCGCTATATAAGTTTTCAGCATTATTATTATTTAAAAAATAGAAATTGACTAAGTTAGAGCCATTTAAGCAAGTAATCTGCAGTGAAGTGGTCTTGAAACAGACGTAGCCTACTCAACGTTAATTAGACTAATCATTTCATCATCTAATCGCATTACGAGAAATATTACATTAAAAATTGAAGCAAGAAATAACAAACTATTATATTATTGAGTAACATCAATTTCCATGAAAACAAACACCATTTTAATCTCATCTTAAAAGTACTTCCAACGACATGTCGAACCATATATATATAATTATCTTTATTCTCACCTTGTTAGTTTTACACTTTCTCCAACAACGTTGTTTCGTACAGAATTCCTGAGATCATCAAGAAGCTCGTTTAGAGGTGCCTGGGAGGACTGTTCTTTGACAACTCCAAACGACCTCACGGTTGACTCCAGGAATTGTGGACGAAACAACGTTGTTGGAGAACAGGTAAAAAAAAAGAGGTGAGAAAAAAATAATTCGCTCCAAGAAACTGTCGAGCACTTTATGTGGTACCAGCTAACTCCCCTCAATCACACACACACACACACACAACACATATATATATATATATATATATATATATATATATATATATATATATATAAGTATACTTACTTACTTAATCCTATTCGGGCTTTGAGGCACATAGGGCACCCACCAGACATCTCCATTTTTAACGATCGGCTGCTTTTGTGGTGGCTGCATTCTAGGACCGGTCTGCTTCTTTTAATTCTTTCTCCATGGTCCTTCGCCAGGTTCCTTTGGGTCTTCCCCGCTTTCTCTTCCCATCTGCTGTCCAGAACATGGCTGTCCTGGGAAGTGACCCAGCCAACGCCATCTTCTTCTTATTATTTGGCTTTCAATGCTAGTGCAGTCAGCTTTCCTTAATAGATCCACTGCTTTTATTTTTGTAGGCCAAAGTTTACTTAAAATTCTTTTTAGACACTTGTTATGAAAGACTTCTAGTTTCTATGTTAAGGAGGATATCATTTTCCAGCTTTCACTTCCATAAAGCAGTACACTTAAAACATTGCTCTTGTATATTTTCAGCTTTGTCTTTCTCTTAATTTGCTTTGATTTCCAAAAGTTTTTCAGCATGCCGAAAGCCTGGTTTACCTTTTGAATTCTGTGCTTGATATCGTGTTCTGCATTTCGGTCGTCTGTTATTTTGGATCCATCATAGGAGAACTCTGTTACCTCTTCAATCATATGTTCATCTATCCTAATTTCACAGTCATGTTTTGAATTCATCCGAATGTACACAGTCTTATCGAAATTTATGTTCAGTCCAATTTTCGAGGCGTTCTTGTGTAGAACGTTTAGTTTCTCTGAGGCGTCTCTGTGTGTACTGGAAACTAACCCGATAATATCATCTGCGTAGTCAATATCTTCCAGAAAGGATGTCAGTGTCCAGCGAATGCCTCTCTTCTTGCCACCAATTGTATTTTTCATGAGCCAGTCTAGAGCCAGGATAAACAGAAGCTGGGGGAGTATGCAGCCTTGTTTTACACCAGTTGTTATATTAAAGCTGTCTGTTAAATTGGTTCCACAGATCACTGTTGCGGTACATTGCTTTTATTAAGTTGACCATCTTCATCGGTATACCATAATGGCGGAGTATTTTCCACAGGGACTCTCTGTGTAATCTGTCAAAGGCTTTTTCAAAATCGACAAAATGATGTAGAGGGAGTGTTCCATTCAATACTTTGCTTCAGGA
>NC_088360.1:32639599-32782099 GCF_034508935.2 Berghia stephanieae
TTGGTTTTTCTCTTTATTTTGTCACCTCTAATCCATACATTGGTGAGTTTACTGAGTGCGGCGTTTGATAGCTGTTTTCTTCTTTGTACATCCTCGGTGTCTCCAATTAGTGAGCCGACTTTCTTTGTTCTTTTCCATTCCTCTTTGTTCCTCGATATTGTTGTAAATTCGGTTTTATTGGCATTGACTTGGAGGTTATATTTCATGAGGGTATTTTGTATGATGTCTATATTTGCTGGTGTTGATCCAATAAAATCGACATCATCTGCATAGGCGATTTCTCTAGGGATTGCATTCTCAATATGAGTCGTTGGTTTTGGAATGACTTTTCGAACTTCTTTCAGAGCGTGTTCTAAGTATATTGTGAACAGAATCGGGCTCAGACTATCTCCTTGGGGGGTCCCGATGTTACTTTCTAACCAGGAAAAACGAAAGGACCCGTAAACAACCTGCGCCCAATAACATTACTGAATACCATAAGAAAAACACTGTCAACTATTGTCCTCAACAGAATTAGACCGAAAATAGAAAAATATCTATCACATAGCCAAAGCGGGTTTCGCCAAGACCGAAGCACATCGGACGTTGTATGGACAAATAAATGGTTGGCAGCAAAGGCACTCAAAGAAAACATATCCATAACAAAAACCGGAATCGATATGTCCGCAGCCTTTGATACGATCGACAGAGGAAAACTTTTGGAGATATTAACAGACATAGTAGACGAAGACGAGCTCCGAATAATCCGATTTCTCCTCAGCAACACAAAGATACAACCAAGGATATACGGGGCCACAAAACAGACGCAGTTCGAAAGATCTAAGTGCAGTCCGAGAAATATTAAATGAAAATTTGTACTTTAAAAGTATGCAGAAAAGAATACAATTATTTTTTAAAGAGTAGCCCCAATTTTCATGTGACAATACATAAAAAATCTATTAATGTTATCAATGACAAGTTACATATTAAAACCAATTGGTATTAAAACACACACCCATTTGTTTACGTATGAGACCGAGTTCTTTACTTTGTGCCACATATTTGAAATACAGTTGTCAAATGGGTAATATGAAGAAGAGGTTTATAAGGAATACAATAGAATAACTGCAATTTATTTAGAAGGCGCTCTTGCAATGCGATTCATTATTATCATGTGAAGTACTTTTGGGATGACGCTATTTATAATGTAATTATGTAAAATATGTTATTTGAAAATGCTAACAGATATTTTAAGGGTACATCATGTTTATATGAGGGAGCTCATTGATATGTGGTTTACTTACTGCTATCTTCCTTCAAGCTACTAATGACAGGTTCTGATACGTTTCCAGTTCTCCCATCCAACGATTTTGCCCTGACTCTCACTGCGTATGTATTATATCTTGGATTAAGGTTATTGATTTCAGCCGCAGTGGATGATCCAACTTCCAACCGACTCCAATATATCAAATAGGGAGAGAGGAATATGTTGTAGTAGACATCATATCCAGACACAGGAATATTTAGTTCATCCCACGTGACAAAGATGCTACTTGGTGAAGTCCTAATAGCTTTTACATTCTGCGGTGGCAGTACTGAAAGAAAATAAGATGAGTGTAAAGTTCAGTTCGTAACTTGCACAAACCCAAAATCAAGTTACATATGATGAGCTCGAGTGAATGGTCCAGTTGTCGTATTATATGTAAATTCACTTATTTTTATTGTGTAATGAGTAGACCCTTTTCTATATTTTGCTATTCAATTCATACATTTCGAGAAAGTAATCTGTAGTTAAGTGGTTGAAACAGAGTGATTAAAAGTTTACTAATCGGGTTATTATCTAAGTACATTCCAAAAAAAGTTAAATGACAAATTGTACTTTAAAAGTATTCAGTAAAGAACAAAATAATATATTAAAGAGTAGCCCTATTTTTCATGTCACCATATACTAGTTAATCCTCATCGCAAAACTACTTCCAATTACATGTGAACCGCATTGCAAGAGCGCCTCACAAATATATTCCAGTTATTCTTTTGTATTCTTTGTAAAACTGTGCTTCATATTGCCAATTTGACAATTGCATTTCAAATATGTGACACATAACAAAGAACTTGGTCTTTTACGTTTGTGTTTCAACACCACTTGGTTTTAATTTGAAGCTTATCATTGATTAATAGATTTTTAAGGAATTCTACTTACAATGCGGCGCAAACCGTAATTTTGTGTGTGATTGGGGGGTGTTTACCTTTGATTTTCTTATTTTCTTTTTGTAAGTCATTTTCACAGTTCGAGAATAAAAACAGGTTTATCTCTCATAATACAATGAAGAAATCATGATTTCCCTTTGGGGGTATGTTTCCTAAATACAAATTATATAGATAGAGAAAAAATTTAAAACTAGAGTTATATTCTAGAGGTTTAAAGATTAAAATAAATTTTATAACGTATGTTGCCAAAAATACTAGGATTAGAATGGAGTAATTAGCATGAAAATAAATCCAAATGCCAGTCGTAATGTTTCCGTTTGCCTAAGTTGATAACAAATAGATGCTATGGGAACTCAAAGCAAAAGGGGCATTCAAATATTTATTATGACAACAAAAATTGATTAGGGATGAACAGAAGATATTTATCATAGATGGAAGTGAAATAATATATACAGAGATATGATGGTGAAGTATCTGATAGAAAAGGCTGATTTTTAGAATGATTTATTTTTATTTATATGTTTCCGTTTTTCAAAGACTGACTGACACCAGCATCTATATGTTATACGTTTTACTGGAGACCGCCAATCACCATATACTACATTTCCACAAAATGAGGTCAACAATGCATATACAAATTTCTCCCTCCAACAAACAAAGAGACCATATATCACGCATTTAGACACTTAGATGCACACACACACACAAACACACACACAAACACACACACATATATGTATATACCTACCTACCTACTTTCCTACATTTCTACTTGCCTACTTACCTATCTACCTACCTAACTAGCCACATACCGACTGAATTACCTACCTATTTACCTATCTACATACCAACCAACCTACCTACCTACCTAACTACCTACCTACCTGCCTACATACCGATTTACCTACCGACATACCTACCCACGCACCAACTGTCTTGCATGCATGCATTCATGCATACATACATACATCCTTTCATCCATCCATCCATCCATCCATCCATCCATCCATCCATCCATCCATCCATCTATCCATCCATCCTTCCGTCTGTCCGTCCCTACGTCCGTCCATCCATCCGTTCGACCATCCGTCCATCCATCCATACATCCATACATCCATCCATACATCCATACATACATACATACATACATACATACATACATACATACATACATACATACATACATACATACATACATACATACATACATACATAAATACATACATACATACATACATACATACATACATACATACATACATACATACATACATACATACATACATACATACATACATACATACAGACAGACAGACAGACAGACAGACAGGCAGGCAGGCATGACGGCAGGAAGGCAGGCAGGCAGGCATGAAGGCAGGAAGGCAGGCAAGCAAGCATACATACATACATACATACATACATACATACATACATACATACATACATACATACATACATACATACATACATACATACATACATACATACATGTATGCATGCATCCATCCATCCATCCATCCATCCATCCATCCATCCATCCATCCATCTATGCATGCATGCATGCATACATACATACATACATACATACATACATCATACATCATACATACATACATACATACATACATACATACATACATACATACATACATACATACATACATACATACATACATACATACATACATACATACATACATACATACATACATACATACATACATACATACAAAAGACAACACGAAAGATAAGATCAACAAGAAACAATTTTATCACATCGTTGTGAAGAGAGAGAAGAACCGCCGAAACAGCGCAGTTGGCGTATAGTTGGATACAACAGATCTTAATTTTACCTGATTTTAATTCTTATCTCGTATTTTTGAAACATATGATTAATTCACAGACATGCCATAGAGCTTTACATTTAAAGTTAGTTGACAGTCCTTGAGAGTGATAATCTAATTGAATTTGAAAAAGAATGTTATCACAAAACCAACAGATTTTTTTTTTAATTAACTATCAAAAAACAATTTACTGTTATGAAGCTTTAGTCCTGTTATAGTCTTTTATAGCATAAGTGGAGTAATATGAATATGCTAACAGATACTTTAAGGGTACTTCAAGTTTATTTGAAGGAGCTAATTGAAATACGGTTTACTTACCTTTATCTTTCTCCAAGCTACTAATGACAATTTCTGATAAGTTTCCATAACTCCCATCCAATGATTTTGTCCTGACTTTCACTCGGTATTTAAATTCTGGATTAAGGTTATTGATTTCTGCCACATTGGAAGATCCAACTTCCAACCGACTCCAATTTGCCGACGCCCGAGAGTCGAACGTGGTGTACAAGACTTCATATCCAGACACAGGAATTTTTAGTTTATCCCACATGACAAAGATGCTAGTAGAGGAAGTTCTAATAACTTTAACATTCTGCGGTGGGAGTACTGAAAGAAAAAAACAAGAGTTTAAAATTAAGTTTGTAACTTGCACAAACCTACAATCAAGTTATACGTATATGAGGGTTCTAGCGAATGATCCACATATCGCATTTTACGGGAATTGACTTTTTTAATGTGTAAGGAGTAGAAACTTTTCTACATTTTGCCATTCAATTCATAAATTTACAATTTTCATGTGACAATACACCATTCAAATCTCATCGCAAAAGTAATTCCAATGACATGTGAACCGCATTGCAAGAGCGCCTTAATTTTAGAACCAGTGCCCCCAAAGGTGAAAGAACAGACATACAATGAAGGTCTGAGGTTCGATCCCCAGTCGAGGTAGACTAATTTTTTGGGATGATTTTTTTCTTCTATTCTTCATTCTTGCTGGCACCTTTCATACACATTTGTTCAGATCTTTATCTGACACTGGTGTCTGCTCCTTAATTTTTTAATTTCATCATTTATACTCCGTCATTTTTATAGATCATCGAATTCATTAATCCAACATGTCCTCAAAACAATATTGTCATTGCAGTTCTGTAATCAATATCAAAGTTATTCTTTTCTTTTTTTAAGTCTGTGAAAAGCCCGAATAAAAGCTTTCAAATCGTTAGTTAAACTAAGAAATATGTCATCGCCATTATCATCATTATCATTTATCAGATATCATAATTTATTTTTCTATTATATACAATGTCTTTTTCGTAATCCCTCTTCTTCTATTTTAGTCTCATCCCAGGATCCTTTCACTCCGTCTTACCTCTCACGATAACTTGCACGGTGTGACTAATCTTGCCAAGGTTACTAAATGCCTCGCACGTGTAGTTCTCCGACTGGCGTACATCATTGAGGATGAGCTCATTTTGGCTATCATCTTCAACTGTCAAATATTTGGCGCCCTGTCTCCATCTGACATAAGGACGAGGAGATCCAGAGACGAGACATTTCAGATTGACGTCACTTCCGGGTTGGACACGCTGGTCGTCAGAGACTGTGAGGAACCTTGGAAAGATTCGGCGTACTGGAAATTATAAAGGTATAAGTTAGATTAATGAACATAATAAATTAATAGGTAACTCTGATCAATATAATATAATGATTCAGTAATATAAGAAATATGTTCATAGTAATCTAACTAGTGACAGAGTACTGCCCGATAAAAACATTGCCTCCTTTTAACTCTAACTGTATGAAGTCTTTCATATTATTTTTAAATTTTATAATTGAAGGGTTTATTTGAAGCAATCATTTAATCGGAACCAAATGAAACTTTACGACTGATTGTTAATCAAATGTCTCGAAATTGATATTTTATATTTCACGTTACAATGCTTTCACTAAATAAACGGATAAACCATTTGTGGGTTTTGGGTGATCGTGGTAAAAACTAGACGTCTATATAAATAAATCAACCCTTTAATGCCATGTCTTATTCTTTTGATTTTTCCGTGCAACCAGTGATAGAAATACTGTAAAATCGCAAATACCACATCAAGTTCCAAAAGAGGGGGGGGGGGTTGCAACTTAAAATCAAACGCCCGGTGATTAAAATAATGAATTATCTTTCAGAAGCAGCAAATTATATTTTTCAAAGGATTATCTAGAACAGATTACTGAGTTCAATAAGAAAAACAGTGATAGTGGCAAGTGGAGTAAAGTTGATAAATCTGCATCATCATGGACCTTAGTCTGCTGGCATCTACACAGTATCTCCGTATACTTCTCATCGAATTTGAAGACACGGCGTTCCCTGCCAGTGGTACAAAAAGAATGTCTAAATCGATTCCCACCTTTATCATGCGTCCTCTTCCGAAGTCATGGAAACTAAGTACAAGGGTCGTTGATTTATTCTGCTCGTACCAGGAGCACCGACCATAATGCGCCTGAGAGGGGTAACTCAGCTTCTTTCTTTATTCAATAAAGCCATCACTGGGTAATTGTCTTCCGCTGGACACCAGGGGGGAGGGACAGAAATTGTGTCATAACGGGGCTCTATTCCCTGGGTGTTGTTACCATCGTTCCTGGCACCAAGTGCAATGCCTTGCAGAGCTTGGCGTTTAGCCTCTTGACGTTTCTGCTTTCTAACTTATACGGGAACGTTATACTCATCTATGAATTAGCACAATGCCAGGATGGGTGTCTTTTAGAGCACCTGGTCGACCCCCAAATCGACCCCACCAGCTTCCTCAGAAGACGATTACGTTTCTTTATCGTTTGTGCAATATCTTCGAGATGAGCCCGAAAGGTACAGCCACTAATCCACATTCTGTGGGTAAGGCTGCGCTCTAGAGCAACACCCCAAGTATTTTAGCTATTGGTTATCCGGGGTAATTGGCCCCTGACTACAACATACAGTTTCCGGGTTTGCTCTATGTCGCTTAGATAGAAAACAGTGGCTTTAATTTTCAAGTGCTCATTTTGAGATATCGCGTGTAAAAATATAATTTGAGTTTGTCACCCCGTCACTGATTATAATATCGGTGACGGGGCACTTGTTGCTCTGGTAATAGAGGACCCAGTCGTCAGAGTATCCCAGCCTCGGGGATGGAGTGGTTGGCATATCGCTAATGTAGACATCAAATGACATAAACTCCAAAACAGATCACTGTGGGACACTATCCTTTATCAATTTACTGACCTTGCACGGGGAGTCTCCTAGCTGTCTTTTTTCTAATATAGAGGAGAGAAACTTCCCATAATTCCGGCATCTCATTATTGTAGCAAGTTTCTGTATTAGCCCACCACACTGGACGGTATTGTTTGTCGTCGATAAGTATTTGGATTAGGATCCCACCAGTTGCTTTCATTGAAGACATGCCTCAATATGGAAAGTAAGTGCAATGACCTGGTCCGTTTTTTTTCCCGTCAATGATGCTTGCTGAGACAGCAGCCTTGAGTCTCAGACCAGACTACACCAAATTTTGTTAAGGCAGCTTAGGAATGATAGCTTTCGCTTTAAAAGGGCAAGTCATTGCCTCCTCCCCCGTGGCTTTGGTGTGTTCAAATTTTGGGATAAATGCCGGCTGTAGTGTGTGTCAAGTCAAGACTTTCTATTGCCACCGTCCATCTCTGCTTCCTACCTTCTATCAGAGACTAAAGTATTATATCGGCAACTCCTCGGACTAGGTATGATTCGTAGTCCTCCGTTAACCGTCCAGCAGGGGTAGTAGGAGTTCCGTTTGGAAGGGAGCGTTGCGCGTTTTAACCCAGACGCCTGTGAATTCTGGTTATGTTTTCTACCTTGACAAATATAGCAGAACAGACTTGCTCGATAAAGGAGATAAATCCTTTCCTGAAGATCCATTTACAAAGTTGGATGCATGCTGTGTCCTCGTGATTGTCACTCCAGCTGTGACAAGTAACGACCAGTTATACGTGGCAATACGTGAAGTTCCCAAGGACTGTCTGCTGAACCTCCAATGTTTTTTCGTTCGCACCTCTGGTCATGAGGGTGATGTATGGAATGTACTCCTTTATATAGCCTTGAAGGTGCCCTTTGCTGTAGGATCATACATTAAGTGTAGATTGTTCCTGCCCATCTAGGAACAGAGTTTTCTACCTGTCTCGTTGCGGTCTCAGTAGCCCATTGCTATCGATTCCAATTCAATTACTCTGACTCTCGTAAACTACTTCCTTAGATTCTTACACCCCAAGCAAGCTTAGATCCATCTTGGATTTTGATGACTCTCGTAAGCTACTTGCTTAGATGCTTACACCCCATGCAAGCTAAGACCCATCTTGGATTTTTAATCTGGAATATTACGCTTCTGAATAAAAATGAATCTCTTGTAGCAGGAGAATGTCGACGCTGTGGACGACGAGCAGATTTAATAAGAGCTCATACTTATTGGTCACATTCGACCTGGCCTTCGACATCAACACTCACTTTAGCGAGTACGGTAATGCATGGCGAGGCAGCAGTGGAACTCTCTCACGTCAGCCACGCATTTAAACGTTCCTTTCCGATGCTACTAGATGTCCATTATATCATGGCAATAAATGATAGAATCAAATACATCAGAATGTAGGATACACAGTAGAAAAACGTATAGATGTTTAATTTAATGGAAATGAAGCTGCTGAATAACTTTGTAAATGGATAATAAGTACTTACTTTTGATGTAGAGCGTGCTCTTATTAGAGTAGGCAACACCCCAAATGTTTTCGGCTACGCACTCGTAAGTCCCTTCGTCGGATCTTTTGCTATTTCGGATTAGGAGGTAGCCTGTATCAAAAAGAAGTAAACATATACAGATTGTGTGTTTGTTCCAAAAATGAAACAGAAACAAAATTTCAAGATTTTCCTTTTGCTATCCAAGTCTATCCAAATCTTTCGCTAATCAAGCACCTATGGGACGGGGTGTTTGAGACAACTCGCAGATATCA
This sequence comes from Berghia stephanieae, assembly GCF_034508935.2. Lineage (NCBI taxonomy): Eukaryota > Metazoa > Mollusca > Gastropoda > Nudibranchia > Aeolidiidae > Berghia > Berghia stephanieae. Next base: position 32,648,626 of record NC_088360.1, read on the forward strand.
TTGAAAATCTCTAGATCTATCTGTGACATTGGACTTCGAACTCAAAGAAAGTTGTTTCAGAGCCAGGGGAGGTCACACATTGTTATGGTCTAAGAGAGATAATCAAGAGATCATCTCCTATCGTAATTTAGAGTTGTCCTTAACTATGGGCACGTGCCTAACCCACAGTCCTTGGTCGAGGATAAGCGTGAGGATGTATGCGTGTTGGAGATGACCGGTTGGTTCTCAATATATTGAAATGTAATATTGTTTTGTTTAAATGTTTGTAAGTATGTCGTCCAAGTTATGGTCAGTATCGTTCTGTAAGAAATGTTTAATTGTTATAATACCTTTTACTTGTTCCTTTTGTTTAGTTAACTATCTTGTTCATGACACCTACTCACGTATTCCTAGATTGGTGTACTTTTCGGAAGTTGTCCCATCTAGGTGATTCACCTTCTGTCTATCTCTAGTTCTCCTTTTCTCTCCATCTTGGCTCATCATAATCTAATGATGTGAGCCTAGAGACTTCTATCTATGGGTCCTTCTATATTATGTTACGGGCCGCATTTGTCTGCTGTCTTTTGACAAGCGGTTATCTTGAACCCCTCTATAAAAGAACCCGTAACACACATAATATTCATCTGCAGTAGAAATTTGGGGAATTCTTTTAAAATGAAAATCGATGACTGGTATGAACAGTAAATGTGAAATCATTATATTTAGCTGGGAAGTTTCGATAAAACAGACATCTTTTTTTAAAAGAGGAGATTGCGAGTATGACCTCACTGGTAATAGGCTTCAACAGTCGTGACGTCAATTCTCTCGTAATGACGCATAGTATATTAGTAACTGGTTCTAAACTATTGGAACAATGGCGGACGATCTTATGAAATACTTCTCCGACGAGCATAAAAGTGTATCTAGAGGAGGAAAACATTAGAATTTTGATCATGTTTTGCCTTTTATACATTCTGATCACATGACATATGACAAAAGTTCTAGCCAGCATGAAGAATAAAAAGTACCGATTTTCTTGGTTTAGAACCAAGCTGCTCGTTGCTGGGCGGACGTGACATCAGGCTATTGAATCCTATTAATGGGAGGCCGAAAGATTCGAATCCACATCTCATTATCATTGGTATATAAACAACGTATGCAAATAAAATACATTTTGATTAATTCTTAACAACTCTACAATACCTTTTTATTCTTAAAAAATGTGTATATAACTCAATCATCATTTGTGTGTCAATCAATATTTCTTTTTTTTTAACTACACAGTTATCTTTCCATTCATCTGTTCAAGCCCTGCTATGGCCTTTGCAGTTTGTAATCTTCAGTGATATTATCAACTGCTCCGCAAACTCAAATGACAGAACCCTTCAAGTTACAGTTCAACGCCTTTATCTGCAAAAGGCGAATTACTCATCACTGCAGATTTTATACAATTATGTGGTGACTTTCTCCATTATTGTGCTATTGAGTTGGAAGATAAATGTTTAATAGTTGACCAAATTTGTTGTTGTTGGTAATATCTAGGATTTTTGGTGGAAGGGTGCTCCATTCCTTGGTGGTTCTTGGGTAGAAACTGTTTTAATATGTGTTGGTTCTGTGTGTTAGAATTGTCAACTTACTGCTATGATAATTTCTTGTGAATATACAGTGTTGTTTTGTGAAAGAATGTGGTAGAGTTACTGCTGTTTTGTTGGAATGGACTATTCTGCAGAGAGGTTGGATGTATTTTTCTCTCCGCCTAGTCTTCAGTGTTTTCCACTGCAAGAATTTTAGGACTTCAGTAACGCATCCCGATTCGCGCAAGTAATTGTTGGTGACAATCCTCGAATCTGTTCTTTGAACTTGTTCGATTTTCTTGATGTGGCCTTGCTGATAAGGATTATACTTTTCACGTGTATGCCAATACAGATCTGACTAAAGCATTGTATGCCCGTTCTTTCAACTTTGGGGGCACTTGTACAGGTTCCGCCTCAGGAAGCCAAGGGTACGATTTGCTTTTGCCACAATATTATCAATATGTTGGTACCATTTCATTGATTTGTTTAGGTGGATTCCCAAGTTGGATATTGTGTCCACGTGTTTTAATAACTGACCGCTTATTTGGTAGTCATAATTAATTGCTATTTTTTGTTTGTCATTAACATTACAAAGCATTTCTCGGTGTGGAATTTCACCTGCCAGGTTTGTTTCCATGGTAGAAGTGAGTCAAGATCATTCTGTAATATGTCTGCCTCGTTCTGGGTTTCAATGACTCAAAATGTGAGGCTGTCAGGCTAACAGTTTGAGCGTGGTAAGAGTTGATATGTTTTTTCTTAAGTCGTTAATGAATTTTAGAAAGCCGAGCGGTCCAAGGACAGTTCCTTGAGCTACCCCCGATAAAACATTGCATTTCTCAATTCTATGACCATTCAGGACTACTTCCTGAGTTCTATCGCAGAGCCAGTCTTCAAGCCGAGAAAGTAGTTTTTGTTCCTTCTGTTTTGAGTCGTTTTCTTCATCAATGGTCTTTTCGGGGGACTTTGGGTCGATGTTTTTAATTCCATGGTGTTCCAGTTTTCTGAAGAGTCATCTATCTGGCACACTATCAAATTCCTTCAAAAAGTCTAAAACAAATAGATCTATTTGTTTTCTACTGTCTAATGCCTAACCAATTTCTTCAATGGTGTTTACGAGCTGGATTTCATAAGATCTATGTGTTCTGAACCCATGTTGGTAATCCAGTAGCACATTATGTCTGTCATAGTTCTCCAATAATGAATGAAACATAATGTGCTCGAGTACTTTACATGTATCACACGTCAGCAACACTGGTCTATAGTTCGAGGCAATATCTCGCTTCCCTGTTTTGTATATGGCATTGACTAATGCATGCTTCCAGTCTTTGGGCACACGGCCTGTGTCGAGTGACTGTTGGAAAATAATGCATAAATAGGGAGCTAGTTCATTTGCGCATTCTTTGAGGAACCTAGTTGATATCAGATCTGGGCCACTTGCTTTGGAAGGATTTAGACCCTGGAGCTGTGTGATTATGCCGGTTTGGGTAATGGTTATTCTTAACATTGGAGTAATACTGTTTCCATTTTTAGTAGGCAACGTCGTGTTTTGTTGGGGTTTTTAGTGAACGTTCTTGATTTACTGTGTGTTTTGAAAGTTTGCTTTCTCGGTGGTGTCAGTAGTTTCCGTTCCTTCTGGTTTTTGTAAAACTGCTATGCCTGATGTATCCCTGCGCTTAAATTTGATGTATATCCAGAAGCGATTTGTGATGTCACCGTTTAGGTTTAAAATTAGAATTGGGGTCAGCCTTGAGCATGTCAGTGACATATATTTGTCATGCTCTTTCTTAAGTTGTGTTTTTCCCTTACGAACAGCTCTAAACTTGTTTCTTTTTGTTGGACCGTTTTGCTAAGTTGTAGAGACGTTGCTTTTATCAAATTAGACACTTGATGTTTCCTGTCATCCTAGGTCTATGGTTCTTTATAAACGAAAACAAAGTGGGTTTGTTTCATTCACTTAGCATCGGGCTTTTAAAAAAATAATAACCTTTAAGGCGGTTGACATTGATATAGTGGAAAGGTTTGGTGAATGGAATGCCCAGTACACATGACCCGGGGAAAATAACATTATTTGCGTTCAAAAATAGTCTATGTCATTCCACTAATGGGCAGGAAATAGAAGCAACATCGTGATTTGTTCGTTCTTTAATCGTTTATTCATCATATCAGGTAGGACGCTATTCCAATCCAATTTTTACTTACAAGTCGTTTGCATCTATTTCCTGCTCATCAATGTTTTGTTTATTCATCTTAACAACGCCACTACCACATCACTTCATTCATCTGAAGTGCTTCATTTATCCTGTTTGTTGATAAAGGGGAAACCCGAAACGTCCATTCTATCTGTTTTCGTAATTAAATTGAAGCTTACATTCAATTTCACATTGTTATTTATTTCTTCGAGCTTTGAGCAGCAAAATTTACATATGTCATTCCATACCAATTGCAATTGTATATTTTGCAAAACGTTCAACATTCATTCAAAGAGGGGTGTGGAAGGGGGGCGGGGCTTCGAGAATGAGGAAAGTGATGTGGTAAATGCTTATATTATGACACATTTCATATTCTCTACAGTGATTTTTGCGGGAAACTTCAGAGGAACAGCTATATAAAAATGCTAGAAAAAGAGAGAAATAATAACAGAGCACGGTAATAGATATGTAGAAACGGTATTCACACCAGCTTCACAAGGTAGCCAGAATCGCCCAGCCTGGAAAAAAGAACCACACGCAGAGATTTAAGTCTTTCCCATCCATCTACATAACCAACCTGACTCCATGATTTGTATCCTGGGATCGTTGTTGACATCCATGGGAAAATAATCTTTCAGCCACCTGACACTGGGCTTAGGGTCACCCTTCGAGTCACATTTTAACTTGACGTTTCGTCTCTCCTCCTCAGTCAGCACCTCCAAAGTGTTGTTAATGACAGGGAAACCTTTCGGGATGGCTGCATGAAGAATTCGGGAATAAAGATTAAAAGTGGTGGGTTTTTTTTTTTTCGTTATTATGCTTACGGATGCTGTGCATTTGGGATATTTTTTATAGTTATGCGCTCTATTTTTAAGTTATCAAACAGGAGAGTGAGAAGTTGAGAAATGGACTCTTCCTCATATATTTAAAACCCTTGGTTTAATTTTATTTGTCTAAGAATATAAAAATTTGCTTCTTTCGGTTCTCCATCAATCGGTAACAAAGTTGGAAGCGACTTTCATTTTCAATACAAAAAAAATATGATTTTTTTTTTCACGTGACAAAAATCACACGTTTATAAGTTGATAATAAAAATGCTATGGAATAAGAATTTGAATGCAAATATTAACATTTTATGCTCTTATAATTGGCATCCAATGTAGTTTATATAACATTTGCTTTGTCCTCAACTGCAGACTTTATGGGTACTCAACACTCAAATTTTGATGACTGGAGAAGTGGGTCATGGGCTGGGCCGGTTCTGAAGTATGAATCTCCTGTATAACGTCGACAAAAAAAACCCAGAAAAAGCTGGAAGAAGATTGTTTCTTAATCTGCCCAAACAGTCATATTGAACAGTATTTGGCAACCTGCGCTCATATTTTTCGAGTGATAACGATGCGATAACGACAATAAGCTTTAGAACCTTGCCTATGGAGGACTGTTGTGAACATGACTATGTATATCCAAAATTATGGGATGACACTAAATATGCAGTCAAAGAAAACCCGAAAAATACTTAATTGGCCTTCAATAGACATATTATTGATGCATTTGCTGCTTATTCGTTATTAGAGAACGCATACAGAGTCATTAGGGTATCAGGATCTCTTCTGCAATGTTGACGAAACGGGCACGACAACGGCACATAATGTCTCAAAGCGTATGGCACCACATGATAGCAAACAGTTTTGCCAAATCACATCACGGATATGGGATAAGGAGAACGTGGCAATTATTTTGCATATCTATGACAGGACAAAGTTTGCTACCGGTTACTGTTTACCTTCTAGAAATTCATCAAACCACATTTTAGGTTTGAATAACTCCTAAGCTATGTAAGATTTCCTAAAACGGTATTTTTGCATAGATGCAGAATTTATTTAATTTTTGATTGATATAAGTTTTAACAATATGCGCCCTTTGGTAGCTGAGCTATGACGTCATCGTTAGAAATGTTAATTTTGACATAAATAGCAATTTACAATGTGTTTGTTTTTAATTACTGACACATTTTAGGTTGGAATAACGCAAGAACATATGCAACAACATCAATTTGGTTTTCAACATAGTAATCCAAAATTTATAAAAGTTATTTTTCTGATATCTTACTTCTGATCGTGTGTTTGCGCAATAAATCGTCCGATTTAAAGCTCCACGGATCACCGTCATTTTGAATAACAAGCGTCTCACCGGGTCGTCCCACGTATTTTGCAGCATGAGTAATGTGACAGAGAGAACGGTTTCTCTTATTTTTGTCTTCAGGTTACACATGTCTCTCATGGGGGCTCTAAACACTCTGCTCTTCGTCATGAAAAAGTCAAGTGTGGTTAGATCAGTGATCATGGAGGCCGGGAAATTGGACCATCTTGGCCGATCCATCGATTTGGGAACTGTTCAGTTAAAAATTCCCTCACATTTAAACTCCACTGAGGGAAATCTCTATCCTGTTATTGGGAAAGGATGTCCGGTTGAAGATAATCAAATTGAGGGACTCCGTGTGATTCTAACATGGCCAGATAGTTTGTTGTTGTCACTGTCAACATACATCACCCGAATACCTTGTGGGGGAATATAAACCAACTCGATCTCTGCGATCCGGCAGTTCTTTGATAATGGAGAAACACATCCCAAGAACAAAGTTTGCTGAGCATGGTTTTGCATTTTCGGCTCCAATCTTATAGAGCTCTTTACCACCTAAAACCCGACAATGTGAAAGTCTACCAGTTTTCAAACGGCATTTAAAAACCAATCTTTTTCATTCTGCTTATCGTGAACTTCGAACAAGATATGTGTGTGTGACTGTTGTATGATTTTGAAGTCGAATGAATGAACATGTGTAATACCAACAACAAAAAACTATTGTAAAGCACCTCTGAGCACTATCAGTGCTGGCGCTGGCGTTTTAAACATTATATCAATCAAAACTTGAATAAATTATAACAACAAAAAAACCCGTTTGATGAAATCTTACATATCTCTCGAGTTATTCAAACCTGAAATGTGTCAATACTAAAAAAAAAACACACTATATAATATTAACAACCTTTTTATGTCGCTTTTTGTTTCAAATTCGTATCATTTTCATGGGTTTATTATCACGATTTACTAAATATAACTCCCTTGCTTTATATATATATATATATATATATATATATATATATATATATATATGTGTGTGTGTGTGTGTGTGTGTGTGTGTATGTGAGAGAGAGAGAGAGCGAGAGAGAGAGAGAGAGAGAGAGAGAGAGAGAGAGAGAGGTCAAATACGAAGTTAATGCGTTAAAATATAAAGTCATAACGAACAGAAAAAAATAGTTATACATACGAAAAAATGTTTACCATTAATTTTATATGCATTATATATTGTTTTGTCAATTTTATGTAACTAGTTCTCCACCAAATTTGTGGAGAAATAAAGGCTATTACGAACATGCACCATCTATTTTATTTAGCATTCTACTATATTGTGGAAATTAACATAGATCGAGACGAATCTTTTGAGCCATCAACGATCAAAATCGATCCGGTAATATAGTATGTAGGTGCGGGCGGATTTATTTAAAATCACCTAAAACAAAAATGTAAGTGGCGAGCTATGTATGGATTGGCAAGCTGTTAATTTAGGAGCGGGTATCTATGCGTCCAAAAAATGACGTCAAAATGCCAGTCTTTTGCCACAAAAGAAAACAAAATCGTGAGTTGTATTCAATAGTTCAACCAATGAAATATCTTGTTTCCTTGAGTTCTACTAACGACAACTCACTAGACGCTACACAAACCTAAAAAAATGACGTCAAACTGCAGGTCCTAGAGGGTTCTAGTGTCAGGCTATAATATGTTAATAGATGGCTACGATCTATGCAGGTACATTTTATTTTGATTAACAAAACAAATTCCATTGTGTAGTTTTAACTATTAGCACTCTCCTTAAGAAAACAATAATAAAAGAAAAGTAACAAGTTTACACAGAAAATAGGCTTGATAAAAAAAAGTCATAAGAGACACAAAATGAGCACTAACTAGTAATAGAAGCATGAAGTGATAAGTCTTAAACAATGACTGAAGTAAATGGTTGTTAAAATGGGTAAAACTATAATATTTCTGTTATGTATAAATTTGCCATTATATTGTAAACCACAGTAAGGGTAGTTACTATCTTAATCAATTCGACAGCTTCTTACATTAGTGATTTTCTCCCTTGCATCTTGCTTCTCCCGAGAGCGCGCTAGAATCCGGCGAGTACTGTACCTGCTAAGTCTCTTCCTCATCATTCAGGGATAATCACTATCGCTCGGCGTTTATTTAATCCATAAAATAGGAAAATAGCTACTTGTCTTCATCGGGTTATATAACAATGCCCTGAATGTTTTAAATGATTTTATCTGGTGATTTTTTCGCTTGAAAGAGAGAATTAACTCATTTGTTATCTCCTCATTTGAAAAAATAAGACTAACAAAGGCATAATATTGGAGTCTTATTTTCGAAGCATTAATCTTTTAGATAATGTATTTGCATAAACCAAAACAAGTTTCAAATGTCCCAGGTTTGAGAGTTTTTGTCAAGACGAAGGTCATTTAAGTCGATCGATAGTTGACGGACGAGTTGTCTGGCCAAGTGTTTAAATACGAATTTTTCCAGAGATGCTCGGGACATATAATTTTTTGAGACTGGGTATCCACAAAAAAGTGGCAAAAAGCTCCTGATCTTCATAAAAAGTAAATTTAATTGAAAACTATACTTCAGGTCTAAATGGATTTGTTTATGAATAAAATTCCTGATTCAAAAATCGAAATGAAAATAATACAACGCAGACGTGAGCTAAATAGACAGATATTTCTGTTGTTTTCAAGGATAGCTTTATGAGACAAATCTCTTTCAAATGGTAAGCATGTATTAAACAAACAAAATCAGGCTATGAGATTTAAATCTAATTATAGATTCGATCATCATCAGATGCCTTGCTTGACAGCTTTGGCACATATCTCTCTCTCTCTCTCTCTCTCTCACTCTCTCTCTCTCTCTTTCTCCCGCTCTCTCTCTCTCCCTCTGTCTCTCTCTCTCTCTCCTCTCTCTCTCTCTCTCTCTCTATATATATATATATATATATATATATATATATATATATATATATATATATCTACCTATCTATCTATCTATCTATCTATCTATCTTCTTCCTCTCCCTCTTGTTGCTCTGATGGTGGCGTTGTTTCCTTTCGTGTCGAGCCAAGATGTGAAGTCATCAAGAATCTATTTCCTCTGTCTTCCATGAGTTCTCCTTTCATCTATCTTGTCCGTAGCGCTTACTTTTTCCAGTCCTTTCCTGAGTGCGTGCCCCAGAAACTTTGTCCGACTTATTCTGATGCGATTAATGAGGTTCTTTTTCACGTTGCTTCCTTCATGTCAATTCATCATCATTCGTTTTCTTTTCAACCGACGAGATACGGAGCATTCTTTAAAGGAACTACATATCTACCGCTTATAACTTTTTGATTATTTCAGCATTAATTGTCCAGGGCCCTGTTTTCATGAACGAGGACTAGATTTAGTTATTTACTAGTCTAGTAAATGACTAGCTAGTCTTAAGCCCGAGCGAAGTAAGTGTCTTTAAAAAATCGGATTCCATGAACGATTTCTAGTCTCAGACTAGCTAGTCTATTGCCTAGAAGTGTGAGTTATAAGGACGGTGACTAATTCAACTATGTTGTGCGGGTAACAACACCTCTCTACTACACGAAGGCAGGTTAAGATACACCAACATTTATACTTAAAACGCAAAAGTGTTTTCAAAGAGGAAATTAGCAACACACGTTATATAGACTGTCGATTGTTATAGACTGCAATGATGTCCATCGTCGACTGTCAATTCTATATTTAGAACAATGGCTGTTTCATTGAATAGACGAACACCGAGATTAAAACTCAAAGAAATTAAACCAAAAAAAAACAACAAATAATTACACAAAAGAGAAAGTGTGTTCTGATAAATCACATTGTTTCAGTCAATTGCAATGTCAACAGAATAACTTTTCTTTCCACTATACTTTATAATCATTTTTTTGTTCTTTGACGCAAATCCGTTGATTTCGGAATTTTTCGTTCACTCTCAACTCACCGAGCCGATAGATTCAGTTTTGTTTTGTTTTTTTGTTTTTTTTTTGTTTTTTTTTTTACTCGCAAAAATGTGTACTTTCGACGATCTGCACGTATCTTATAGTTTTTTAAAGCCAGTGTCAATAGCAACAGAACACTTTTTGCACTCAATCTAAAAATGGCTGCTATCTTGATGACGCTATAACGTTCCTAGTTACTAGTCTCAATCTAAGATTGTGAAGTCCTGCCTCAGCAAATGACTAAAACTTGGCCAAATTTAGTCCGAAGGTGCCGTGATTTTCGGCCCGGACTTGCTTAGTCAGCTCACATGAAAGCCGACTTTTTTCAAGTCAGAGATAGTCAGTCTAAGCGCTAGTCCTCGTTAATGAAAACGGCCCCAGGATTCGATCAACACGATGTAAATGCCTAACAGGTTCAAAGTACAGATGGTTCCATTATCAGTGGTTGAAAGAATGTCATTTAAAACGCTTAACAAAGGTGTTTCAGTCCAGTGATTTGATATATAGGCTGAGTGAAAATCTTCCAATAGACCATTTAACTGAATATGAGCAAGGAGCTGTTTCAAAATTACTTTCTCAAGTGCCTTTGACAAAATGGTCGTGCTTCTTTATGAGAGGTTTTATTATTGCTGTTTTATAACAGAGAGGGACTTCTCCTGAAGACAAAGAGTTATTGATAACCTCTGTAAGTTTTGGTGCGAGTTCGTCAAGACATGCCTTGGTGATACGTGTTGGGAGGACGTCAAGTTCGCAACTCTTATTTGGGGATTCGGATATAATTTTGCGGATGTCACTTTCCGATATTTCATTAAATTTATTTTAAAATTTAGTTTAATTTTTAAAATGCCAACCACTGTTTGTAAGTTTAGTCAAGTCGCATTCGTCGTGCTTCTGTCTATTATCCTTCACCTTTTTGTCAAAGAAAGAAAGAAACATGCTGGGTAACTATACGCCTTCAACATTAACCGAGATAAAAATGTTCTCATGATTCTTACCAAGCAGCATGCCGGTGGCCTGAAACAGCTCTCTGTAGGATTTTACATTGTAAATTGTTTAGTAAAAAAGTCACGTTTTGACTTTTGACATATTGTCCTGGGGCGTATCTTGTGATATATATATATATATATATATATATATATATATATATATATATATATATATATATTATTTAAAATATTACCACAATGTTTGGGCAGCTACATCGATGTTTCAGGCTTAATTTGCATCTTCAGATGAGTTGTTTTTGACTGTTGTTGTTTCTTGAAGTGGTTCGGTTTGAAGTTAATTAAGAGAATTTTGCGCGATGGGACACTTTCCGTAGATTCATTTTTCATGTTGAGTGTGGCTTCATGAGGTAGTTTGATTATGGTATATTTTTCTTCCAGCATAAGCTACATTGTTTTGATGTGTGTGTATCCTGTTGCTTTAGATAAATTTTCCATGAAATGTTGTGGTCTATTTGTTGTCCTTTTAATTTCCAAATATGTTCGCTGAGTTTTGTGGATGTTTTTTGTTAGTGTTTCTAAATGTTGAGGTGTGGAGGTTGTATCTTGTTTTGAAATTATTTTCTGTTATATATATATATATACACATGATAATGAAGATTATTGTGGTAATGATAATGATGATGATGACGATGGTGATGATGATGATGATGATGATAATAATATTAATAATTTTCATAATGAGTATAATAACATTAACTCTAAGTAAAGGCAATTAGTAACTACTCCTACAAAACCAGTGTGCCATGCACCAAACATTTCACCAAAACTTACCTTCCGTCCTTTTAGGATAGATGTAGAGCTCAACGTCCGCTCTTGCCTCCCCCAAGTCGTTGGTAGCGACGCAAGTGTAAGTACCATTGTCCCTTCTGGCCTTGGTCTTTTCTATCCTCAGGACTGAAATATGCGTGGTTTCATTATAGACTTTAATACTTTTGAGCAAGCGCGGCTTGAACGTATCCTCCTGTGCTTTTCCATGAAATACTTGGTTTGGGGATCCCTGAAACCCAACAGAAGAAGCTGACGATTTCACCCTGAGCCACTCTATGAGGTTTGGGTGCCTGGATGATCTTTGGGGCTAAACAGTCTGTGGAAAAGAGGACGTTTAAGCCTTATAAACTGACTTTCTAAAGTAGAGAGCTATGGTGGCTGCCTGAAGCCTGGGGTCGTGAAAATACTAACGAAAAGGTAAACATGGAAAGGCTTCGGATAGAAAATATACAGACAAAGGACGTTTCGGGTATAAACCCTACGTTAGCACAATAGTAAAGAAAGGAACGATGAAAACAAATAAAATATAATATAGTAATACATACGCTACAATTTCTACTACATTTTCATTTTCACCTTTTCGTTAGTTTTTAACCCTCTCCTTACCAGCCATTTTCAGAATTTTTCCCAAAACTTTACACCCACCAACACAAAAAACAGACATTTCTTATTCAAACAGAAAATTACAAAATGTCAAGTTTCTATAGCTATAGCAAAAAGAAATGAAATCTGGATGAGAAAAGTGACGGTTACACCCACCGTAGCAAATGTGACGATTTTCCAATAGGTGGTAAGGAGAGGGTTAAACTGACTTTCCAAATCCTTGAAATTTTTAATCCAGATTTCCAATTTTCTACCAAGTAATTGCAATTGAATCTACTTGAGATAAATATCAATTAACTGGCACGAATGCCATCTTCAAACTTGGTCATATTAATAACAAAAGAAAAGGGGAGGGGGGATATTCATGTATACAATGAACTATATCGTGTAATGACAATCAAAATAACATAAACAAATATCAATCGAAAATTTTCATATTTTCTAATCATTTTATTTTCATTACAAACCTGAATGTGTGTATGAAACACTGCCTGACAAAGCAAGAAAGAAAAAATAGAGGGGGAAAACGTATCTGTATCTTACACCAGTCAGTGGCGGTTCTAGCCTATTTACAGTGGTTGGGCAAAGATGATCCTGTCATATATATATATATATATATATATATATATATATATATATATATATATATATATATATATATATATATATATATAATTTATTTATTTATTTATTTATTTATTTATTTTAATTATAATTTTTTTTTCACCTTTAAAAAAAATATTTCAACCACAAATAATCACATTCACAATGAAATGACAATACCAGTAGATTTTAATTATTCCAAACGTAATCAAAAAATAATCACGAAAGAGAATACAACTAAAAAATAAAGCGACGAGACATAATGCGACAACACCTTGACAATAGAAGTCCATTTTATTCACTCGAAAAATTAAAGAGATGCTTTAATCCCTCAACGGTGAGATTAATATTTCTGTTACATTACTGGTTTTCAGTAGTATGTAGTAACCTTAAAGTTTTCATCGAGAAGCAACAACAGCGATATGACTCGAGTTTCATTCAGAGCTGAAATTGCATCATTTTTACTGCTGTCTTGGTGGTTAGAATGATTGTGCCGGTGGTGGTAGTGGTTGGAATAGTGGTAGCGGTGGTGGTGGTGGTGGAGGAGGAGGAGGAAGACGAGGCGGTGAGGGAGGATGTAATTATGATAGTGGTTTTGGTGGTGCTGTTGGTTAGAATGATAGTTGTGGAGACGATTGTTGTACTTGTTGTTAATATTGTTGTTGTTGTTGTTGTTGTTGTTGTTGTTGTTGTTGTTAATGATGATGATGATGATGATGATGATGATGATGATGATGATGATGATGATGATGATGATGATGATGATGATGATGATGATGATGACAACGACGATGTCGTCGACAATGATGGTTACCACCATACGATATTACAAAGTTTATTTAATCTTAGGCTTTCGCCAATAATTCACACAATACAATTAAGACAAAAGAATGTTATCAATCTCTCCTCATGCATTCGTTATACTATCACAATAACGACCGTGTTATCTTTACTCCTTCCCCAACCAACCCCTAGCTTCCCGCCTCTTCGTCGCGAACCATCTTATGTATTAGCTTCAGGACGGGCAAGTACGGAATCTGCCCACCCTTCCTTTAAACGTATTTATTTCCTCTATAACTTAGAATTCAACTCTCTCCTTACTCAGAAGAGTATTTCTCGTATACTAATTCAATTGTTGAGAAAACCAAAATGGTGGTTGTATTTTATATATTTATTTAGTCGTGACTTTTGAATAAAAGTGTTTTATTTTATTAGAGGGAATACAATAGAAAATTACATTGTTTTGCAAAATTATTTAGTCTGGCAATAAAAATACAGCGGTAATTACTTTAAGAATAATAAAAAAAAGAATAACAAATTAATTTGTTAAAAAAAACAAAAAACAAAAAAAACAACAAAAAACAAATAAGAAAACAATTTAAATCAATGAGTTTTGAGAAGTACTTAAATAAAGAAAACGAGGAAAAAAAAAGAAATAATTTAAATGGATAAACAAATATATAAAAACAACACAAATTAATACTAAATTGATATAATTTTAGTAAGTTAATAAATTTAATTCAATACTGGAACCTTCCCAAAGTCATTACATCAATGGTACCAGCACAAGTAAGGCAATAAATAAGAAAAAGTTCGTTTGCCAAAAGCTCTCTTCAGTGTTCACTGGTTATTAAGGTGGGCTCATTTGAATTAACCCGACCTAGTACTAGAGAGGCCAGACAGCAAAAAATCGGAGTTAGTTCACCGTCAGGCGACGTGACGATGAGATGACGATGTGGGCGGAGTGGAGTGGAGTGGTTGGGGAGGGGGGGGGGGTGATAAAAAGAACAGGAGCGTATCCTGGTTTATGCATTACGGGGTGCATGGTCATTCGCAATCTATCAAAAATACACACAAATTGATTTCAGTACGAAGTATCAAGTTTAAGTAGTAACTTTTGAAATTATCTAATTTAGATTTGATTATTTCTGACCTGGTAATACAGCTTATAACTTGAAAAAACAGGCTGGTATTTGCCCACCCTGCCCATTATTACCAGCCGTCCCTGACACCAGTGTCAGCTCCTTACTTTGTCACTTTGGTATTTTCAAATATTTAAAACGACCAAATTCAAAAGAACTTTGAAGCAATAAGTTGACGCGTATGCTTTCTTTCAATTTACAAAGGTTTATCTATGTTTATTCTAAATTTTATTCAATTTTAACTTTGGACAACTTGGGAGATTCCCTTTGACATCAGACATTTTGTTTGATGGATTATCTATATTCCTTCATGGATTGCCTTGGCGACGGTATCTCATTATATCGTGGCGGAAGGGCGTAATTTTTAATATATTATTCAAGGATATTTTTCACAATCTGAATTGTGCTAAATTTGACTTCAATTGAAAGATTATCCTTGTCGGGGTGGGAAGGGGAGAGTTACGCACCCTACATTTTGACTGTGCAACATGCTAAAGGGCGGTAACACATAAATATTTGATTAAATCAAAGCACGATCGTTATTTTAGATTTAAGTAGGACGATAATCATGAGCATTTAAATAGCGCAATATCTACTAAACGTGCTCAAAGTGCTTTACAAGGGTCCCAAGCTATCAGGAGCATTTAACATGAAAAACGGCGCATGACGCCAGTTAGGCGATATTACATTTTTTTTTTCCGACAGAGACAACGCTGTTCACGGCCAGGTAATAATTTTACACTTAAGTACGTTGAGAGAATGTGAATAAAGAGCCTTTTCCAAGGACTCAATTATGCGTCTTACAGAGCGAGACTCGACCCTGGGCATTAAAAATGAGCTTTTAAAAAATGAGCTTTTATATAGCGCAATATCCACTAAACGTGCTCAAAGCACTTTACAAGGGGTCCCTAGACAAAAGCAACACTTAAGACGTAGGACGAAACATGACGCCTGTTTTGCGATATTACACATTTTCGGAGAGAGACAACGCTGTTAACGGCCAGGTACTCATTTTACACCAGAGTACGGTGAGAGAATGTGAGTAAAGAGTCTTTTCCAAGGAATCAAATATGCGCCGAGCTAGGCTCGAACCCAGGACCTTCCGATCCGAAAGCGAGTGTCATACCACTAGACCACATAGCCGCACAACGTTCATTTCTCAACAACGCGGTGTCTAACAAAAAAAAGCACTAATGAAAGCAGTTTAGGATTGAGTAGACTGCCTGGAAATTGATTGACATTCCGGTCCGAAGGCAAGTGTCATACCACAAAACCGCAAAACTGCACATTTTCTTTTACCTCTGTCCTCATACCAGCTGCTAATATTGTTCCAAATTGTATTTCAAACAGCAATAACTATCAATGCCGCGATCAATTTCCAGGCAGTCTACCCAATCCCAAACTGTTTTCATTAGTTGTTTTTTTTTAGACACAACGTTTTTGAGAAATGAACGTATTCTAAGGTTGACTGAATTGGAAAATGTATCAAGAACGAAAAGAGAAGATAGATCGATTGAAATGGTTTGGCCATATTAACAGACGAGAGAGAGAGAGAGAGAGTGACTCAGTGGGAAGGAAAGTATTGGATATACAATTAGTGGGAAAGAGGGAAAAAAGGGACGCCCAGACTAGATGGTTGGATAGGGTTAAAGGATGATATGAAAGAACTGGGCCTTGGGGAGGATGAGATACATGGGAGATGTGGCATTCATTATGATTTCGGCAACCCTGCAAAATGCGGGATAAGCTGAAAGAAAAAGATTACACCGGCACACTGCATATTTATTGCTTAACTCTCGATGTACCAAATATTTTCTAGACTATCCTCGAAAAGCCATAACCGCCTAACATACAAATTGATTTAAAATTCTAACTCAGACAGAATAAGTACATGCTATGCATAGTTCTGTTTAGTTGAATAGGCTGCACGACACGGCATTAAGTCGTCATAAATATTACACAAACAATCCTTCAAACATTGTGGTGTACAAAATAAATCTTGAGGTACCGATAGCTCAGTTGGTAGAGCACTCGCTTCACAAGCACAGGGACAGAGATCAACCCCGGGTGCAGTCGAGGATTTTTTGTGACATCCTTGTCCAGCCATCAGTGATTGGGTAGCTCGGTCTGATAGATCTGATGGAGAGTACTTTGCGATAGACTAGCGTCCTATCCAAAGGGTACCAAGCAATTTCTTTAGTCTGTTTCACGCTATAGAAACCGGGATAAACTCCGGCTCCATGGCATATGAAAAAGAACAATGCAGTTTGTTTCGTAAAAAATGTGATGATTTTCCTATAGTTGATAAGGAGAGGGTTAAAACGTGTTAGTTGTTGATTTTATTCATTTTAATAAAGATAAAAATTACTCACTATTACAGCCCGTTGCAGAATCCAAGTGGCTCAACAAGAACGTAATAACAGATGCAGCAAAAATGAAAAAATGCATTTTGGCCCTCTTCATGGTTATAATGGGTTGGGTTTTAAGAGTATGAAGGGTTAGGGGAGGGAATAGTTAGCTCAATGGAGGACTGGGGCCTGGAGAGGGGGGTCGGGGGGGGGGGGGGTCAGAAGCGGTTGTAACCTCTCTTGACTAAAGGCTACCTGGAAGGAAGAGGAACAAATTCAATTTCAATTTTAATCGGCTTTTGCCAATGTGCAATTAATTGTAGGTCTTGCTTACTTACTTACTTAAGGAGAAGAATAAGGAGAAGAAGAAGAAGAAGAAGAAGAAGAAGAAGAAGAAGAAGAAGAAGAAGAAGAAGAAGAAGAAGAAGAAGAAGAAGAAGAAGAAGAAGAAGAAGAAGAAGAAGAAGAAGAAGAAGAGGAAGAAGAAGAAGAAGAAAGAAGAAGAAGAAGAAGAAGAAGAAGAAGAAGAAGAAAGAAGAAGAAGAAGAAGAAGAAGAAGAAGAAGAAGAAGAAGAAGAAGAAGAAGAAGAAGAAGAAGAAGAAGAAGAAGGAGAAGATGAAGAAGAAGAAGAAGAAGAAGAAGAAGAAGAAGAAGAAGAAGAAGAAGAAGAAGAAGAAGAAGAAGAAGAAGATAAAAATATTACCTGCTCAACCAACAACAATGAAACCTTATGACCAGTCTCACCACTTCATATGACATGTGTTTGAAATTGCTACATATTATTTATATTATTAAATAGGCTCAAGTTCAAATTGAAGAGCAGAAAAGTTGGTTGACGAGTCTGAGTGTCAGAAGACGCAGTTTCCGGTTTTAATCGGCCATTTCCTTTGAATGTCTTTTTTTTTTTTTTTTTTACTGTTGTTTGTTTTGTCTTTCTTAAATCCACAATGCGTGTTATAACTACTATATATAATATTTTCAATTGACTGCAAATTTTCACAAACGTCCTTGTGATATTATGTTTCATGATGCTTTAAATGTTTTCCAGTCAGGCTATGCTCTACCAAGTTTCCTTTACAAGCAGAACAAGTAACCAGCTAGGCGTTATTTTTTTCTGCTTATTTTTCTTTTGTGTTGTTTTATTGGGGATAATTGGTTGGGTTTGTTTGTTTTGTGGGGGGGGGGGGGGGGTTGTTGTTTTTTTTTTCTGTTTTTTTTTTAGTTTGTTTTTGTTTTTTGTCGTTTTTTTTTCTGTGGGATTTTTTTTGTCTTTTTGTTTGTTTATTTATTTATTTTTTTTTTGTTGTTGTTTTTTTTTTTTTTTTTTGTTTGTTTTTTGTTTTGATTTTTGGTTTGTTTTTCGTTTTTATGTGAGGCTATGTGGCCTTGTAATATGATACTCGCCTTCCAATCGGAAATCCCTGGGTTAGAGTACCGAGGGGCGCATAGTTCAGTCCTTGGAAAAGGCTCTTTACTCACATTCTCTTATTGTACTCGGTGGTATAATTAGGACATGGCCGGTAACAGCATGGTCTCTGTCCGAAAAAAAATTGTAATATCGCCATACAGATTTTGCTCCGGACTAAAAAGAGGCTATACAGAACAAGGAAACGAACTTTGTTGATAATACAGAGAAAATAGTAAAAACAATTTAAAGACTTAACTTTGGCATTGGAAAATGTAGATATTCGATACTGATATAATAATGTATATAAGCAAATTAGCCGGAACGAAAAAAATAATGTCAATGGGCCCCTCTATACAAACTGAGATTTAGTCTCTGTTCCCCAAGGGGAGAGGAGTGGTCATGACAGCGACTTCTTCAAGTTGTCTGTAATAGTGTTGTTTTGGGCGGAAGTTTATTTATGTTAGATTTATAGTTCATTTTTTATTAAACCCAATGAAATATGAACATGCATATGAAGAACTAGGCTCTAGTTAGCGTATACTAATTTTACGATAATAATTTTTTCTGTGCGAGTGATTTTTAAAACCATTTCTTGTATCTTGCGATCGTGGTCACGTCATTCATTTCGTTCTGAAATATTTGTAGCTGATAAATATTAAAGCATCTTTCATTTTAAAAGCAAACTTGATTTGAATGTACATTTTTGTTTTATTTTATACAGATGTTTGATTGTTTTTAAGGGTTTTATAGCGCTTGCAACACATTAGGCCTAAGGTCATATCAGCGCCAGTAAAAAGGGGGAAAATTGGATAGTAATAAGTTCTAGAATCTACATCGAGTTACTCTAGGAAAGAGTTGCACTCCTTTGTTATTAGCTAATTGACTTTAGTTGCAGATTAATTAGTTATTATTCGTTAAGTCCATTGTTTAAAATATAATTTGTGCTTACAAATATCAGAGTGGCATGCCCTAGAGAAAGATAGTGCCTTGAAGTAGGTACCACAAATGACAATTTATAAACATTTTAAATGGGTTTTTCTATCTATATTCATGTAGTATCTGATGGTTATTATTAGCATAATTATTTGATATAGTTCCAGTATCCACAAAAAACAGAGGTGCTTTACAATAGTTTTTTTGGTGTCACACAGTTTCATTCATTCGACTACGAAATCACCACAACAGTCACACACACGCACACACACAAACACACACACACACACACACACACACATACACATCGAATCACGAAAAGCAGAATGAAAAAGAGTTGTTTTTAAATGCTGTTTGAAGACTGGTAGACTTTCACATTGTCGGGTTTTAGATGGTAAAGAATTCCATATGATTGGAGCCGAAAATACAAAACCACGCTCAGCAAACTTTGTTCTTGTGATGTTTTTCTCCATTAGCGAAGAACTGGCAGCTCGCAGAGATCGAGTTGGTCTATAATTCCTCACATGGCATTCAATGTATTGAAGTTATGTATGGTGAGGGCAATTGTGAGCAAAACATGCGATTTTGTAAATTATTCTTTTCTCTATTGGAAGCCCGTGTAGTGACTTAAGAACGGTGTTATATGGTCCCAAGGCGTTGTCCTTTTAACTATACCAGCAGCTTTTTTTTTTTGCATCAACTGTAGTCTGTTCAGCGATGTTTTTGGTAGGCCGTATAGGAGAGAGTTCCAATAATCCAAGCGGCTGGTAACAAGGGCATGGATGAGTGTTTGCATGTTTCGTATTCAATAACATTTCGTATTCTGCATATCATTTGGAGAGCGCTATGAACCGCCTTTGTTATGTGTGCGCGCATGTCTGGTGAGTGTCAAAATAGAAACCAATGTTTCGAACGACATTGGAAATTTTAATAACAGATTCTTCGAGGGGCAGTTGGTTAATGAGTATATCCTTTCCTGTCTTTTTGAATACAATCAGCTCAGTTTTGTCCTCGTTGAATTTAAGCTTGTTGTTTTTCATCCATGCTTTAACGTTATCTAGACATGCTACGAGTTGCTGTTTTGTTTCTTCGATGTTTTTTGATGAAATGGGAGTGTATAACTGGGTATCATCTGCGTAGAGATGATGACTAAGACAGAAGGTCGTGATGATGTTGCTTAAGGGCTTTGTGTCATTATGAAAATATAAGGGCCGAGCACTGAACCCTGTGGAACGCCAAATTGCTGCTTTGTTGGTGATGAAAGGGAATCATTTATGAGAACGTGCTGTGGCCTGTCTCGCAAATAGCACGAAACCCATTCTAGAGTTTTGTCTCCGATTTCAACGAGCCTCTGCATTCGGTCCAGTAGTATTACGTGATCCACATTGTCAAACGCGGCACTTAGGTCCAGCAGCAGTAGTATTGCATTATCGTTTTTCTCAAGTAGGTCGACAAAATCATTGTGAACACGCAAAAGTGTTGATTCTGTGTTATGTGATTATTGAAAAACAGTATGCAAATTGTGAAATTTATGTAGTTGTTGAGACGTTTGACAATGAGTCTCTTTATTAATTTTGAAATGAAATGAAGGTTCGAGACTGGCCTGTAGTTTTTAAATTGATTACTGTCTATTTTTTTCTTTTTCAAGAGTGGAGTAATTAGAGCTTCTTTGAAGCAGCTTGGAATGTCTGCTTTCTCGATAGACCTATTTGCAATCGAAGTGCTAGCAGGTACAATTTCATTTACACATTCTTTCTTTGGTACAACATCAAGTTTGCACGGTTTATTTGGGGATTTCTTAATTGATTCAGTAACCTCTTCTATTGAAGCAGAGCAGAAATTGGACAATGAGCATGATATATGTGATATGCTATCTTCATATTCAGAGGTGTTGACTGTATTGTCCATGTTGGATCGAATGGTAGTAATTTTATTAGTACAGTAATCATTGAAGCGCTCTGCAAGTTCTGATTTGGTTTGGTGTGATGGCAGTAATTTTTCTCCCTTCTCAACTTTCATCAAACCGTTCAGGACATTAAAAAGATTCTTACTTTGCCTTTACTATCGTCCACCTTGCCTCTGATAGATTTTCTTTTGGTTTCAGAGTGTTAGTTGCCGTTCGTGCTTGTTTATATAACTCTCTATGTATTGTGAGTCTCGTTTTCCGCCATGTTTCTTCTGCTTCTCGTCTCGTTTGCTTTGACAACCGAATTTCCTACAGTGAACCATGATCGTGATAACTTTTGTTGACAACGAAGCATGGTGATCAAGAAGTTCAGACATAATTTCGGTAAAAATAGAAACTTTGTCATCTGCTGTTTATGCACGTTCAACTGTGTTGGTAAGACCGGATGTAATAATGTCAATTTTTAATTTCTCAATATCTAATGGCTTATATTTTTGAAATATTACTGTCTTGTTTTCTGTTGGTTTAGGTTTTTCCAAATTCAATTCAAATAAAACAGATTGATGGTCTGATATGTGGTTACTGTGTAAGTTGTCATCACGATGTTTAATGATGAGGTCTAACGTGTTTCCCTTTTCATGTGTTGGTTCTGTGAGGAGTTGGACATAGTTCTGTGCCTCAAATAAATTGAGAAAATTCGATGCATTGTTATCTGACTCGTCATTCACATGGATGTTGAAATCCGCTTAGACTAAGGTGTAAAGATTGTCTCTTCTTGACAGATCGGTGAAATACTGTTCAAATTCTATCGAAAACTGTCTTGTTGTTTTGTTATGGAAAACACTTTTGAAAATCTATACATAATTTTTTTTTCATGAGAGAAATTTCACTTTTCAAGAACTTAGAATGTTTTAACTTCGGTGACTGATGTAGGAAAATGTAGTTTGTTTGTTTTTTAATGTCATTTTCTGAGTTCAATGAATGATACCATAAGTTTGTTTCTCACATTACATCGAAGGAAAGGGATCGCATGTTTCGCTTATTAACGTGTGCTAAATACGAATCATATATATATGATATATATATATATATATATATATATATATATATATATATATATATATGTATGTATATATATAAACCTCCGAATGGTGAAGAAATGACATACAGTGGACCCCCTGGACGCAGATGATCTGGCTCTTCTGTCTCACACCCAGGACCAGATGCAAGTAAAAACCACAATTATAAACAGCCTCTCGGAATCCATTGGTTTGAGAATCCATCCTGTAAAGTCAAAGGTATTAAGGATAGGTACGCGTCAAAGGAGGAGAAAGAAGAAGAAGAAGAAGAAGAAGAAGAAGAAGAAGAAGAAGAAGAAGAAGAAGAAGAAGAAGAAGAAGAAGTAGAAGAAGAAGAAGAAGAAGAAGTTCGGTCTTGGGATAAGACACTTTCCTTGGGCTGGACTCTGGGAGAGTTGCAGTTGCAGTTGATTCCTTGAATAAGGCTCTTTACTCATATTCTTTCACCACTCAATCAGATAAATAATGAATGCATGACCTGCTACAGCGACACCTCTATTGGAATAGAACCTAACAAGCGTCATGCCTCATCCTACAGGTTGAGTTGCTGTTGGCTTGGTACTCCTTGTAAAGTGCTTTGATGCTTTTAATATAGAAATTGCGCTATATAAAAATAGAGTGGGAGATCAAAGTCGATTTGCTGCGTCCAATTCTTGGGATGGGGGGTAAGTACCTCAACTGTTATGTTTTTTTTAATTATTTGTAAATGACCAAGAAAGAATAATGGAAAATAATTTAATAGGTGTATGTTTCCAAGCCATTTCTATTTATCTCATCCCTCCTCACCCACCCAGAAGTGATTTAGTAGCTGGGTCAATTAGACCTGGTTAAAAGTACCTACTCTCTGATTAGACTAGCATCCTATCTAAATAATAATAAATGGCATTTATATAGAGCTTTACCCCGTTGTCACAGGCTCTAAGCGCTTTACAGTGATATAAAACAAAACATATTACAGTGAGACAAGTGTGAAGGAAACGTGATACGAATTCAATTTAACAACAACAAAATATGAAAATAATATTGTAACATGATGACGTAAAAAGATAAAACTTTAAGCGAGATTTGAACGTTGTCAACGAATTCGAGCATCTCACGTGTGACGGGAGAGAGTTCCAAAAATGGGGGGCCGAAAATTGAAGACTGTTCACCTATTTTACGCAATGGCTTAGGTTTGACAAGGATTGATTGGTCATTGCTTGACCTCAAGTTTCTATTGGGGACATATATGTGTAGAATGTCTTTAATATAGGAGGGACTGTTCGTGCTCAGGGATTTGTAGACAACAGTACAAATCTTATAGGCAACTCTTTTTACAACAGGAAGCCAATGTAACTCACGGAGAAGAAGAGTTGCTGACGGGTATTTTTTGTTATTGCGTACAATGAGCCTGGCTGTGTTATTTTGAGCAACCTGAAGTTTGCTAATTTTGTCTTTAGCTAAAGGACAGGGCCAAGAACAGAGCCTTGTGGCACTCCAAAATTTAGTAAAACTTGTTCTGACTGAACACCATTCACCACGACAGTCTGCCATCGATCCTGTAAATAGGATGTAAACCATTTAAGGGCAATTCCTTTTATGCCGAACGTATTTTCTAGTCTTCTTAACAAAATGTCATGGTCAATGGTGTCAAAGGCAGCTGAAAGATCTAAAAGGCATAATACATTGATATTGTTAGCATCAGCATTACATAACAAGTCATTAAAGATTTTAAGAAGCGCCGTTTCAGTACTGTGTTGATGTTTGTAGGCTGACTGAAAGGGTTGTTCCAAACTGTTGTTCTCAAGATGAGATGTTAATTGTGTAAGAACTACCTTCTCCAAAAGTTTTGACAAAAAAGGTAAATTTGATAAATGATAGCAAATGCTTGCTGGTGACCGTTTAACGCTACAAATACCAAAATAAAAGGCCGGCTTCATAGACATTACTGCTCTGATGAACTGCTTTTTCTTAAGTCAGCTCGGTGATCAGACATATGCAGCTGACAGTGATAAGAGAGTTTATACATGGTATTTATTTGTAACACTTGGGCGACGAGCACATGATGTAATCCTAAGATGTTTTGTTTGTTTTTAAGGGTTTTACGGCGCTTGCAACACGTTTAGGTCATATCAGCGCCAGTAAAAAGGAAGAATATGGGATAGTAAAAAGTTCTAGAATTACAATTAAAGTACACCCAAGAAAAGGTAAGACAAAAGGGAATTGGTTCAAATAGGAAACAGAGGTAAATTCCAAGAGCACACCATCAAAGTTCTTAGTTTGAGATCACCTAAATGTCTCATCCTGACGTTGAGCACAGGTCCCCACTAAGAGGAACACACTCAAATGTTTACAAATTATACACAACATGTAAACAAAACATAATACAGTGCATAACAGAGAGATGATTTACAAAGAAAAAAAATATATTATCTCCAAAAGCTAACTTTACATTTGACTGTTTCCCTCTCAGCCAGGGCATCCGGCCAGGCCAGGACAAAACCCAGTAATCTCATTCCAATACAAAGACAGAAAGCAAGTTGGAAAATTAGGGGATATAAGACACAGTAAGTACCTCCCTGTCCACTATGGGAGGTGTAATCCTAAGACAAAATCATTCATACCATTAAAATATTATCACATTTTTTTTGGAATAGAAGAAACCAAAATTTTTTTTTTTTTAAATAAAAAAATAAGAAGACACTTTTATATTAACGTGATAAATTTTTTTATTGATTATAGAATATTTCATTGCACTGGTAACTAATATGGCATAACAATTATGTAGGTTTTTATAATTTATTAAGGTAATATACATTAACATTCATAAATAAATAATCAAAACCAGTAATTGACGATAATAATATCATATATGTTGCCGGCGTCTCGTTTTTTAGTCACTAGATCAGGGGAATTAGCCCCTTTGAAAAAAAAATTGCTATGAAACCTGTTTTTGCTTTTGTTTGGTTGTTGCTGTTTTTTTGTTTTTTTCAATACATCTTGGGACAAATAAAAATAATTATTCATGGTAGTTATAAATTTTCTATGGGTTTGGTAATCATTTCTATATGCTATCAAACAAAAATGATTACTCTTAGTCATTAGCGAATTTTAGGCACGGAGATAAGATGACAGCATGTCGACACATTTTATCACCGAACATATCATTTATTGGGTTTTTTTTATCAGGTTCAGTGTTGCAACCCTATTACAGACAGTTTTAAACTTATGAGGGATTTTTTTAATGGCAAAATGTGTCAAATTTCCAATGTGCATTCTTTGATTTCGAATCGCTTTTTTGTTGTTGTTGTTGTTGTTGTTTTCAGGTTACACTAATATAGGTATTGGTGAACAATACACAACATTGAAAATAACTTTAAGCAACAACCCACCACATTAACACTAGATCTCAACAATGAAACCCAAAGCATGATTTATTGGTCAGGCTGGAGCAGATATGTATGTCTGTACAGAGATCTTTTTTCTAAATCCAATCTTACCAGGAAGTCAGCATATTATATTATCAGAAAAGATCAACTGACTGGTACAGTAACAGATCATCCTCACCAATGCTGCCGTTTTATTGAAGAATACGGTATGTGCTAATTGGTTAACATTGAATATACAGTGTTTTTAAAATGGCAGAATGGCTATTCTATAAGACTTCAGTCATTGCTGTCCATAATCAAAATCGCTTTCTTTTTGCATTTTTGACTTCTTCTACGCTTGACATTTAAATTTATGCTGTTCATCGGCATTTGTTTGAAAATGGCCCATGCTTTCTAGAAAGATAAAAATATCTAGACTTCAGACAGCAATTTCTCATTTAAAGTGGAATTTGACTAAATGGAGAAATGTCCTGTTTACTGATAAAAGTCTTTTTGAAATTGGATATAAATATAGGAGAATGTGGCTTTATCATTTCAAAGGTGAAAGATACCATCCAGTTATAACTTCGGAGCTTTCTTATCATGGCACAGTATGGTTTAGGGACGGATAATCAGAACTCTGTAATTCAATTTAGTATGAATACAAGGAGGGCTAAACGTAAAAAAAAATAAGGTGAGACAATATTATCCAACATGATAAAGCAATTGCTAATCATTTGAATGAAATAAGAAAGTTTTAAAATGATAATAACATCCCATTCACTGATAACTTGGCCGAACGTCTATGGGGCCACGTGAAAAGAGGACTAAGAGCCCATTCTCACACCAATAACAATGATAAATTGTTTCAAAATTTAAGTGACAGTTGAGAGTCCATTTCAAACAAACGTATCGAAAAATAGACATCTTCCATGAGACGCCATATACATAGATATATCAATAAATATGAACATTTATATGGCGCATTTCCACAGAGTTACAATGCTCAATGAGCTTCACAATGTTTCGTTCATTCATCAGCCAGGCCAGATGTAACTATTATTTTCATTTTATACATTACCAGTCACCTGTTAGGCATCCTTTTGTACCAACACTCTTACAACATCCATCAATGCCTAAAGCTAGGTACTCATTCACACCAGATCGAATATGGTAGCATGCATAAAGAGCCTTACCCAAGGACACAATATTGGGATCAGAATTTTCCACAATCATTGACCATGCTTAATATTGCTTGAAATTTAAGACAAGCCGAGACTGCACTGCTCAGCGACAGGCAATTTTTATCATTTATTAATGTCAGACCAGAAAAATTCTTGGCAACCCTGAAGTCCTTGCAGTTTTAGTAAACTGATTTCCATTCTCTCATGGAGATTTTCTCTTATAAACCTTATTGGTCAATATTTGTTTGGTATCAATTAAGCTTCTCATTGCAGAAAATTAGGCGGTTGTGTTAGAAGTTGAATTTGGGGTTGCTGCTGTTGTTGTTGTTGGTGTTGTTGCTGCTGCTGCTGTTGGTTATCTTGCTGTATTAACTGTGCCGTGCTTTGTTGCATAAAGTGTTGTTGCTGTAATTGGTTCTGCTGTTGAAGTTGTTGTTGCCCTTGTGCTAATATCTGCGGGTAATCTTGGAGGTTGACAGGGAGCTGAATTATTAAATTTGCCATGGGAGTTAGCGCCCCTGATATAAGACTACCATCTCTACCAACAGATAAGTCTCCCACTGACCCAAAATCAGAAAAACTGCTACTATCCAGCCATCCTAATGGTAAACTGCTAACGACTTCTGGCTGCATTTGCTGCTGCTGTTGTAGCTGTTGCTGCTGCTGTTGGGGTGGAGATGGTTCTTTTTGCTTCTGCTTAATTGGCTGTTGCATTTGTTGCTGCTGTTTTGAATGTTGAAGTAATTGTTGGGAGTGCTGATTTTGCTGCGACCGTTGATGCAATCTTTGCAACTGATGTTGCTCTTGTTGTTTCTGTTCTTGCTGGATCTGCTCCTGTGGGCTCATGTTTCTTTCAGAGATTAATGGCTGGAGTCCAACTTCTTTCAATATTTCATTTAAAGCCCCTGAATTAAGATTAACAACTTTTTTTGGTCTTTTCAAGACGTTGAAGAAATTGTAAAAATCCTCATCGCTCGTTGCTGATGTACTCTGAGAATTTGTGGATTCGTCAATCTTCTGAAGTGTAGATTTAGACTGTGTTGAGGCAATATTTCTGTACTGCTGTGCTTTCGAGCCTTTTTTATTGTTATCCTTTGATAGTGAATATCCATTATTTTGATTACCATTAGTATTAGACGCTGATAGGTTGGTGCTTGAAAAGGATGGCTTCATTTTCTGTATTTCTATTTGTGAAGCATAGCTGTGTTCTGGTTTTCTGAGATTTTCTGGAGTCATTCCATTTGATATATTATTACAAGTATTGATAGTGTTTGATACATTAATACTGGAAGTCTTTTCATTTCCACACGAGTTATTAGTGTTTGGATCATTGGGTTTGTTACACAAATTTGTGTTGGGGTCTCCACTAATAGACCACTCTACATTCTTTGTGGGGAGATCTTCCTCAAGAGTAGCTGATATGAGGCTGAGAATATTGTTAGGAAACACAAGGTCTGATGTAGGCGTTGATGATTGCAAGGGAGTGATTTTTCCATCACATCTTTCAAGAGGAGGTCGCAGTTGCAGTTGCTGCTGATGTTGTCTTTGTTGTTGTTGTTGTTGTTGTTGTTTTTGTTGTTGTTGTTCTTGTTGTGGTTGTTGTTGTTCTTGTTCTTGTTGCTGCTGTTTTTCTTGGTTATTTAGTACATGAAAAATTAATTTTACAGGTTTTTGTTGTTTCTGATTCAGTAGTTGTTGTTGCTCCTCCAGTTCTTGCTGTTGCTGTTGTTGCTGTAGTTGCTGTTGTTTTTGTTGTCGTTGCTGTTGTTGCTTTTCTTGTTGTTGAAGTTTCTGATTTTCTTGATTTTGTTGCTTGAATTGCTTTTTAGGTCGATGCACAATAACAACAGGCTGTTGACTTCCTTGTCCTTGAAGTACAGTCTTGAGAGAGTAGATGTTTTGTTGTTGTAGTTTTAATAATTGTTGATATGTCTCCAATTGCTGCTGTAATTGTGGTTGCAATTGTTGCGGCTGCTGATGTTGTTCTCGTTGTGGTTGGAGCTGTTGTTGTGCTTCTAACGGTTGTTGCTGCTGCTGTTGTTGTGACTGCCTCGAATCTAATTCCATGAGAATTTGTTCTGTAGTTTTACAATCTTCATTGTCAACCAGTAGAGATTTTAACCTCTGAACCCCAATGTGATGATTGTGTTTTTCTGGTTCTCGTTCTGGAAAACAGCTTTGGTTAGAAGATAGCACTTTGGATGTTGAAACAGGCTGTAAACCTAGAGCCTTGCTGAGAATTGAAATGTCTATATTATCAGATTCAGAGCTTAAAGTTTGTTGAGGCTGCGAGTTATCTTTATTTGATGTTGCAGCATTTTTGAACAAATGGACAGGCAAGACTTGTGATTGTTTTTCAGTATACTGTGAGGGCTGCTTGGGTATTGGTTGTTGTTGTTGTTGTTGCTGTTGTTGTTGTTTTTGTTGCTGAAGTTCAGGGTTTGTAGTAAAGGCATTGGGAAAAGGACGAAATACTAAACTATCTTGAACTTTTGCTTTGGATTTTGGTAATTTCCTTTCTTTATAAACCTTTGGTTTATGAGTAGGCACCTCTGCCTGAATACCATTAGAATGGAGGTCACGCATGTGATAGTCCATGAACTCCTTTTTCTTGAAAACTTTGAGACACACCGGACAGCCGTATTTACTTGTTTTCAGCTGGACTTCGTAAATTTCCTTCTTGTGATGTGAGAGATAATGGCGTCTTAGGTGATCTTTTCTGATGAATGTTTGGGGACAATGTTCACACAAGAAAGCTCTGAAAACAAAAATAGTAAAAATTATTCTTGAATCATTTCCAAACTTTGATTATAACATCAGTGGACCCGTTGTAGCAGCATTGAAACTAGCCATTCAAATGTACATCATAATTGTCAAATAGCTAGAATTTCCCTCAACTGAATGAGAATTAAAATTGGGGTTTTTAAAAAGTATATGAGATTGAACAAGAAAGCTGAAATTGTATATTGTATATAGAGAACTTTTTCTGTTTGAATATTTTACCTGCATGAGTACTTATGGCCTCAATTCAACAAATTGTAACTTGAGATTGCCGAGATATTGATTTGTTTGGAAGTTTCTTCCAGTATCTTTTCTCATTTTAAAAAAAAATCAAAATTTTGTTTTATTCTTTTTCACTGCATTGTTATCAAGGCATCGTGATCTCTATTATTGAGAGAAATAAAATAAGAGTTTCCAGTTTCGTTTATTTATTTATTCTTTTTTTTTCTGTTGTTTTTTTATTCAGTAAAGCTGTGTTAAAAGGATGGCTACGCTTTTCCAAAGGTGAACATGACATTGATAAGGCATTTTAATCATTTACAAAGAGTATGGGATTCTATATCATCAATGAGTGAGAGTCAAGTTAAAATGATAGTGTGTCATTTCCAAATTTTCTAGTGCAGGTATGTTGTCACTTGTTGTCTCTAGAACATTTTTGTTGCTTGAGATTAAACTTTCTTTCGCATAGAAGTTGGCTTATATACTTTCTTTGACTTTCTCGCATAAATTCTAGAGAGGTGCATTCTAACAACAACAGTGGACTTATTTGCCATAAATTCTAGAGATGTGCATTCTAACAACAACAGTGGACTTATTTGCCAATGTCAGTGGATCGAGAGTGTAGTCCATATCAATTTTATTCATTGACAGAGAGGACGTATTTAAATCTTTTTCTCAAGAGAAGGGCTCTAAATAGCTTAATCTATAGAGAATTCACCTCACAAACAAAAGAATTAGTATCGTCCAAGGTTTACTAGAGAATTTTTCAGACCTCTGTCTACCAAGTAGTGAGTCTTAGATCTGGCAAAAAGTCCTTTGCAATAGACTAGCATCCTCCTAAGGGCGGCAAGAAATTGTAATAGCCCATGTAATATTTCATGGATTTTCATGATTTTGTAGACTGGTTTGTAATTGTTGACCAGTAAAATGCATGACATCTGAAACAATGTAAAATCATAATCTATCAGAGACTTATGTATATGCTTATTATCGTTATTGCTTTCATGATTATTTTTGTCATTAATATTTCATTGTACTATGAACTTTGTACATTTATGATTCATTCGATCTTGACCAGTTTTCAATTACCAGTATTCTATGATAGTATTTTTCGATTTTACATTGCCTTATTGATACATTTTTCCCTGACATTCAAAGTTGTGTAAAACTGTCTGTGAATTATACAATGCAAGCTATATGAGATTCTGTAATTATAAACTATTGTATAAGGTAAAGGATAATTCCTATTAAGCCTTTTGTAAGATAAGATAAGATAAGATATTGTGCTAAACAAACACACCAAGTTGAGAATAGTCTATTGTTAAAGGATATGATGAATTTAGCAACAAAGCACGTTGATATTTGTAAAGCCCTTTGATTATGACTAACAACAAAAAGACTCCAAATGAATAATTCAATTTATCGGTGCATTGATGATCAATATGAAGAAAAAAAAATTGTTACCCACATTCTTTGAATGAGAAGAGTGCAGATTTTACTGCATCCATACAACGTACAATGTGAACTATGGATGCTTAAACAATCATTGATATATTACCCTACCAATTAATTCTAAAAGCAATGAAGGTTGAGATTTGTCTTAATATCTAACAACTGACTTGGTCGCAGAGTTTTACAACAGACTTAAATTTTTTTTCTTTTTCTTTTTAATGGAGTGATAGTTTTATGGTGCATCCTTTAAGTACCTTTAAATATTGTTATTTAAACCTGTCATTAGCATTAAGTTGTAGTTTAGGAAATAACAATTAAAGAAAGACAGCTTTCAATTTCACACTGCAAAATACGTTCATTGTGGTTTAAGATATATAAAATATTTTAAACTTCCAAATATCACAGAATGCCATTAGTCTGCTTGCCAAAAGCTGTTAATCATTCATGCTTTTTTTTTTTTAATTACACATATCATTTTTATGTTTTTATTTATATATTTATTTATTTATTTATTTATTTATTTATTTATTTATTTATTTATTTATTTATTTATTTATATATTTATTTAGTTTTGATTGGCTTTGTACAAGTAAACGTAAAAGACAAAACAATTAATTTTTCTCACAAAAATAAAAGAAGAAAAAAGGAAAAATTGTCACCATCAATAACACAAGTCATGTGTTAGATGAGGACATGATTTATTAAAAAGGATCCCATCGTTGAAAAGCAAATTGCAAAGGATCACATTTTACTTCCTCTACGTATTAGACTCACCTCTCCCTGGAATGGGTAACCATGTGTCTCCTGACATCTTTCTTGGTGGGAAATTCCTTGTCACACTGAGGGCACTGGTGCATTTTATCCTTCTTCTGGTCAGGCTTGTATCGATTGTGGGTATTGACGTGAGCCTTCAGCTCTTCCTGGGTGTCAAACTTTTTCTCACAAACTAAACATCTCAAGGATGTCCCTTCGTAGGCTTCATGCTTGGCTTTGTGAAAAAGCAAAGTTGATCTGAGAATGAAAACCATTTTGTCTTAGTCTTGATTTAAATGCACATGGCTTGCAAGAAAGATAAAAAAAAATAAAAATGAAAAAAAAAGCAATAATGATCAGCTAATTATTTTCAGGTAGTGACAATTATTAGAATTGAATACCCAAACCCTGAGAAGGGAAAAAGAAATCTTTGTGAATATAGATAAGAGGATGTTTAATTCTTTTGAAAACTATACATCAATGAATGGAGTGGCTTTCGTCCTTCATTATTTTATTGCATCTAATTTCAGAGACATTTCTGCATGTTGAAAAACAGAAACTAAAAGTATAATTATTTTTTTAAAAAGATAACTGAGGCCATGATTCATTTTTGACTAATGCGTTCTCCATAATAGAGTATTTTGACAATACAAATTTCTCAAGTTGGTCTGCAAAATATATCATACTACCTTCAAATTTTTATGTGTGTAGTGCTGATGAGTGAGAATTTAGAATGTTAAAAGAGAGGAGATTGGGCAAAAGTCACTGAGGATGGAGATCATATGAAAATTCCCTAACTACAACGATCGTGACGTCAATCATGCATGGCAGAAATAATTATAACAATTACGTAATTTAATACAGCTCCAAAAATGGACATTTCAAACTTTTTAAAGATTCGAAGTGTAGATAACTCCAAATTGTGTTTAAACGAGGCCATCTCTAATTATCACATATTAATCTTCTTTCAAAATCTCTTTCATTGAACAGATTCTACATAACAAAATGTTCAATTTATAAATAAATGAAAAATATATCAACATATCATAAAAAATATTCTTGAAATTTCATTTACTGTAACTCTCAAACAGAATTTTCAACTTAAAAAGAGCAGAAGTCAAGCCATCCGCTTAAATGAGAAGTACAAATGTGACTGATATCC
Organism: Berghia stephanieae; assembly: GCF_034508935.2. Taxonomy (NCBI): domain Eukaryota; kingdom Metazoa; phylum Mollusca; class Gastropoda; order Nudibranchia; family Aeolidiidae; genus Berghia; species Berghia stephanieae. Next base: position 32,681,959 of record NC_088360.1, read on the forward strand.
ACAAACTGGTATTATGTTGGAGTGAACAAGACGCAGAGATTAAATTTAAACCCAAAATGAACAAAATCAGGAAATTTTAATTCTTTTCAGTAAAAAAAAAATATTTAAAAAAATGAATTATGAATGAAATTTTAATTCTTTTCAGTAAAACCATTAAAAAAAAAAAAGAATTATAAACTTTATTTGCCTGTCAATTTAACTGAAATTTTACCATTCAAACGATGTAATTTTCCAGCAAGTGACTGATCCACACTTATATTATGCCAGACTGAGTCATGAATGTTATAATTCTCATAGTTAGATAACTGTGTTGACAAAAAAAAAAAAGAATACTCAAATAACGCTTATTCATTATTATTCATTATTCGTTATTCCTGCCAGTAAGTCTATTCTTCTTACAAATTTGAATTTATTTAAATCACCAAAACTTTAATTAAAAGTTCTGAATAATATAAAACCAGCTTGCCATTGCAAGTTTTTGTTTGTTTGTTTGTTGCTTTAGGTCTCTTCCAACACAATTGAGGTTATATGAGAGACCGCTGAAACAAAAATACAAGCAATCTAACAAAAATAGTACAAATGTAAATCAAAATCATAACCTAAAGATATCATAAGCTAAATTATAAATAACCAAGAACAAACAGGCAGAAGATTTACAGAAAAAAAAGTATCCCCTGTCAAAAATACAATCACAAACCAAAGAAGCAGGATAGGCTAGTAAAGAGAAGAAGAAACGACATCACTAGCCACACCCATGCGAACATCATAGGTATATGATTCAAGGGTGATGCTCCCATCCAACCACCCGTTGCCATTACAAGGAAGACTTTGGAGGATAACATACTTGTATAGATAGGTCTTGCCACAAATATCACAGCTGTACTGAGTCCTGTTACAAGCATGGACTGACATGTGATTCTTCAGGTGGTCACTACGACTGTAGGTATTATTACAAATATTGCACCTGATTGAAGAAAAGAGAAAACAAAAATCATTTTTAAAATTATATTAAAAACCGAATTTTATAACCTGTGAAATTACAGAAAATGAGATAAACAAATCACATACAATCAAATGGCAATATTTTTCGTTTATAATTCTCTGAGTTATTATTAATATCATAAATGAAATAAATAAATAAATAAATAAATAAATAAATAAATAAATAAATAAATAAATAAATAAATAAATAAAGCTATCATCACAAATTATAACACGAAATGCTCTCCAAAACTTTCACTTTATCTGGTATAGAAATCCAGGATCAATATATAACAATGTAACATCTAAATTCACACCTGAATAATTTTAGCATAGCATGCTGTGAAGAAAAGATCATGAATATTGAAGTTTAAATCTCCGACAAAAAAAAACAAAAACAAAAATGCAAGGTTAAGTTTAGATTCAAATTGTTATAAGATTATCAAGAGGTCATATATACGGATAACACTTTTAATGATGACTGCATATTCATGTAGAATTCCCTGCAAGGCGGAGGACTGTTGGTCACCTAGGCCAGTGGGCTCTAAATTGGTTCACAATCTTCTATCCCCTCTTATATAACTTTGTGACATTGGGCTGGAATGAGACGATTTGGTTTTGACTGGACTTTACTGGAGTCTTTTACTGAGAGGGAAACGATAAAATCAACATAATTTTGGGTGAGATGAGTATATTATCCTTAGACATTTATGATTATTACACAATATTTCTAACATTTGACAGAATCCTGTGCTTCTGCCTGAGTGATATTTTAGTAGATATCAAAACTAGGCACACAGATAAACTGCTCTTAGAATCTGTTTCTTTTCCCCATCTGAAAGAATCTCCTATGTGTTAAATTTTCAAGGTTTTATTCATATATCTATTATCTTTTGATACCCCATTATCATCCTTTCGACTGGTGCGGAATGAACAAAAAAAAGTCACAATAGGGGTGAAATTCCTAAAATAAAAATCAGACTGATAATTTGACAGTCAAAAGTTTTACAAGACTTGACACATTTACATATTGTTCTGATTCTCTCCCATGACTAATAACATGAAATGTATTTTGGATATTGGGTAAGGTAAGAATGAATAAAATCAAAGCAACCTTGTACTTACTTGAATTGCTCAGTCTTTGTGTGAATATTAAGATGTCGCAAAAACTTGACTTTGGAACTAAAAATCTTTATACATCCATCAACACCGCATATATATTCATCAGTTTTTGTGTGACTTTTCTTATGGGCATTGAGAATTTCAAAAGAGTTTGTTTCATATGAGCACTGATCACAACAATACTCCACCTCTCTCTTATCTTCTATTTCAGATTTTGTTTTGACAGGGTCTAATACATTATCTCCCCTTTTTTTAGAACTTGTCACAGAATTGTTGCCATCATTGATGATTTGGTCTGTAGGGGATGTACTATAATCCAATAGAATATCTTTCCTGTCATTACTCCTCGAATTTATACCAGATTCTAGTGAATCTTTTTCATTTTCTACTTCTTCATTTCCTAAAATGCTAGTTATATCTTCTGAAGCTACAACAGGTAAATCAGGTTCTGTCGAATCAGTGAAATGCTCATGAATATTATCACTGACTCCTGTCTGATATAGATCATCAGTGAAAACTTTTTTGGGTCGAGCTTTTTTCCTTCGAGGTCCCGTTTCATTGAAATTTCCTTCTATCTCATCCATTCCTTTGCAGAAATGATTTACTTTCTGAGACACTCTTGCAAAAGAAATTCCACAGGAGGTGCATTCAAGTAATCGATTTGATGATCTGGCCGTATTACGCTTGGTTTTTGATTCAGAAAAATATGAATTTCCTTCCCTCGTTTGTACAGGCTGAATACTAGTTGATGATAATGGGTTCAACTCAGTAATTTCCTTGTTAAAAGTTTTTTGGTCAGAAGCATTTCTTTCCACACACACACCTGAGAATAAACCATGGTTAAATGATTCAATATGTTTATCTATCCTAAGAGTTTTTATGTATGGTAATATTTTGACATTAAAAGATCAGGAACGAATTCTGCATTACATAATATTGCTCATTCTTAATGATGATCATCACCATTTGTTAATATCATCATTATTATTACTTTTATTATACTATTACTACAACAACAACAATTACTACTACTACTACTACTACTACTACTAGTACTACTACTACTGTTATATAATCATACTTAGTTGAAAACAGCCAATATGGCAACACCATATGGACCTGGCAACTAAAATACTAACTTCCCCTCAGTTGTGAATAAACATGGTTGACGACTAGACCACTTGTGTTTTGTTTGTCATTCATAGTACCACACTCAAATCATAACATGGTGTCAGAAGATACAGATAAGTAAACCCTTGCTTCAGAAACTCCATGAGTATATTACATTTTCTATTGCATCGAGCTATTTCTTCTACCAAAACTAGTTCCTGACTAAAGTTCCAAACCCAAAGATGGACTCCATAAAACCGAGTCCCATGAATTTTGAAAGTGGGAACATTTCAGAAAACTGGCGAAAATGGTTGCAGCACATGAAATTACTGCTGACTGGCCCATTAGCAGAGAAAAGCGAAGAACAAAAGAGTAGCTACTTCCTGCTCTATATTGGTGAAGATGGGCGAGATATTTACAACTCCTGGAACACCGAGGAGCAACTGGCAGTAAGTGAAATGATAGAACGATTCACAAGGTATTGCCAACCAAAGAAAAACGTTCCAATGGTCCGCTACAAGGTCAATTCCAGAATGCAGGCAACTGAAGAAATGGTCGATCAGTTTATTACAGATTTGAAGATTCTGGCCAACGATTGTGAATTTGGAGAAATAAAAAATTCACTCATCAGAGATCGCATCATATTTGGGACAAATGATGCCAGAATAAGAGAAAGACTACTTCAAGAGGGAGATGCAGACTTGGAGAAGGCAAGTGACACCGCAAGAGCAATGGAGACATCAAAACAACAGATTAGTAAGTTTCAACAAACAACAGTGTACACCTTAAAAGAAAAGAGTAAAACCAAGCCAGATGAAGAAAGACAGAAGGCAAGAACACATCTAAAGCAGAATTACAAACAATGTCAGAAATGTGGTGGGCAGATGCACCCCTTTGACCAATGTCCTGCCAAGAATAAGATTTGCAACTATTGCGAGAAACCGCACCATTTCAAGAAAATGTGCAGGAAACTAAAGTACGATAACAACAGAAAAAACATGAACAATTTTGAACTTGAAGATGAAGACGAAGACTTACATTTTGAAACATTGCAAATACAGAGCCTGAAAGACGAAGTATTCACCTCAATAAAGATAAAACTTAACGAGAAGAAGACTGCTACTTTAAAGGTGAAAGTTGATACCGGTGCACAAGGTAACGCCCTTCCACTAAGAATCTACAAAAAACATGTACCCAGATGATGTCGACAAAGAAGGATTACCAAAATCACTCCAGCCTTCCTCAAGAACATTGATGGCATACGGCGGTCACCAAGTCAAACAATTTGGAACAGTTACTTTTCCCTGTTCGAGTAAAGACAAATACCAAAATGCCTTATTCTAAGTCACAGAAGATGAAGGAAACACAATCTTAGGACTGCCAACAGCTCAAGCACTCAATCTAATCACAATTAATTGCCAACTTAAAAATGAAAATTGTGAAGAGAAGATCAAGAACAGATTTCCAGATACCTTCAATGGTATTGGCAAATTCCAAGGCCAATATCACATCAACATTGACAAAAATATTCCACCAGTGATACATGCTCCAAGAAGAGTCCCAATTATCCTGAAAGACCGAATAAAAGAAGAATTGGACGAAATGGCAGAAAAAGGAATCATCAACAAAATCAAAGAAGGTGAACCGACGGCATGGGTCAACAGCCTTGTCTACAAAGAAAAAACTAATGGCAAACTAAGACTATATCTTGACCCGAAAGATCTAAACAAGGCTATACTGAGAGAACATCATGCCATTACAACACTTGAAGAAATCATACCGAAACTCAATGGTGCCAAGTATTTCTCCATACTTGATGCAAAAGCTGGATACTGGAACATTGAACTGGACGACGAATCCAGTTACCTGAGAACCTTCAATACCCCTTTCGGCAGATACAGATTCTTGAGAATGCCATTTGGTCTGAAAATGAGCCAAGACATTTTTCAAGCCAAGATCGATCAGACTTTTGAAGGATGCAAAGGCGTGATTGGAATATCAGACGATATTGTGGTACATGGGGAGACAGAAGAAGAACATGATGCCAACCTCAATGAGATGTTGAAAAGATGTGAAGCCACCGGTTTGAAACTGAATCCAGAAAAGTGCAAAATAAAACAAAAAAGCATCAAATTTTATGGCATCATATGCTCAGAAGATGGTATAAAACCAGACCCTGCAAAAGTAGCAGCTCTCAAGAATATGAAGCCACCACAAACGCCCCGAGAACTACAATCATTCCTAGGACTGACGACATACATGAGCACATTCATTCCAAACACCAGTGACCTTACTGCACCTCTAAGAGAAATCCTGAAAAAAGACAGCGATTTTTGTTGGAATGCTACAATGCCAGAAGCTTATGACAAAATCAAAGAGGCTTTATCTGAAAAAGTAACACTTGCATACTTCGACAGCAGGAAATCAATCACGGTCCAAGTAGATGCATCACTGAAGGGGTTAGGGGCCACACTTCTACAAGAAGGTCTCCCTGTTGCAATCGCCAGCAAATCCCTCACGGAAGAGGAAACAAGATATGCCAATATAGAGAGAGAAATGTTGGCTGTCGTTTATGGCTGCGAGAGATTCCACACCTATCTATGTGGACAACAATTCATTGTGGAAAGCGACCATTAACCCCTTGAGTCCATCCAACTCAAACATTTGAAGGCAGCACCACCCAGATTGCAACGAACGCTGCTTAGAATTCAGCCTTACAACTTGAAGATAAAATATGTTCCAGGCAAGGAAATGGCAATTGCAGACCCACTGTCAAGAATCTCTCCACAAGAAATGAACCCTATCAACGACCTGAATGTTCAAATACATTCCCTACTTTCAGAATTCAGCAATGACAAGCTTCAGAGGATCAAAGAGGAAGTCGAACAAGACACAGAACTAAATGCTCTCAAGCATACAGTTTTCACTGGATGGCCAGAGAAAATTCAAGATGTTGACTACCTCTGCAGACCCTATTGGAACTACAGAGATGAAATCAGCATAGAGGAAGGTATTTTGCTAAAAGGCAGAAGAGTTATCATACCCAAAACATTACAGAAAGAGATCCTTGAAACACTCCATAAACCACACCTGGGGGTTGAAAAAACTCAACTAAGGGCACGAGCTTCAGTGTTTTGGAGAAACATAACCAGAGACATAGCAGAAATCACGAAAGAGTGTAAAACATGCCAAGCTTACCAACCATCTCAAAGGAAAGAACCTCTCATCCCTTCTGAAGTTCCACCCCATGCATGGCACACAATAGGTACAGACCTGTTCTACCTTGATGGAGAAGAATACCTTTTGGTTGCAGATTACTTCACAAAGTTTCATTTTGTAAGGAAGATTCCGCAAAACCAAAGCACTAGCCAAAAAATAGTGACACTAACGAAACAAATCATTAGTGAACATGGGATTCCTGTAACCATAAGATCAGACAATGGTCCTCATTTTAGCGGGAATGCTACAAAAATTTTACACAAAATTATGGAATCCGCCATGACACAAGTTCACTTCACTATCCACGTAGCAATGGATTCATAGAGAGCCAGGTGAAAATAGTGAAACGTACACTCAAGAAAGCACGTGAAACAGCATCAGATCCATTCATGGCCGTGTTAACTCTCAGGACAACTCCGATTGGCAATAACACTCCATCACCTGCACAACTACTCTATGGCCGACAACTGAAAGATGATTTGCCAATCTAGGAACCAAAAGCCATCTTGAGAATCGGCAGAAAATCCAAGAACACTACTACAATAGATCAACGTATCAACTCCCAAAATTATCAATGAGACAGCCAGTAACCTACCAAAACAAATCGACCAACAGATGGCAACAAGGTATCATAATGCAGAAAGACGAACATCCCAGATCGTACCTTGTCAGAACAGAAAATGACAACATCATTCGACGAAATAGGCACCATCTACGTCCATTGCCAAATCCAAATACAGCAAGACCAATATCGACATCTAGTGCCAATCATCAGATGGTACAGACAACGGCAGCACAGGTCGAGCTCCCATGCTCACCTGTGCCCGAACAGAACAAGCACGAGCGCTCTTCTGTTCGTGAAGACAATCTGTCTTCACAGGAACACAACACACAGACAAACAAAAGTAAATCACCTTATATAACTAAAAGTGGTCATACTGTTAAGGTTCCACAGACTTACAAATGATAGGCATGGCCATTTAGCATGAAATATGATTGAGAATACGACCACTAACACGACAGACTTGCAAACACTAGATGCAAATATACACTAAAATAAGCCGCTAGGGCATTGGATAGGTTTTACATTTATCATAATTCAGTCAGTAGTTTAGAAACAGAGGAAACATCTTTTCACAGAAGAATAAAATGAAAAACGTTGACTATAATCTCAACATTATAATGTTGTTGGAAAGGGGGATGTTATATAATCATACTTAGTTGAAAACAGCCAATATGGCAACACCATATGGACCTGGCAACTAAAATACCAACTTCCCCTCAGTTGTGAATAAACATGGTTGACGACTAGACCACATGTGTTTTGTTTGTCATTCATAGTACCACACTCAAATCATAACACTACTATTTCTACTACAGCTACTGCTAATATCATCATCATCACCATCACCCTCATTATTATTATTATTATTATTATTATTATTATTATTATTATTATTATTATTATTATTATTATTGTTATTATTATTATTATTATTATTATTATTATTATTATTATTATTGTTATCATTATTATTATTATTATTATTATTATTATTATTATTATTATTATTATTATTATTATTATTATTATTATTATTATTATTATTATTATTTTCATGAACAACATACCATGTCGAGAACTCTGAGGTACAAGGATTTCCTTCCCCAGGACCTTTGCATAAGGTGCTGAATACCAAACTAGCAATTCTGTACCAGCAGGGACATTCTGGTTGGAAGCAAAATATCAAACACCGTTTTCTTTAATCTGAAATTCACTTATGTGTTTACAAGAGCTCTAAACTAACGCGATTAAAATCAAGAAAGAAATATCAATTCTAAAACCTAATACTGCATTAACCATCTTTCATGATTTTTAAATGATATTTCTAAGATCAAATATTGGACACATTGAAATTAGTGACCATAAAAGTTAGGACATGCATTTCAATGAAAAAAGTATAATAAAGGAATGCAAACACAAGTGTTCAGTTTTGATTGAATTGTTTATTTTGCCCTGTTGAAGTTACCTTTTGGGGTTTTTTTTTTTTTTTCAAAATAATTTTTATCCAAACAATTTTCAATTAGATATATTTCATATTACACCCTCGCCCGGTATAGTCAGTTTTATATAAATAGAAAGAAAAAAAGGAAGGAGTGAATTCACAACAGCTGCCATTGGAAAAAAAAATATGTTAAAAAAAAAATAACCCCGTCTGTTAATAATTATTTCATCAGCCATAATGTTTATGATAATTTCTATGAATTTGGGGTAAAGAGTGACCACCAATTCAGCTTGAGCTTAGGCTTACCTTAATTGTAACAAAATATACAGCACCATCTTTCTGGAATGCTGCCAGGTTTTGCATGCTGAAATCTTTGGTAGCTCTGACAAACATCATCCAGTTACATTTTGATTCATCTGACAAACACATGTAGGACATCTTCCCATCCGAATCTGTCAGCTAATTAAATATAAAATAAAAAATAGAAATATTGAAATTTGCTTACACTCTTTTAATATCTCATTGGAGCAAGTACAAATAAGCACATCAATTTAATGCTAAAATCTTGTCATTCTCTAAAATACCATCAAAAACTCTATAAAAATAAAGATGAACACTAGTACTGTGTATTTAAATGAACACCATGCTCAATACTTTATTAAATCCCCAGAATGCCATACAATATAAAACCAAATTTTCATTTCCTACAATATAAATCACCTGTTAGGCATCCTTTTTGTACTTGTACTCTTACAATATCAGTTACTACCTTTATCTAGGTAATAATTCAAACCAAACTAATGTGGTGTGATGGGTGTAAAGTGCCTTATCCAAAACACAAGCCGGACCCAGAATTTTGTAGTCTTTGTCACCCATCCAGTCACTGACCATACTCAACATTATTTTAATTTATAACAAAACAAGCACCATTATGCTGAGCCAGCAATGGCACAAAACTCAATAACTCATGAATTCCATGTTGGCCCGTCACCTCAATACAGTATTAAGTAGGGATAACTTTAGTCTTGGAGTAGGAAATATGAGTGAGATTAATATACTTTATCAAAAGAATGACTATCATTCTGCAAACTGTAAAAAGTATGTAATTACTGTGATTTTTACTTAAAATTCAATGTTCAATATAAATTTAATCTCGACACAATACTGTTTAGAGATATTTAGTTACAATTGTGCACAGCAGGGCCAAAGAGACCTATTGGGGCACTACAGATGTCTCCTAAAATAGTTCATTGGCAAAGTCATGAAGAATCATGCTTTTAGCAGAGAGCACTAACCGATACGTCATAAACTCAGAGCCTGTTATACTGACCAAAACAATATGCCACAATAGAGGGCGATGGCTACCTAAAGAAAGTAAATAGTGAGTTGTTTACAATCGTACAGCCAATGGGATCATTTAATTTGTTTCTTTGAATGCAACAACTTACTTTTCACTTTCATTTTGTAATCATCACCCTGTATTGTAATGTAATTCTAGGCATATGTCAGTCTTTAAGGTAGCAAAGGCCAAGCACTAACACAAAACAGTGAACTCAGAGATCAGGGCTTCACAACCTAAAAAAAAACAATAACATCTCAACTGAGATAAAATAAAGAGGCAGAACCCTTTTAAATACAAAAATAACTGAGTACTCTATCGTCTTAAAAGATTTAATAAAAAGTATGGTTATTTCAAGGATTTCCAATTTATTCTATGTTTTAAAACACTTACTCCATACTCTATGTTGCCCTCAGCAATGTAAGGCTTGTTTGGAACCAGCACACCCTCCATAGGACCAAATTGTGTCCGAGCTTTGATCACCTTTTTGGCAAAAACTCCATTCTTGCCTAGAAAAAAAAGACAAGAAATCATTTTCATATGATTTTTAAAATTAATTTACTAAAGACCACCATTTAACCTAAAACTACTCCCATATGTAATTCACATAAATCACAATTCATACCGCAACAAACGTCAGAAAATCCCTACCCAAAACTACGTCAAACACCTTTTTACATAATCAACAACACAGAAACTCTCTCTCTCTCAATAAAGGCATGTCAGGCAATATTTAGAACACATAAGCTGTAAAAGTATCATTTACGATTATTCAGACTACAGTGTTGTCACATTCTAAAATATTACAAACTTTGAACTTATGAGTACAATACACTATTTAAATTTGTGCACTCCTCCCCACGAGCGCTAATAAAATTAACAATTTTTCTTGGGTCGATTTGTTGGATTGAGTCAAATTCTATGCTATCATACACAATGACAGATGATTGCATGAGTATAAAAATATACGAACATGCCATCAACTGGAGACATTTGTTACTATCTGCATATAAAAATTATTAAGGGAGTCTTAGATCAATGATTTAAAATACCTAACATGTAAAAAGTATTAAATGAAAATCAATATAACTATAACAGCTTTGAAAAAAAACAGAACAAAATACATAGCACAGAGCATTTTGGGTTCAAAACCCCACGACGAAAACAATTAAATAATTATTTTATTTAATTGAGCTTTTATATAGCGCAATATCCACTAAACGTGCACAAAACGCTTTACAAGGGGTCCCTGGCCAACAACATTTAGCATGAAGGATGGGACACAACGCATGTTAGGCGATGTTGCATTTTTTTTTTCGGACAGAGACATTGTTCGGCCAGGTACTTATTTTACACTTGAGTACAGTGAGAGAATGTGAGCAAAGAGCCTTCTCCAAGGACTCAACTACGCACCGAGCGAGGCTTGAACATTAGACCACATAGCCGCACAATACTTGATGTAGAACCCAAAGAGAGACGAGAGAAGAAGTCTAATTACATCTGTGATGATCATTAAAACAAAATTGCCTACCCTGATTTGAAGTATGAACTCCTCTACCTTTGACAGACTTCAAAAATGACAAAATTTTTGGCAAGGACAGGACAGCTCTAGATGGCAGCTCATTGTCAAGAGCTACCACCATTTCTCCACCATGGATAAAACAATCTCCAAAATTGTATGCACAACATTCCTCACACCCTTTACGAATTTGAAAAGGAAACAAACATATACTTGGGTTAATTATGATAAATTACATTGGGATTGCAGAGACGTGAAAAGTATTGATTGGGCTTTTTTTTTTTTTACTATCAATATATTATTGCAGAAAAAAAATTTTTCTCATCACCAATGAAAGATAATATTATGATGAGGTTCCTAAGTCATGACTCATTCTATTCTTTCAATATGTGGTTATGGATTTTGCTTCTTTATATATATAATTAAGTCTCTGGTGGCCACCATGATAAAAAATTGAAAAAAATTGTTCAATTTTCTATTCTTCTTCATGATTGAAAGGGGGGAAGGGGGGGGGGGTGCATGTAGCTGCAGTTTACCCTTACGGCCCAGTGACTCTGACTTCTGCCTGTTTTTCTGTTAGGATGTGCTTCCTTAGACTTTAGTCATCCAAGAGTATTTTTTTTTCCATTCATATGATCTCGAGAGTTAACAAAATTTATTTAACAAATATAAAATAAAATAAATTTCAAAATTGGTATGAAAAGTTGAAAAGTAATAAGACATAAAATTGTAAGCAATGGATGAAAATAAAAAGCTTGTAGCTGTTTTACAAATACAGTACTTACAAACTGACATGGAAGCAAGATCATCTTCCTTCTTTTCCACTTCATTGTGCACCTTTTCACTGGTCGGATAAAAGTCATCTAAATCAAGGGTCTTGGGAAGATGGTCAGCAGAGCCATCAACATGAAAGGTGTCCCTGATTTTTGAAAAATGTTTGAATTATCAATATATATATTATATATATATATATATATATATATATATTTGTGTGTGTGTGTGTGTATGTGTGTGTGTGTGTGTGTGCGTATACTTCCTGATGAGAGCGAATGCTCAAAACAATATGTATGGTCATTCATCCCATTGACCTAATTGACCTAATCCCACTCTTTCAGCTGTGATCAAGGGATGATGACAGCAGGTTTAGGTTAAGGATACAATGAAATGGTTCTACTCATACTTAACACTTAATAAGAGCCACTCCATAGACAACAGATATATATATATGTGTGTGTGTGTGTGTGTGTGTGTATGTGTGTGTGTGTGTGTGTGCGTATACTTCCTGATGAGAGCGAATGCTCAAAACAATATGTATGGTCATTCATCCCATTGACCTAATTGACCTAATCCCACTCTTTCAGCTGTGATCAAGGGATGATGACAGCAGGTTTAGGTTAAGGATACAATGAAATGGTTCTACTCATACTTAACACTTAATAAGAGCCACTCCATAGACAACCCCCCCCCCCCCCCCCCCCCCGAAAAAAAAATAAAAATAAAAATTCGCGTCTATATATCCAGGCCAAGATTATGTAGCTGGGGAGGGACCACCGATTTAGGAAAGACCCTATCCTATATATAGCATTGATAAGACTATAGTTGATAAATTAAAAATTATGTTATTGAATTGCCATGGAATTTCACTACCCACGGCATAATAACAATGATGAAATGTTTGCATGAGTTTGCGAGTATCAGTCTCAGGTGAATAAAATGTAAACACTCTTTGACTTGAGATGTGAGATTTCTTTTTTTTTTTATTCTTCATTTTAAATGGGTCGGATGAGGGGGGGGGGGGGAGGAAACTTTTACTGTATATTTTTCATTCTAGCCGTTACAAAAATACTGACGTTTACTTTTACAAACATTTTGAAATTTTACCCCAGAGTCCGATTCCCCCTCACTCTCTCACCCATTACTAAATTATTATCTTTTTTTTTTTGATTGACATAACAATAGATTTGAAACCAAATACGTTCGTCGATTTGACGAGGAGTCTTTCAGTTTCAAGGTCTTGAGACTTGAGAGTGAGAGAACCTCACTCTTTATCCCTACCGGAACCTCCATGCATATTTTGGAACGGGGCCTTTTCCGGGGTTTTGTTGGTATACTAAACGTTACATTAAAATACACATCAACTATACGGCTCGTTAAAACAAAATGATCACAGGCCTTATAATCAAATTACCTGTTTTCCATTGGATTCTTCGAACATCAACGTCTATCTCTTCGGTTAATTATGGAACTTGCCCTCCCTTGGCCGAACACCACCATCTTTTGTCGAAACAAGGGTAATAACTCTCATTTTAAAATAAATACGAAAGTGAAAGTAACTGTCAGAAACAAGGTCGTACGTGAGTGCCGATTAAAAAGATGAGCATAAGTCTGAGGTTCAATAACAATAACAATAATTAATCTACTCATGGGTGGGGATGAAACCTTAACTCCTGATGAAAAACGATCAAGATTGAGAAGACCAAAGTATGATGAATTGAGAGAAGCCAAAGATCCATGTATTAAGGTAGCTCTATCTTAGTCGAACTCGTTTCTAGCTCTAGAGAGCTGCGCCGGGGTTACCAATACTTAGTTTCTTTATCCTTACCAATCATTCGTTTGGACAGAAAAAAAAAACTTAACGCTTACCGTTAAAAGCAGTTTAGATTTGAAGATGCATTTGTTTTGTATTAAAAAAAAAAAACATTCGGTACTAGACAATCCTTGATGAATTTCAAACGTTGTGTTTGAAATTATATCGTAAATTTTTTCATGATTCATTCCTCGCGAAATCGTGGAGGCTTACTACGTCTGTTTTCAAGGTGCCGTCGCAAAAAAAAAAAAACAAACAAAGGTTTTTTTTTAAAGTTTATTGAGAAAAAGATACGGAAAAATGTGTCCCTAGATAGGTATGCAATTTGGTGCATAAGTGCAGTAAAAATTGGTGCGCAAAATTAGTTCGTAGCGGATGCAAGACTGTGTGTGTGTGTGTGTGTGTGTGTGGTGTGTGTGTGTCGTAGCTCCTCTTTCTATGGTGTGTGTGTGGGTGTGCCTCTTTTTTTTTTTCTTTTCTTTTTTTTTTGGAGTGCCTACGTACACGGTAACGGGACATCTAGCCTCAGGATCTACGTACACGTAAACTGGTTTACCGTTGCAACACAAGCAATAGATTGTCCTCGCTGTCGTGACCGCGCGCGCTCGTGTGTGTGTGTGTGTGTGTTATTACACTCCCCAAACTCCAGATCTTAGTCTTAATGGTATCATTAAAAGACAAGCCTTGCGATTTATAGTTTAATTGAAGCCAGAGTCGAAATATACTCTCTCTCTCTCTCTCTCTCTCTCTCTGTCTCTCTCTCTCTCTCTCTCTCTGTCTCTCTCTCTCTCTCTCTCTCTCCCTCTCTCTCTCGTCATAGTGTTATCCCTTCCCCTTCCCATCTATCTCATTGTAAAATGAAAACGTTCTGCTGTTTGCAGATACATGTATGATTGTTTTGTTTTTTCTCTCTCACTAGGCTAGGATTAAAAACCAAGACATCGGGTAATAGGTGTCTAATGCCAAAGTATAGATTCTCTCTTTGGTCAATTTAGTCACGCATGTGGCAGCCCAGCCCGGTAACCCTGTTTCGTAGATTCTGGGGCTAGGTGCAAGGCTACCGTGTACGTAGATTCTGGGGCTAGGTGCAAGGCTACCGTGTACGTAGACACTGCCTTTTTAAAAAGGCCACATCTATTCGCAGTACAGTGGAAACCTGATATAACAGGGATGGTGGGACCAGAGCAAAAGTCTTGTTATAGCCGATCCCTGTTACATCAGAAATACAAGGGAAATAAGCACATAATTGACTGGCAGCGTAAAATTATATGAGAAAACAGTAAACTTTGGCATTTCGGGGACAGAACAGACGCATTGTTAGCAAAAATTAGATAAAAATAAATAAACAAAATGTTGCGAGGGTGTGATGAAAGTGTGAACTTCATGGTCGATCAACTTGGTCATCAATCCATCCAACCAGCAATCTATTATACTTCTTCTACTACTACTGCTACTACTACTACTACTACTACTACTACTACTACTACTACTACTACACTACTACTACTACTACTACTACTACTACTACTACTACTACTACTACTACTACTACTACTACTACTACTACTACTACTATTACTACAACTTCTACTCTCACTACTTATATTACTACCATTACTATGATGATGACTACAACGATGAGAGAGAGAGAGAGTTATCTATGTTCCTCACCGTGCGACAAGGCCTAAAATTTAGCAGTTTTCCTTCTTGATTGTTCCTGTGTGAAAAGGCATTGTCCCTGTTATAGCCGATTTGGTTCAAGTGAGGCCATGCTATAACTGATAATTTTTAATAGAGACAAAGAGAGGTAAAAAACAGGGATTTGAAAAATCCCTGTTATAACCGGGCCTGTTATAAATGGTTTCCACTGTATGTGAATAGTAGATAGCGGTCGTTTTTGTTATTCCCAGTAGAACTGCGAATCGTAGATAGCATTCATATTCGTTATTCACAGTAGGGAAAAGGGTGAATTGCCTAATGTCTTAAGACAATCGGTATTCATTACGATACCCAAAAAAGGTACTATTGACTGTGACCAACACAGAACAATCAGCATAATGAGCCAGGCCACAAAAATTATGTTAAGAATACTTATGAAAAGAATGAGGAGCAAGATCTCTCCAGAGATAAGTAAGTGATGAGCAGTTTGGTTTTGTGAAAGAAAAGGGTACAGTAAATGCAATCTTTACATTGAAAACATTAATGCAACGGTCAATCAAAAAACAAAAATCACTTTATCTATGCTTCATTGATTATTCCAAAGCTTTTGATTCAGTACAGCATGATATGCTATTCAAAATCTTAGAAAAGATCGGTATAGACAGTAAAGACCTTCGACTTGTGAAAAACTTATATTGGAATCAAACAGCGTGTGTCAAACTGGATAATGAAACATCGGACTTCTTTAACATCGAGACGGGAGTAAGACAAGGTTGCGTCTTATCACCGGACCTTTTTAACATATATAGTGAAATAATATTCAAAGAAATTGAAGCTATGAAAGGCGTCGTCGTTGGAGGGCAGAATATGAATAGCATAAGATACGTAGACGATGGTACTCTGATGGCCTACTCTCCAGAACATGTGCAGAAATTTTTAGATATAGTGGTGTGCAAAAATGAAGAGATGGGCCTGAAACTAAATATTAAGAAAACCGAATGCATGGTGGTCTCAAAGAATGACAACAACACGACCTTCCACTTGTCAAGCACAGGAGAGACCATCAAACAAGTAAAGAAATTTGAATATTTAGGCACTTTCATCACCCATGACGCACGTGACATAGAGGATATAAAACAAATAATAGCAATAGCAAAAAACGTGTTCCATAAAATGCGACCAGTTGTGTCAATCGACAACCTAAACTTGAAGACCAGAATGAAAGTAGTAGAAACATATGTTGTAAGTACCCTTTTATACGATTGTGAAACGTGGACGCTTGACAAAGAATGTACGAGGAGGTTAGAGGCATTTGAGATGTGGGTGTATAGAAGAATGTTGAGGGTATCATGGACAGACAGGCGTACGAACGAGGAAGTGTTGGAGAAAGTGAGAAAGGGAAGAATACTGATCGATAACATCAGAAAGAGGCAGTTACACTTTCTGGGACATGTGTGGAGAAGAGACTGAAAAGATAAGTTGGTAACATCTGGGATGATCGAAGGAAAGAGAGCTAGAGGAAGACAAAGAATGACTTATCTAAATAACCTAAGAATGGCCAAATGTGACTTAAACATGTGTGGAGAAGAGATGGAATAGATAAGTTGGTAACATCTGGGATTATCGAAGGAAAGAGAGCTAGAGGAAGACAAAGAATGACTTATCTAAATAACCTAAGAATGGCCAAATGTGACTTAAAAAGCAACACAGATTTCATGCGCACTGCAGAGGATCGTGATTCGTGGAGACAGCTGACCGGCAACGTGCTCAAGAGCACAAGCCACGATAGATGATGATGACTAGTATTGCAACTAGATACGTAGATATCATTCATTTCAGTTATTTTCAGTCGTATCATGTTAGCCTGGACTTTATTGTATAGAGGCTTGGGTGCAAAATATAAATAAACTACATTATTAGTATTATTACTATTTTTTTTTTAAATTATTATTATTATATTATTTTTTTTGTTAACTATTACTATGTATTATTAATATATTCTCATTTCATTGACGATCACTACGTGTCTGTTGTTGTGTAGTGATAGTGGTGTTGATATGGTGGTTGTGATTGTAGTGGTGGTGTTGATAATGTAATAGTGGTAGTGATGATGACTATACTGATAATGATGATGATGTAACGGTGGTGGCAGTTGATAAAGATGTGGTGGTAATGATGATGATGTGATGGTTGTGGGTGTAGTGTCGGTGGTAGTGCTGATGACGAGGAGGAGGATGATGTAAAGGTGGTGGTGTTTGCTATAGTTTTGATAACGATGTGAAGGTTGCTGTGGTAGTAGAGGTAGTTTATTTGCATGAGCACTGAGATATGAGTCAAGCAACGGCGAGAGAGAGAGAGAGATTCCTGGAACTTTATATTTCAATGTTCTCATTTTTATTTCATTTTTTATTCGTTTCCAACACAGGAATCCGAATTGACCATGAAATGCCTTGATGAAAATGGATACGACAGGGATAAATGTCAGAGATACTTCATGAACTATAGGAGTTGTCGAAAATTTTGGGTAAGTTTTCATTGATATATGGGGAAGCAAACAATTTTAATTGTCAGTTAAAGCTCGAAAGAGTGAGATAAACTTTGTAGCTATACAATGAGGTTCACGTGACTTACTGTCACTTCTTGTTATGCATTTGGTTGCTATCATTGTTTGGAGATCAATTGCTTGTTTTCATATTTGTGGGGTTACGAAGTTAAGCCATATGACTGTCCCCGCAGTTTTTTGCTGCTGCAAATTTCACCATTGACCACAAAAAGCCGCAATTTTCGCCGTTTTTTTGGGCTAAATTGACGAATTTTTGTTTTTAAAAAAAAAACAAAAGCTATGAAAAATTGTGAAAAGCCGGCGACTTTCATTTAATATGTACTTTAAATTTATATCTTATTATGCTGCAAACACTTTTGTTTATTATAACATGATTTCTCTGAATGATTATCTACTTGTTAAGTAAGTAATAAATTATTATTTATTATGATTGTCTATAACTACTACAGAAAATAGAATTATCTAGTTTCAAGAATCTACAATCGAGACAATTGATACTAACTAACTGACAAATGATTTGATATTTCACGAGGAAATTCCTATTTTTATTTTATTGCATTCAAATATTTAACTTTTCAAAGTTTAATTCTTTTCCTAAGAAATTTATCACATTTATCATTTATGTAAACAAAATGTGTTCTATTAAAATATTTTTCATGAAATGCAATTTCATTTTTAGCCACAAGTTGCACTTAGTTTTCATGATATGATTATGATTTTTCATGAATTTTTCCTTGTTTTTCATTCAAAAACCCATTAGGCCTATATTGAAATATAAAGCAATAATAATAATGCTCAAAATTGGATAGTAAGTAGAGAATACAAATTTAATGTGCCCCCATTGGAAAATGGATTTTGTTTCTCTTTCCTTGTGAAGTTATTTTTTTCCTCTCCTTAATTAGTTTTTGCGATTGTTCACTTTGATTTCCCAAATTTTAAGAAGCTAAATAGTTAATAAAATATTTTGATTACTTCCTTCTTTTTTTTACTTACTTACTTAGTATGGCTATTATTATTATTATTATTATTATTATTATTATTATTATTATTATTTATTATTATTATTAATTATTATTATCATTATTATTATTATATTATTTCAAACCATTCAAAATGTAAATAAATTCATGTTGACATGTTGTGACATCAATATTCTACAAAATGCCCTATTTGTGTCAATTTTTTACCGTACATATTGTTTTAATTGTTTGATTTTTGTAAAACTAGCGGCAAATTTTGCTATTTTGATGGCAAATTTTACCATTTTTTATGGCAAATTTTGGCGTTTGAAATGGCAAAAAAACGCGGGGACAGATATGATATAGTTTTTTTGTTTGGTGGCAGTCGACAGTTTAGAGATTTTCTCAGAATTTTTTTGTTGAATTTGTCTTGTTTTAAATTTTCTCTGAATACCAGCAGCTTGATAATGTAAAAAAAATAGTTCCTTCGGTGAAAAGGGTTTAATGATACATATTGAACATGTACAATCATCAGGTCTCAAGCTTCTGTCTTCTGGTTTATGAAAAAATAAATAAATAAAATCCTTTGGCCTTATTTTTAGGAACTTAAATTAAAGCAGCATTTAGAAAAAAAATGATTGGGAACATTGTGCAAATTTGACAATATAACGAGTTTGTGGGATAACAAATAGATATCTCAAGAATATGTTATATAGCACAAATGTGTTTCCAATGTTGCAACAGAGTCTTTAATAATTCATCAAATTGTAAAATTGTTCTAAAAATCCCCTATCTTTTGTGGTTCAACCATGGTGAGAACACGTCTTAGCTGGTCAGGAGTAATAAGGGAGTGAATGTAAAATTCCACCCAGTCTTTATTTTTAAAAGGCATCGAAGTTATGGAATTATGTGGCCTATATACTATTCTAATACAATGCACTGACGTCGCAAAAAATTGCCATTTGAAATCTCTAATTTTGCCAAAATGAATCCCAGAAAATGTTGACACATTTTGCCGTAAAAATGGACACATTTTGCAAATTTAGTTAACTATTCAGATTCAGATTCCGACAACTTTATTTATTCCCGGAGGCCAATTGAATATTACATTGATCTAAAGATGCAAACAAAAAGTCACTCGGGTGCAGATCAGAAAGAAAAAT
Source organism: Berghia stephanieae (assembly GCF_034508935.2). Taxonomy (NCBI): domain Eukaryota; kingdom Metazoa; phylum Mollusca; class Gastropoda; order Nudibranchia; family Aeolidiidae; genus Berghia; species Berghia stephanieae. The sequence continues at coordinate 32,702,186 of NC_088360.1, forward strand.
GATATAAAACTTGTATCAAAACAAGAGTACCAAAACCTGCAAAGAGAAACATCAAAATTTTATTACACAATACATAAGTTCATAAGAAATAAAACTATTATAGTACAGGAAAACCAAAGCCTTTAAGTTTGCTTCATTGAGCCACCTTCTCCTGTCTGAAAATACAAAATTATAGATGGAGAAGGACCTCTCAGCATCAGCAGAATTAAGGCAGGTGCCTAAATGTATCTCTTTGCGAAGGCGGCAAGATGGGGAAGATCTGAACTAACACTGTTCCAAAAAACAGTTGGGTCAAGTGGAATGCCACTAGATGCCGACACTGCTCTTGGACCAGGAGACTCTTTGTATTGAAGAATTTCTGCACGAGGTACTTCAGGAATGGTCAAATAATCAATATCAGTTCAAAAATACTGAATAATAGATTTTTCATGAAAAATTGTAAACTTTGCAGAAAAGTGCGAATTTTGCAGCTGCAAAAACCATGATAACAGATTACAAAGCGACTTACTGGGGTTTTATTTTATCGTGGACCACTTTATTTTGTTGTTGAAAAAGTATGTACTAGGCATGAGCATGAAGGAATTAGAAGGCAGGAAAGTAGTGTTTAAAGCAGATACTGACATTATTGATATTGGTCTTCATTTAATTTCCAATTCCATCGTGTATACAATTTGATCTATTTTTTATTATTTTGAAAAATAGGCTAGAGTAGAGGCCGACAGACGAAAGAAAGGAATTCAACCATCCATGCCACCACCAAGTGAGAGAGAAAGTGTCAAACAAGAATATTATAGAATGATTAGTGAGAAGCCAAAAAAATAACGTGAAAGTGAAATTTTAAAAAAGGTTTTGCCAATAATGCAGGGTGAAATATTATCCTCACTGCTCTGTATGGATATTGTAGATTAAGTATATGATAGTTGTCACTCACTGTAATTTTGTAAAGAAATAAATAAATAAATACCCAAAAAAAAATTACCAGAAACAACAAAAAGTTATTGATTATTAGTTGTTTCTAAAAATAAATGTGTACATATTTCAAGAACTCTACAGAGTACATTGTTCATTATATGCTTGATGTTTTAGTTTGATACAAAACTTATGGACCTAGAATCATGCTCAAGAGAAAGGTAACAATAGTATTAAAAGGATTAAATGCAGTACACTACTAATCATCTTTAAGTGGGCAGGGGGCACTTACTGAGTCTTTTATCTCCCTATACAGTGCAATCCCTGGATAACAACATCGCCCAAGAGCGGGAAATTATGTCGCTAACCAGGAGTGTCAATATGGCGGGAAAAGGGGGCATAGTGAATACATAATAGTGGGTACTTGGACAAGTGCTCGAGATAAGACATGTTCCAACAATGTTATCATGTGTATTTCGTATACCAGTTACTTTTTCACTCTCCAATGTGTCTTATTGTTTTGATCGTAAAAATGAAGATAATTAAGTGAAAGAGACTCATTATTTTCCCCGCTATTCCAACACGGTATAAGACCATAAATATCCGTAATTGTCCCCTTTGGACACGACATTGCTTGATATCAGTTAACCTCCACTGACCTCAGACAGGTATTTAACACTAACAGGGAAGGTTAATAGACCCTTGAGAGTTTCATTCACTTCTTGTGCTGTGGTTCCATATGAGCTAACTCTGATTCCATGCAGTGTAGTAAACATGTGTTCTGATTGGTCGCTAACAAAGCGATTTCATTGGGAGGAGAAAAACATTTTTTCATTGGTAAAGAGTATGAAATGACGATGGTCGGGCATCAAGCATCGGTACCAACTGTCGATTATTGTTATAACAATGTTTGCCACTATTTTGGGTCTTTTATTACTAATACTAATAATATAGCCAAAAGAATCGGGACCAGAGGTTAATGTCACTATCGAAGGGTTGTCGTTATCCAGAGGTTGCCCTGTATCTGTTTTTCAACCTGCTGTCTGACTTTGTCTTGGAATGAGGTTACTTGGTTTTGTCCTGGCCCTAGCTGGGAGGGCAAATCAAATGTACAATTAGAGTTTTTGGACATGATATTTTTTGGCTTGTAAATCATCTCTCCGTTATGCACTGTATTATTTTTTGTTTTACACCTATATGATTTGTAAACATTTGAGTGTGTTACTCTTAGTCTTAGTAGGGACCTGTGCTTGTGTCAGAATGAGACATTTAGGTGATCTCTCAGTGTGCTCTTGGAATCTACATCTGTTCCCTATTTGAACTAATTCCCTCTTTCTTACTTTTTCTTGGGTGCTTTAATTGCATTTCAAAAACTTTTTACTACATTCTTCCTTTTTACTGGCGCTGATATGACCAAATGTGTGGCAAGCGCCGTGAAAAAAAAACAAAACAAAACAGTATAACCAGGACCTGATCTAACCAGAGTTACTAGAGTATACAGTCTGTACACACGGAATATAGTTAATTTCCTCCAAAGTTACAATGTTGTTGTGCAAAGGGGTCTTGATAACTATGGCGGTATGGATGGAAACTAGTTCCATTCCACGTGTGCAGTAATTATCCTCATCGGACTAAACATCGGGCATTCTCGATACATCAGCAACGACTGAGAATTCAGAGTTAACCTCTCCAGCGCTGTCTCGGTGTCAAGTGGGTGATGGTACTGAGCGTTGAAAAAGGTTTCCAAGCTCTTGACATTATAGCTTGCATTTTCGTTAGCTATTATATATTGCCTCATAGCAGGATCTCGTGAACCAATGATAAATTGTATTCTTGTTTATTTTAGACAGATTATTGCTGGTATTGATTGATCACTACAATATCAACTGGGTGGGGATCCATAGTGGGCAGGGAGGTACATGCTGTGTCTTCTATCCCTCCAACCCGTTTTCCAATTGTTTCCTGTCGTTGTCTTGGAATGAGATTACTTGGTTTTGTCCTGGCCCTGGCCCTAGTTCCTTGGCTGGGAGGGAAACAGTCGAATGTATATAGTTTTGGAAAATGATATTTTTTTCCTTGTAAATCATCTCTCTGTTATGCATTTTGTTATGTTTAGTTTACGTATGATATTATATGATTTGTAAACATTTGAGTGTATTCCTCTTAGTTGGGACTTGTGCTTGCGTCTGGATGAGACTTTTAGGTGATCTCAAACAAAGTACTTTGACGGTGTGTTCTTGGAATCTACATCTGTTCCCTATTTGAACCAATTCCCCTTTGTCTCACCTTTTCTTTTGTGCTTTAATTGTATTTCTAGAACTTTTTACTCTCCCATTTTCTTCCTTTTTACTGGTGCTCATATGACCTTAATGTGTTGCAAGCGCCGTAAAACCCCTAAAAACAAAAACGTACAATTACGATATCAATAAAACCATCTACTGGTAAAATTTACGTCGATATATACAAGACCTTAATTTACTAATGTGATATATATGAAAGAAAAATCGTGAATTTGATATCATGTCGATATAAGTGTATCGAGGTGGCTATTGGCCAGTACTGACCCCCATACACTGGCACCTGTTGGACAGTACTGACCAATAGCCCCACCGTTGCGGAGTGGTTATTGGTCAGTATTGATCGCCGGTTCCGTTTTTGTTTTTTTTTTCGACTAAATATTTTGACTTCAACTATCCTTTTTTCTACTGGTGCTAGATCACATATGAGATTTTCATTAGGATTTATGCAAAATTAGAATTTTTTTTGTTTTTTAAATATTATTATTATTGTTAATTTAAATGCGTTATCTCTAGTATAATTAGAATATAGGGGTACCGAAATGTGCCAAATCCAGTGATGTGACAAAATTTGGCCACATTTCCAACTCAACTCTGTTTTGCTTTTAGTGGGGGTTTTTTTAATCTTTGTTTTTTTGGTTTTGTTTCTGTTTATTTATTTTTGTTTATTTTACTCATTTTTTTGTCTTATTTATATCTTTTTAAAGATTTTGGAATTAACAGTGAATGGGAATAATTTGTCCAGCTCCGTGTAAGCATCCCTGTATATGACATGAATATAGTCCATAAAATCAATGTCCGATAGGACTTGTTTTAAGTCGTAAAATTTGAAGCTAAAGAAGAAAAAAGTCGATATTTGACAGAAGTCAAGAAAATAACAGAAAATAAAAAAAATAGCTTGAAAGCATTTCCGTTTTTCTATTCATTAAAAATATTTTGACAGTTAATTTATATCACTATGCCATTTAGATTGTAAACAACACAAAGTCCGCCCACTGCCCACGCCATCCTCAGTTTGCTGACTGACTCTCGATCAGACAGTCAGCGATCAAGAACGGTTGTGTTGACCTGATATATCAATGACTATCATTATCATGTATTCAATGCATTGCAACTTAAATTTAAATTATTCTATCGATACTTTTTATTAAATAGAATGGGGTTGAAGTTGAATTGCACGTGTTTGTGCTTTATATTGTTGAAGAACTTTATTCCTAACCCTAACAAAAACAAGCTGGCAGTCAAGAACCCCACCCATCTGGCATCTACTTTTGATTATTAAACTAGATCTGAACAGTTTGTTTACAACAGACACTACTATGATTACAAATCATATGATTTATGATTTAGAATTCTGTGAAATTTCTTAAATATATCGCTCAAGTACTAAAGTTATTGTTTTGTAAAAGTTTCGATTTTTAATTTATTCTTTGTCTTTTTTATTCAATTTGGCAAAAATCTGTCGAAAATGTCTGTTTTCATGTTGAACGTCCTTTTCTTTCTTTTCTCTTTTTGAAAAGTTCTTTCAAGTACAAAATGCAGTAAATGATTACTTTATAGTATGTTGAAATGACCTGGAATAATAATTACATTAGCACTATGCAACTTGTAGACATATTTCCGGGCCAAAATGACAGTGTTTTGCTCAAGCCATGACGGTTGATCTGTTACTGTTGATTCTAACTGACTCGTCTCTTTCATAAAGATTTCACACCTATGTCTTGTTTGTTTTTCTTTTCTTTTCTTTTTTTAAAAATCTGCAACGGTAATAGGTGGTGATGTGCTTATTTGTTTTTGTTTCGCTGCTTGTGATTCTTGAGTCAGTAAAAAAAAAAAAAGTTAAAAGATTTAGACGAAGTTTCGCTTGTCCACCGCTCAATACTGACCAATAGTTACTCCGTAGGGGTGGGGCTAACTATAAGTCAGTTTGACCATAGCCCTGGCCTATTTTCTATTGGTGGCTTTCCATAATGTTAAATCGGCATTCAATATATTCTGAAGTAATATGACTATCAAAGAATGTTAAAGTAAATAAACTTCACAATTAAACACTGACAAATGGGCATTAGATAGTCATCAGCACTGAGGAACAATCGCTAAGGTACATCATCAGTACTGACCAATAGGCACTAGCTCCCATTGCCATTAGTCAGTTCAGTACTGACCAGCAGGTGCTAGCTCCCATTGGTTAATACTGACCAATAGCCCTAACCTAAGTGGATAGTCAATATATCTGAGCCCAGAAGTCTCTAATTTTTGTTCCTTAAGGGCATATATGTGTTATAGCTGAAAATTTGAATTTTTGTCTTTTTAGGATTGAAAGATGATATTTGAAATGGAGATAAATATAAAGGGAGTAAATCTGACTCATGAATGAACAAAACAAATGACGTTTCGGCCTTTGGCCTTTTTCAAGTAAACACAAAATACACATATATTTATATTAGATTGTCATAATAATATAGGCAAACATTTGTAAATGTGTGTGAGTGGGTGTGTGTGTGTGTGTTTGCAATGGAAGAGAGAGAGAGAGTGACAATGAGATGACGTAATGATATCGAAACTATATATATATATATATATATATATATATATATATATATAGTCCAAAACAATACATCAAATTAAAGGCCATTCATTCTTCTTTCCAAAACAGCTTTTATAAGTGACACCTGTTTATATAAATTATCAAAATGTATCTATTTCTTAACCAATTTGATTGAAATTTAGTTTAAAATAATATTTAAACATTATATATTTCGATTTGGAAGTGACAGACATCATAACATTACAACCTAATTGTTGATGATCCTTCCTCAATGATCTCCATTAATGACCCTTGAAATGCACCAAATCTGTGTATTTTTGTGAACAACCAACCACACACACAACTCAAGAGCCATGAGCAAAACAGAAATAATTTTCCATGCTGACTTGATAACTGTAAAGAAATACTCTTGATTGCACATACATTATAAGTACTAGTCTTAAATATGGATTCAAAGTCATGCATGTCAGTAAAGCACCTCTTGACCTTGGCTCATCTGCTCTGCATTGTATTCCTTTTAAAAATACCGTACCCAGACCATATCTTACAGTGTCACAACACACTTGGAAACCCTGCAATGACAACTACCCTGGATAAAGACATGAATTGCACTATATCCCCAGTCCCAAAGATGTCGTTATTCAGGGGTTGCACTATATCCCCAGTCCCGGTGATGTCATTATTCAAGTACTACATAACTGTGACTTTTTGTTTCAAAATGACCCTGAATTGGGTAATGAGTCAAATTCAAAATGACCATCTTTGTGCTGTTGATCAAGGCAAAATTGATATTCTTGCTCTTCTGGATCTGAATGCAACATTTGACATGATCAACTACTCGACTCTTGTCAAACTATTTCTGAAACTTTTGGACTGTCTGGAAATCTGCTAGATGGTTTGAGTTATGTAAACGATTGTTATTATTATTTGGGTTTTTGTTTTTGATTTTTTTTTTAAGGGTTTTACGGCGCTTGCAACACATTAAGATCATATCAGCGCCAGTAAAAAAGAAGAAAATGGGATAGTAAAAAGTTCTAGAATTACAATTAAAGTACCCAAGAAAAGGTAAGACAAAGGGGAATTGGTTCAAATAGGAAACAGATGTAGATTCCAAGAGCACACTAGAAAAGTACGTAGTTTGAGATCACCTAAAAGTCTCAGCCAGACACAAGAACAGGTCCCCACTAAGAGGAATACACTCAATTGTTTACAAATCATATATAATACATAAACAAAACATAATACCGTGCATAACAGAGAGATCATTTACGAGGAAAAAAATATCATCTCTGAAAACTTACTATACGTTTGACTGTTTCCCTCTCAGCCAGGGTATCTGGCCAGGGCCAGGACAAAACCAAGTAATCTCATTCCAAGACAAAGATAGAAAGCAAGTTGGAAAACAGATATAGGGGGATAGAAGACACAGTAAATACCTCCCTGCCCACTAGTTATTATTATTATTATTATTATTATTATTATTATTATTATTATTATTATTATCATCATCATCATCGTCGTTATTATTATTATTAGCATTATTTTTATCATTATTTAAGTAAAACCCCTTTGCTATTGGCATTTGTTTGCTTTTTTCACCTGATATAAGAAAAAACACAATAACTTTATGAGCTTGTAGGTAATAAATTAGGGTATTTATTGCAAAATCATCAGCTGTCAGCTCCGTTTATTCTTGGTTTCTTCCTGAATATTGGACGCTCCCCTGCCTCTCATGATCTGTTGTCTAACAGTGTTCACAAAGTCTTTGTCAGTCAAAAACAAACACACTAGCACACTTAAAAGACAAATTGCTGTGATAACGACGTGAATGAGCTTGTGTATAGTGGGGCTATCAACCACACAGAATGTATTCTGGATGGGAAAACAAAGGGAAAATATTTCAACAGTCATTTTTTTTTAAATTAAGCTAAAGTAACAAACATAACATTGAGAAATCCTGTAGGTTGCAGCTCTACCACAATCAATACTGTAATCCAATCCAATGAATCAGTCAAAACTTGATAAACGGGACTACTTTAAAACTATGAACTTGATGGTTAAGTTGACTTAGACTAGAAGAAAGGAGATCCTGATAGCTCAATGTTGAGCACTCTCCGAAGTAAATGGCCAGATTTTCATTCCAGGTTGAGTCAAGATTTTTTTTTTTCTGACCTACTCTCCACCTAACAGTGATTCGGTAGTAGTAGTCCTTCAGAGCTATTGCCCATAGAGCCAGATTTTATCCCAGTTTCTATAGCGTGAAATGGACAATAGCAATTGCTTGCTATTATTTGGATAATAGGATGCTAGTCTATCGCAAAGTACTTTCTGCCAAATCTAACAGACTCAGCTACCCTCTCACTGCTGGGTGGACAGTGATTGGGTACCCGGTCCAATAAAATCTGATATACTCCCTTCTGTTTTTCAGTTTTCTGTGCATTGAACTAAAAGATGGGGGGGGGCGCGGGTGGTTGGATGGGAGCATCACCCTTGAATCATATACCTATGATGTTCGCATGGGTTTACGATCCGATAGTGATGTCGTTTCTTCTTCTCTTTACTAGCCTATCCTGCTTCTTTGGTTTGTGATTGTATTTTTGACAGGGGATATTTTTTTCTGTAAATCTTCTGCCTGTTTGTTCTTGGTTATTTATAATTTAGCTTATGATATCTTTAGGTTATGATTTTGATTTACATTTGTACTATTTTTGTTAGATTGCTTGTTTTTTTGTTTCAGCGGTCTCTCATATAACCTCAATTGTGTTGGAAGAGACCTAAAGCAACAAACAAAAAAAAAATAAAAGATGGGAGTTAAATTGAAAACTTTGAAAAAGTAATATATTTTTACAGTAGACACTTATTATTGTTTTCTTTTTTTTTAATGAACAAAAAATATTAGAACTCAATTGATGACAGTTAACTCTGTGTTAAAGGGTCCCACAAAAAAAAATCGAGTTATCTGTCGACCGAGTTAAGCATCCCGGTTTTTTATATAGAGAGTTACGGTTGGAACCTAGAAAAAATATAACATTTGAAAATCAACTAATGCACTCTCGAGTCACCCACTTTATCTATATTCTATGACTGATAAAGAAGTGAAGAAAAAGAAAAAATGCTTACAAATTTTGTTTTCGGTTTAATTTGCAGTTTCCATTGTAGCAGACTTTAGTTGATCTTTGAGTCATCCAGACTATGTTTAGTTTCACATAAGAATAACATTACTCTATTCGTTTATATGCCCTGCTTACCTCAGAGATGGAAGTGATGAAAAATGACAAAGACAAAGAAGCCAAGACTGTTCTTGTTGGCATGGATTTTTGAAGAGGACGATGATTTGTGTTCTTGAAAAATGAGCTGATGAACATGGCACTGAAAATAGAATTAATATTATCTTAACTTTAATTGGTTGTTTAATAAACTTGAACTTTCAGGTTATGAAGTGAGTAGAAAAGTGCCAGAAGACAATAGAGAATAAAAAAATTTTTCGCGGCGGTGGTGGGGTTTGAACCTGCGACCTTATTGGTACGACAACTCCGCCTGGCAGGTGAGAGCGTGGCTCTACCGTGTGAGCTATCCACGAACACAAAAAATATTCGTTTCAAACCCAAAGTCATTTCTAGATCCCTCTCTCACCCACTTCTTGAGATCGCCGATTCGTTCGCCACCATCGCGAAGTAATTTTGACCAGCAGTTAAGCTTAATAGCCAATATTCTCATCACAAACATATAACATAGAAACGATTGAGACATTGAGTATGCTCCGGTGTATGGGGTGAATTTTTAATTCAGAAAAGTGAGTGGAGCAGGCACTTATGTTGGTAACAACAAGATATGAAGTGAGTAGAAAAGTGCCAGAAGACAATAGAGATAAAAAAATTTTTCGCGGCGGTGGTGGGGTTTGAACCTGCGACCTTATTGGTACGACAACTCCGCTGGCAGGTGAGAGCGTGGCTCTACGTGTGAGTATCCACGAACACAAAAATATTCGTTTCAACCAAAGTCATTTCTAGATCCTCTCTCACCACTTTGAGATCGCCGATTCGTTCGCCACCATCGCGAAGTAATTTTGACAGCAGTTAAGCTTATAGCCAATATTCTCATCACAAACATATAACATAGAAACGATTGAGACATTGAGTATGCTCGGTGTATGGGGTGAATTTTTAATTCAGAAAAGTGAGTGGAGCAGGCACTTATGTTGGTAACAACAAGATATAAAATTTTTTATTTCTATTGTCTTCTGGCACTTTTCTACTCACTTCATATCTTGTTGTTACAACATAAGTGCCTGCCACTCACTTTTCTGAATTAAAATTCACCCATACACCGGAGCATACTCAATGTCTCAATCGTTTCTATGTTATATGTTTGTGATGAGAATATTGGCTATTAAGCTTAACTGCTGGTCAAAATTACTTCGCGATGGTGGCGAACGAATCGGCGATCTCAAGAAGTGGGTGAGAGAGGGATCTAGAAATGACTTTGGGTTTGAAACGAATATTTTTTGTGTTCGTGGATAGCTCACACGGTAGAGCCACGCTCTCACCTGCCAGGCGGAGTTGTCGTACCAATAAGGTCGCAGGTTCAAACCCCACCACCGCCGCGAAAAATTTTTTTATTCTCTATTGTCTTCTGGCACTTTTCTACTCACTTCATATCTTGTTGTTACCAACATTAGTGCCTGCTCCACTCACTTTTCTGAATTAAAAACTTTCAGGTTATCAACTAGAGAACTTTGCCTTGATGGGTAACTTTGCCATAACATTATTATTAAAGGCGATTATTAAATAAGTTGATAATATTAAATTACTCCCCATATGCTTGCATTTTATATCAGACCTGTAAATCCTCCAGATACAATTTCAAATTTCCACCTGTGACTATTGGTCTTCAATCTATCCATTAACCTCTTCAATCTTAATAAAGAAAAACCTGTGAACACGTGCATTTTGAAAAATGACTGGATAAGCCACCCGTCCTTAATACCGTTTTTCAAAGGCAGGACAATTCAAATTTAAATGCACTATTTCATTTCATGTCATAAAAGTTGAAATAAGCCAGGCTCAATTGGCAGTATTGCTCTTTGCAAAATAATACCTGTGCACTATCCTGGCAGTCATATTGAGACAGTTGGCAAGAATAAACCCAACACTTCCAATCAAGGATGTCAGAAGCCACGATGATATCAAAAAAAGGATGGAGAATAGCAGCATCTTTTGATTGTATCTGTTGAATTGAAATAAATAATAAATCACAAACAATGGAATTTCTTAACTCTTAAATGGCAAAAATAGATCTCAATTAATAATTGTTCTCATGGTTTCTAGTTTCTCTGCTAAATTACCATACGACTTATTCTTCTTCTTCTTCAAGTACCAAGTCTGTGCCAGACATCGGTGATCATGATACGCCATTCATCTCTCTGATCAGATAACCTCAGAAAACTTATATTACTCTTCTCTTTCTTTGTCACCCAGCTGTTCAAACTATTCAAATATGTTTTTCTTGGTCTACCTTTACTCTTTTTACCTTCTATCTTTCCTGTGAGAGCAAGATGTTCCACTGGGTGGGGTTCCTGACCTCCCATAGTGGGCAGGGGGGTACATACTGTGTCTTCTATCCCCTTATATCTGTTTTCCAACATGCTTTCTGTCTTTGTCTTGGAATGAGATTACTTGGTTTTGTCCTGGCCAGATGCCCTGGCTGAGAGGGAAACAGTCGAATGTATAGTTAGTTTTGGGAGATGATATTTTTTTCACTGTAAATCATCTCTCTGTTATGCACTGTATTATGCTTTCTTTATATTATATATGATTAGTAAAACATTTGGGTGTGTTCCTCTTAGCCGGGACCTGTACTTGTGTCTGGATGAGACTTTTAGTGATCTTAAACTAAGTACTTTGATAGAGTGCTTTTGGAATCTACACCTGTTTCTTTTTTTAACCAATTCCCCTTTGTCTTCCCTTTTCTTGGATGCTTTATTGTAATTCTAGAACTTTTTACTATCCCATTTTCTTCCTTTTTACTGGCGCTGATATGACCTTAATGTGTTGCAAGCACCGTAAAACCCTTTAAAAAAAAACAAGATGTTCCAATACATTTATGTCGATTTAGGTGTCCTAAAAATTGCATTTGTCTTTTTCTTATTGTACGAATTAATAGCTTTTTAGTTTCAGCTTGCTCTAATACTTCTTCATTAGTTTTCTTCTCTGTCCATGAGATTCTTAACTTCCTTCTAAGAAACCACATTTCTGCTGCCTCCAGTTTCTTTCTAATGTCTTCTGTAATTGTCCAGCTTTCACAGCCATATAATAATACTGACCATACGTAGGCCTTCGAAACCCTATGTTTTGTTGTCATTGAGATATTGTGGTTTTTAAAAATTAGACTCATTTTATTAAAACTATCTTTAGCTATTGCAATTCTTCGTTTTATTTCTGTGTTGCATCTGCCATCTGAAGTTATTATGTATCCAAGATATTTAAATGCCTGAACTTGTTTTATAGTTTTTCCATTGCTTATTAAGTTGCATATTGGATTTCTTTCTCTCCTTGATACAACCATGCATTCTGTCTTTTTTACATTTAAGTATAACCCCATACGTTCACTCTCTGTGACTATTTTATTGAGGAGTAGTTGTAAATTTTCTTTTGAGTCTGAAATTAGTGCTGTGTCATCTGCATATCTTATATTATTGATATTCTCACCATTGATCTTAATGCCTGGGCTTTCTCCTAAAGTTCTAATAATTGTTTCGCTGTAGATATTGAAAAGGTCTGGTGACAAAACACATCCTTGTCTAACACCTCGTTTAATTTGTATATATTTACTGAATTTTCCTTCAATCCTGACGGCTGCACTTTGTTTCCAATATAAGTTTCTTATAATTCTAAGATCTTTTCCGTCTATGTCTAGTCCTTCAAGGATATTAAATGGCTCACAATGTCTAACTTTATCAATTGCCTTTGAGTAATCAATCAAGCAAATAAATAAGTCTTTCTGGACTTCAATACATCTTTCCATCAACATTGATAAGGTGAAAATAGCATTTCTTGTACCTTTGTCGGGGACAAATCCAAATTGAGTTCTTGATATCTCTGGTTTTATAATTTTCCTCATTCTGTTCATTAGTACTCTTAAGAGAATTTTCGTGAAGTGACTCATAAGACTAATCGTTCGGTGTAACTTGCATTCCGTGGCCCCTGGTGACTTTGGAAGTGTTATAAACACTGACTTTAATAAATCATCTGGAATTTTATCACTGTCATATATCTTATTCAATAGATTTGTCACTGTGTTTAAACCTAAATCCTCTAATGTTATGATAATTTCTATTGGGATATTATCAGGGCCTGTTGCTTTGCCTAACTTCATTTTTTTGATAGCTGCTTCTACTACTTCTTTTAAAATTGGTGGCCCGTCTATCTCTTTGTTTATTGTTAGTTTTTCTCTTTCATCATAAAAAAGTTCCTCTATATACTCTGACCATCTATTCAACACATCTGTTCTATCCATCAAAACATTGCCATCTTTAGCTTTTATGCACCATGTGCTTGAACATAATCTTTTGCCACTTCTTTTATCTTTTCATGTATAAATTTGCTATTACTGTTTTGTTTTATTTCTATTTCTAGACACTGATCATTTATCCATTTCTCTTTTGCTTCATTACATTTTTTCTTTATTTTCTTTGTTAAGGTTTTATGTTTTTCTACATCTGATTTATATTGCCTTCTTTCTTCCATTAGTCCTAGCACTTCATTAGTCATCCACTTCTTATTCTCTTTTCTAGATTTTTGTGGTATATTTTCGTGTATAGCTTCATTAATTGAGGTTTTAATTCCGTTCCATAATTCATCTGTATCAGTTAGATCTTCTACTTTTGCTAGATCTAACTGATACGACTTATACTTTTCATAAAAGGAGATAACAGTATCAATGAATTAGCTTTTGTGTTTTGCATCAGATCCTGGTTTTTCCATTAATAAATGACTTGCATCCAAACAAAAGATTTGTACTAACTTGTCAACCTCCTTTTTGCTCATGGTGGCAAAGAAGAACGCTTCTGTGGTTCCATTGATGGCAAGAATCAAGACATATACACAGTACCATCTCAGGAGAGTAGGTCCTGGCATTAGAAAGATATTTCATTACAAATTTTACTTGGTACGTATCACAAGTTTTATGTGCTCATATATTCCTTGAAACTTTGAAAAATCTATTAGTGCTTAGGCCACTGGGACCCCCCCTCCCCCCCCCCCCTTTGGGAGTTTACGCCACTATGTTTTTCAAATAATAGAACTTATTGGCCATACAAATTCCACTGTTACCGTAAAAATAAGTGTCATTTAAGAGAGTTATGGCTCTTTGAAAAAAGTGAGTTGTGTCCCCTTGCAAAAAAGAGACAACATTTCTTTCAAAGGCTCTGGAGACTACAATATTAATTCAAATATATGCAAATTGGGTATCAAACTGAAGGAAATTGAATATACTATCAAACTATGTGCACAAGCTTTCAATTTGTAAATATATATAGATTCACAGAAAGTTGAAACAATTTGTCAGTAATCTCATGAAGTGTCATATCTAAACTTATGGGCTATTTCAGTGTTTTACACAAAAATTATTTTAAATATGGCCAAAAACAGCATGTTCATTAAAAATGTAGCACTGAAGAAAGCTATGGCCCAAGCCTCAACAACAACCTTCATATTTCTACGTCACATGAAAAACTAAAAGTGTACGCAACCCTTACATTTTTCTCCACTTTGTGGGATGCCAAATTCCTCATAATTTTCATTCTTTTTAAACATGGTATTGATGTCCAGTTGTCACATTTAAAAGTAAGTTGAAGGTGTGGTAAAAACAATAGATAGACGTCTATATCATGAAAAAAGACTAATTTGTTCACAACCCAAGTGAAGCATCATTACCGAAGACTTTTGAACGAAATCGCATTGTTATATTATGAAGAATAATTGACACTCAAAAGGGATTCTTGATTCAAGATGCAGTAAGTACATAAAAACAATATCCTTATGTGTTTTGCAAACATGCTTTACTCCTTAACAGTTTGCACTGCTCACCAATTTATTACATATCCTCATCATCAGTAGCAAAATCCTCTTCGTCCTCCGCGGGTGGTTGGATGGGAGCATCACCCTTGAATCATATACCTATGATGTTCGCATGGGTGTACGATCCGATAGTGATGTCGTTTCTTCTCTTTACTAGCCTATCCTGCTTCTTTGGTTTGTGATTGTATTTTTGACAGGGGATATTTTTTTTTCTGTTAATCTTCTGCCTGTTTGTTCTTGGTTATTTATAATTTAGCTTATGATATCTTTAGGTTATGATTTTGATTTACATTTGTACTATTTTTGTTAGATTGCTTGTTTTTTTTGTTTCAGCGGTCTCTCATATAACCTCAATTGTGTTGGAAGAGACCTAAAGCAACAAACAAACAAATCTTCGTCCTCTGAAGTGTCGTCAAGGAAATCACTGTCAAAGCTATCACTACCATCCTCGGCATATGTGTCTTCGTCAGTACTGGTGCAGCTTTCTTCATACACAATTTCCTGCAACTCATCTGGAATGAAAGCATCTTTGAACCACTGTACTTCCAATTCATTTGCAGAATTTCTCTGCCAACCGTTATCCTCTGGTTTTGGAATGCTAGGATTCTGGCACACTGCATTCCTCCAAATGAGAGTTTGAAAGTTGGCTCTTGATATGTGCAGTGACAATACTTGACTACAAGGAGGCATCTGACACAGATCAATTCCACCACTGCATGAAATGGTACCTTTCTTTCCTTTGAAACGCTGGCGAACTATGTCATACCTCATTTTGTTGACACTTGTGCATGAGGTTTTGCCATACAGCTTGCACACAAATGACTCTAACATGAGACAGTCATTACTCGAAACAGCTGCTGATGTTCCAAATCTGGAGAACAGAATTCTAAGATCTTCCTCCTTTTGAAGAAATTTTAGAGCTTTCAGCTTTCCTTGCCCAGCAAAGCAACTTGTTGTGTCACAGCCTGTGAATGCATGGACACCAAGTAATGAATCACACATCTGTTTAGACAAAGTCTTTGCTATCTGAGAGGCATTGATTTGTCGCCTGTTGTTGCCACAGCCAGTATCAAAAATCAGGGTCTTTCCAATTGTCTCTGAGAATGAAAGGAGAAGTAAGAAGACATCCGTGTCTGGTGATCTGACAACAATTGTTTCACAGTTTGGTTGGCGGGAAGCATATTGACAGTGCAGTATAATTCGTGTGTCTGCCTCTTCCTGTGATGAGTAGAGATCTAGACAAGGTACAGCTGTGGTAAATTCATCCGTGTCACTGTAAAGTAAGGTGCATCTCTCTTCACAGACAAAGAAGATTTCCCTGTTTCTCAGTTTCTTTGCATATTCGTTCCTTTCCCATTCCTTGAGGAGAAACCTGATAAGGGATCTTTTGTTATCAACGCAGCTGAGAAATGATTTCCAACGTCTGGGCACTGTTGTTGCAGATCCTCTTAACAAGTATGCATTATCTTCAGAAGATCCTCTCCTCAATCTCTCACAACCTTTGATTGAATCTTCTATGTAAGTATCAGTCACAAAGTGTACACAAGCTGCTTGTGGTAAGGAGGAAAATGTAAGTTTGGCTACTTCACCAAATGTATTTGGGATTGCTGACAGAGTTTGTAACAGTGCATTGCCATCAACAATGTAAACGGTGTTTGTTTTTTTTTTTTTTGCATAATCCTCGAACATTAATGAATTGTCAGGCGTGAGCTTGTGCAACAGAGTTGCTTTGTTGGTCTTCAGAGGTAAACCATCTGATGAAGCCAGCGACCATGGAGTAGGTGTTAGATGATATTGAAGAACTTTTTGAAGATCAACACTGTGCTCTTGGGACAAAACAAGAAGCTGGCCAAATAAATTTCTTTGTGCCTTGATTTTGACCACGTTCATGTCTTTTTTCACTGTTACCACTTTCCTCAATGATGCAAATGTCTTGGTCTTGTTCCTTTCTAATGGCTTGTGAAATTCTACAGTCTTTTCCTTCAGTCTGTTTTCAACAAAACTTTCAAACAATCTTTTTCCTGTTTTTTCCACGGCTAGCAGGTCATCAGCAACATCCTCTTGCACTTTCATTCCTGAAGCTAGACTGACCAGACCATCTTCAACTTCAAAGGGATTGATAAATGCTGAAAATGCCTGGAGGATCTTTTGCACTCGCTTTTCACTTTGTCTTTTTTCTGCAAGGCTCAATTCTTTGTGGGTGTCTATATCTATACAGTTGTTGTTGCTGATCATTCTTTGGGTTGCTGATACATATTCTGCTCGATTGTGTCTTGTTACACTCCAACGGTAATAGCTTGGAAGACTCTTGCTGAACCCAACAATACCTCCTTTTGTCTTTGCATGTTTGTTTATTGTTTGTCCAATGGTCATATCAACTGCTATTCTTCCAGCAGGCGTCCTTGATCTGGAGACACTAAATCCATTATCTTGTAACATTTCTTCTGCCCCTGGGTGGGAATGAATCAGGTTGGCTAGTGACACACTGAGATACTTGGCATATAAATTTTGGTGATTCATGGTAAAAAGCAGTGTGCACAGTTCTTTTAAACAAGATATATGAAGAAGAAAGTTGTTTGTCTTTGTAGCTCGCAGAAACTGGAGGAGAAGCCAAACTCTGTCCATGTATTAGATCCAGTATTGTGCAGTTTTTCCGTACTTTCCTGAGCGGACACTCTCTTTGAAGGCTTCATACTGGGAAAATAACTCAGCATACACAGTTGACTGGAGAATTTTATTAGCTGTATGGCTTGAAATTCCTTCGGTGAATTCCTTTATGTAAGACATGAGGTCTTTACTGAGTTTTGAATCCGTGTCCTGCTCAAATTTTGCAAGCAGAAGCCTCTCTAGAGCCTCCAAAACAGACACATGCACTCGTATAGCCCTGTTGTAGTTCTTTCCACTCATAACCCTATCCATAGAACCATGTGCACATAGCCCTGCTTCAGTCACAATTTCTTCAAAACCAGACTCACTTTGGAGCTTTCCCAGGGCACCAAGATATGAAATTATGGTGTGAAAGACACCCAGGTGAATAATGACTGTTTTGTAAAGCTGTGGGTTTTGCCAGACAATATCGTAAGCTTTCTTTGCTACAACAAGGTCAAATGTTACAAATGTATATGTGTTATATGCCCATTAATCATGCCTGAATTGTGCTAGTACAAAATTCCTCTTGTTTATTTATCACTGAAAGGAAGCAAATACACTGTAATATATATTTTTTTCATATTATAGAGAAAATGGCTATCAAAGATTTAAAAACCCTATATAGCTTTGTAAAATATTTTATGATATGAGGCAAAAAATAAGAAATGACAATAAAATTCCACTATTTATTGCATTTGAAGCAATTTTAGGGTGATAAACAATCATTTTATTCACAAAAATGAGTTCACGAAAAATTGCACCCGATGACCTTTCAAGGGCCATAACTCCTGTAAATGATACTTGAAAAAACTGTAACACCCGGATTAATTTGCGTTATATGTCCCTGAAGCATGCCTGAATTGTGCTAGTGCAAAATCCCTCTTGTTTATTCATCCTGAAGGGAAACAAGTACACTGTAATAGATTTTTTTTTCAAATTATAGAGAAAATGGCTATCAAAGATTTAAAAACGCTATATGGCTTTGTAAAATATTTTATGATATGAGGCAAAAAATGAGAAATGACAATAAAATTCCACTATTTATTGCATTTGAAGCAATTTTAGGGTGATAAACAATCATTTTATGCACAAAAATGAGTTCACGAAAAATTGCACCTAATGACCTTTCAAGGGCCGTAACTCTCGTAAATGACACTTGAAAAAACGGTAACACCCGGATTAATACTCAAGATATATTGCTGTTTCAGAAAAACCATGTGGCGAAAACTCCCCCGGGGGGGGGGGGGGAGGGTTTCGCCCACTGGCCCATGCACTATATATACATAGTGGCCAACTTTTCAAGGAGCAAAAACAGAACATCCCAATGAGACCCATCGCTTCAACTCAAAACAGCACAATATCATAACCATAATGGTTATTGGTTCATCATCTAGGCGCATATATGATAATTACATAAACCAGAGCTTAACTTTAAACTGTACATCACGAAATAATCCTACCAACAAATATTGTCCAGGAGATTACTGGAGTTTTACCTCTACTTTAGAAGCAGCTTTTGCCCTCTTCAGAAAATCTGACGTAAATTCAGTTTCATAGCAAGGGGTGGAGTTTGACTTTACAATAAGAAGGCTAGCAAAAGTATCTGTACTAGGGGATCCTCTGAAATCGGTTTTGTTCTTCCTCACTAGATTAAACACACATGCTCACATTCACAATTTGAGTGAGGAATGGACAGTAGTCCAAACATGAAGTGAACAAGCCTTTCAAACTTTGAACACCCCCAAAAGAATCAACAAATTTGCTTCGAGCAAACCACTGCTGAATCGAGGAAAGCTGAAGGATTTCCTGATCAAAGCTTTCAGTTCTATAGATATTGAATTCACACTCCAGTTTGTTCATGGTTGTATCAAAATTTTCTTCATCCTTTACAAGGACCAAAACACAAAACTTTCTAATAAATAAACCTTACTGAGCTGAATGAAACACAACTGTTCTTGGATACATCCCCCACCTCAGGATGTTTCAGGTGAATTTTTTTTGAAATCTTAAATAGCAGGTCAAATTGTAACACTTACAATTTTATCGTGGCAGTTGGCCACTATGTATATATATCTACAACAAGATCAAGATCTGTTACCAGCAATTTAACCCTCGAAGCGTCAATAGTACCCGGCCAAAATGTCGGGGCAATTTCATTGATTTTACCAAGGTTTAGAAAATAAGATGTAGTAGCTTTGTTTCCAAGAATAAGATTGTAAAAGTATATATTTTCTGAAAGAGGAATAAATTATGAATACTTATGACCATTTATAAACGACATTGTGACCTTGACCATCCTTTGAGATGACATTGACCTTGACCTTGACATTTATTTTTATCCGGCTTATTTACTTTGACCAGGGATAAGTCAGCTAAATTTTGCCTAAATTGAAATTCTGAAATACCCAAGTTGTAGCTCATCATTTCCTCTTTCAGACAATATATAACAATAGATACAAATATTCACTGCATCTGATCTACATCAACAATAAATGACCCAGTACTGGACAAAAAAAAACGTGTTGTTTTCCTTACCTTTATTTTTACTGAGAAAAGAGAGAGAGAGAGATCTCTATTTATCCACATAGCACAAAAAAAAAACCACACAAAAACACAAGAATTATAAACACAGAGTCACAGAGTCAAATAACTGTCCATTTGAAGGTCACAAGTGTTACTGTTAGGCCTACTCTGCCAAATAGGTTTCTATTAGCTAAAGTAGATCTTTTTCTAGATCTATGGAGGCCCGAAGGCCCTGGTTGTGGCTCAGAATCGGTCATTTCGAGATGCGGTAAACGTGTGAAAAGAACGCTGAAAATCACGGTTCAACGGTCTGTTGGCAAGAAGGAAACGAGAAAAAACGAAAGAAGACACATCAAGGACTTCACACAACAGAGTTCTTATGTGTGTCTAGAGTGCCGGTCGTTGTATAGTCACTTTAAACTAGGGCCGATTAGATCGGCCCGAACGTTATGGGGGCAGCCGAGCGGCCGATTAAATCGGCCCTTGACACTTCGAGGGTTAAACATCCTCTCCGACTTCTCTTGCTCAGCTGCTTACCCTAGATTGATCTGAACCGTTACAAATGATGTAGACTTATTTGCAAGTCTGATAACCCAATTTGTTGTTGTTATAAGCTCATTGTTGTAAAGAAATACTCTGAAACCAATGAAAAATATTATCCATTACAACTATGTTAAACTAAGCCCATAATCAGACCTGAAAATTTGTGCAACTTGGTTACAAGCAATGTCGATGACAATGATTATAATAATAATAGTAATCATGATTTTAATAATAATAATAGTAATCATTATTTTAATAATAATAATAATAATAATAATAATAATAGTAATAATAATAATAAAGAAAAAGCACCCGAACATATCAGCACTAAAGGTTTTCTCCTGCAAATCTTCATAACCTGAAAATTTGTAAACAGATAGTTTTCAATTATGATGCATATGGACTCATTTGAAAATTGTTTTAAAATTCTAAAACAAAAATTATAATTTTTGAGACCTCAAAACAAAAGTAACAGTAACAAGATTCAATGAAGACATAATGCAATTCAATAGTTAGTAGAGGAAGATATATTGCCTTAACCCGACCAACCATGACAATAAAACAAAGTCTAATGAATTTACTCTCACCAAACTTCTTAATAACATTTTCAGTTGGTTATGATATAGAAAATAAATTGTTATTTTGTTTTGTTTTTAAGGGTTTTACGGCGCTTGCAACACATTTAGGTTATATCAGCGCCAGTAAAAAGGAAGAAAATGGGATAGTAAAAAGTTCTAGAATTACAATTAAAGCACCCAAGAAAAAGTAAGACATAAGGGAACTGAGAACAAATAGGGATCAGATGTAGATTCCAAGAACACACCACCAATGTACTTAGTTTGAGATCGCCTACAAGTCTCATGCGGACACAAGCACAAAATACAACAAAGAGGAATACACTCAAATGCTTACATTATACATTGAAAATAAAAAATATAATAATACATAACAGAGATGATTTACATGGAAAAAAAAATATCATTTCCCAAAACAATAACTATGCATTTGACTGTTTCCCTCCAAGCTAGGACTCCGGCCAGGGCCAGGACAAAACCAAGTAATCTCATTCCAAGACAAAGACAGAAAGCATGTTGGAAAACAGGTATAAGGGGGATAGAAGACACAGTATGTACCCCCCTGCCCACTATGGGAGGTCAGGATAGAAAATAAATAAATAGCAAGAAAAGTATATGGTGGTACAAATAAACAACAGGACATACCATTTCCTTCTGTTAGCATTAGACCTCCATACAAATTTAAGGCTAGATAAGCATTCGTGTAGCCAAATACAACAATTATGAGGCCAATCAAAGTCACTAACTTCAAAACGACACTCAAAAGCTTGGCACATAGTGTTAGAGATTCCTGTAATGGACAAATATTGGATATATTCATTTTACAGTGATGAGACTTGGCAAAGCAAGGATTTTCTTCTCCTTTTTTTAGTTATGAGTCTGTCTGTGTATGTGTGTGTGTATGTTTTGTTGCGTATGTGAGTGTGTGTAAAAGAGAGAGTTTTTGTATGTGAGAGAGAGAGAGAGACAGAGAGAGAGAGAGAAAGGTTGGGGGGCGGGGAGTATTTAATTCATGTTTTATTTTTATTTTTTAGTTAAATGCATCTTTCATACACCAGTCTCAGCTGGTCCCACTGTTGCTTTTCCCATGTAACATACATTTGTGATAACAAAGATCCAGTTTAAGTTCACCTGACTTTGATCCTCAGCTTTCAGTCCCCTGGTTATCATCTGAGTGAAGAAGAGGTAAATGTTTTCTTCAATAGGTAAAAAGATAAAACGAGCCGCCATTGAACCAAGATTGTTGATTACGTCATAGACCCCTGAGGACATAAGAAAAACGACACAGTAGCATTTTTCCTATCCTTTTATTTATATTTGTTATTAACTATTAACTCTTTAGTTGCCAAGCATCCTGGCAGTAAAAGAAATCCCAGTTGCCAAGCCTTTTGGCCAAAATGGACGAAAATTGAGTGCTTTCAGAAAAAAAATCACTAAAAAAAAAGTAATCATCACACATACTTCATATTTTCATAGGTATATATGAATAGATGTGGGTACAGTTTGACGTAATGTGATATGCAAATTAGGTCACATGACCTTGGCGGCCATCTTGGATATCTAATTAATATTCATTTTTCATGTATTTCTGTGTTTATGGGCCTGTATCTCCACCATATATGAATAAAAATGTTTTTTTATTGTTGTATGTTATTGAGTAATGATTGAACAAAAAGTACAGAAAATATCATATTGATATCTCTTCATTCATTTACTGTGGGTTTTTTTCTTCTTTGTGTGGGGGGTGGGAGGGAGAAAAAATAAGTAACATATTTCCTCTCCCAAAACATCGGGGGAAAAAAGCTGAAAATACTTCACAGGCATAACCTTTTCTTCACTAAACCCTACATCCCTTGCTCCAGAATTGTTTTCAACCTCAATGAGCCATTCAGCTGGATTATGAGTCTCTTCATGTGTCAATACATTCCATATCCATTGGTTACCATCACCTCGAGCATTTGTGCCACGCCCCCTTCTGTTTACATCCTGTAAATTGGATTCAGTAGTCTGATGTCACGCGCCCGGCAACGGCGGCCATCTTGGTTCTAAACAAAGAAAATCATTACTTTTTATTCTTCATGCTGGCTAGAACTTTTCATTCCCTTTTCATATGCCTTGTGATCAGAATGTGTAAAAGTCAAAACATGAGCAAATTGATGGGGTTTTTTTTCCTCTGGACACGCGTTTAAGCTCGCCGGAGAAATATTTCATACGGCGTCCGCCATTGTTCAGAATCAGCGTGGGTGCGCAACCGGATGCGCGGGTTGACGGAGGTAGGAAACAATAACAAACCCACATGGTTGCCATTACCTCCACCATCATTCTCGCTCACGGTTTGTGGAAAGCACTTCATTACAGGCACGTAATAGTGAATCTAGTTTTTGTTTTGAACATTTCTATTATTATTCTTTGTAAATTGACCCATATTAAAAGAAACATACAAACAAAACAGGCATGACCAGTCACTAACAATGCCGTGTAGTGTGTAGACAGTAACACAGTACGGTGAACATGACTGACACTGGGATCGGAATGTCGGAACCCATGAGTCGTTCGCAACTCTGCCTCACGTATTCATTTAATCAGTCAATTTAATTTTTATTAAGCTTGCGTAAAACATACAAACAAAAAAGACATGACCAGTCACTAACAATGCAGTGTAGTGTGTAGACAGTAACACGGTACGGTGAACATGAATGACACTGGGATCGGAATGTCGGAACACAGTAGTCGTTCGCAACTCAGCCTCGCGTACTCATTTAATCAGTCAATTTAAATTTCATTTAGCTTGCCTATTCTTCAAGTTTATGATATATTCACTTTTTCTATTTAAAAAGGGTAATCCAAACAGACCATAAAAACGATTTTATAATAAGCCGACTTCAACTTCCATCACTTACGACACGAACTTATTTTGGGTGGGTTTTTTTAACAAAACCGTTTGACTCAAACTAAAGCTTCGGCATTGGATAAGGAGCGAGGTCCCTGTTGCCATCTTGCTTAGTTTATACAGAGACTGGGTTGCCAGCTTGGCTGTTCTTGATAAATAGTAGTAAATAGCACAACCTTGTGCAATGAGAGATAGAGAGAGAGAGATTTTGAACAAAAAACGAATATCTCTCTCTCTCTCTCTTACCCTCTCTCTCTCTCTCTTGCCCTCTCTCTCTCTCTCTCTCTCTCACTCTCTCTCTCTCTCTCTCTCTCTCTCTCTCTCTCTCTCTCTCTCTCCCTCTCTCTCTCTCTTCCTATTTCATCTGTCACACTGTTTGACAATCTTCTTCACCTGGCTCACTTGTACTTGTAATATCGGGTGTAAGGTAAAATTTTGAACAATTATTATTATTTATAAAATGCAGAAACTTTGCAAATAAACCGATAGACTAGATATTAATTCGATTCGAAAAGTGAAACACAAAAGGAGAATTTGCGAATACCCGGTCCAGACATAAGCGTCATGGTCTTATTTATAAAGTGCAGAATCTTTGCAAATAAACGGATAAAATAGAGATTAATTCGATTCGAAAAGTGGAACACAAAAGCAGAATTTGCGAATGCCCGGTCCAGACATAAGTGTTATGGTCTTATTTATAAAATCTAGAAACTTTGAAAATAAACGGACAAGATAGAGATTCATTCGATTCGAAAAGTGGAACACAAAAGCAGAATTTGCGAATGCCCGGTCCAGACATAAGCGTTATGGTCTTATTTATAAAGTGCAGAAACTTTGCAAATAAACGGATAAGATAGAGATTCATTCGATTCGAAAAGTGGAACACAAAGCAGAATTTGCGAATGCCCGGTCCAGACATAAGCGTTATGGTCTTATTTATAAAATGCAGAAACTTTGCAAATAAACGGATAAGATAGAGATTCATTCGATTCGAAAAGTGGAACACAAAAGCAGAATTTGCGAATGCCCGGTCCAGACATAAGCGCTATGGTCTTATTTATAAAGTGCAGAAACTTTGCAAATAAACGGATAAGATAGAGATTCATTCGATTCGAAAAGTGGAACACAAAAGCAGAATTTGCGAATGCCCGGTCCAGACATAAGCGCTATGGTCTTATTTATAAAGTGCAGAAACTTTGCAAATAAACGGATAAGATAGAGATTCATTCGATTCGAAAAGTGGAACACAAAAGCAGAATCTGCGAATGCCCGGTCCAGACATAAGCGTTATGGTCTTATTTATAAAGTGCAGAAACTTTGCAAATAAACGGATAGACTAGATGTTATTTCGATTCGAAAAGTGGAACACAAAAGGAAAATTTGCGAATACCCAGTCCAGACATAAGCGTCATAGTCCTATTTATAAAGTACAGAATCTTTGCAAATAGACGGATAAAATAGAGATTAATTCGATTCGAAAAGTGGAACACAAAAGCAGAATTTGCGAATGCCCGGTCCAGACATAAGCGCTATGGTCTTATTTATAAAGTGCAGAAACTTTGCAAATAAACGGATAAGATAGAGATTCATTCGATTCGAAAAGTGGAACACAAAAGCAGAATCTGCGAATGCCCGGTCCAGACATAAGCGTTATGGTCTTATTTATAAAGTGCAGAAACTTTGCAAATAAACGGATAGACTAGATGTTATTTCGATTCGAAAAGTGGAACACAAAAGGAAAATTTGCGAATACCCAGTCCAGACATAAGCGTCATAGTCCTATTTATAAAGTACAGAATCTTTGCAAATAGACGGATAAAATAGAGATTAATTCGATTCGAAAAGTGGAACACAAAAGCAGAATTTGCGAATGCCCGGTCCAGACATAAGCGCTATGGTCTTATTTATAAAGTGCAGAAACTTTGCAAATAAACGGATAAGATAGAGATTCATTCGATTCGAAAAGTGGAACACAAAAGCAGAATCTGCGAATGCCCGGTCCAGACATAAGCGTTATGGTCTTATTAATAAAATGCAGAAACTTTGCAAATAAACGGATAGACTAGATATTAATTCGATTCGAAAAGTGGAAACAAAAGCAGAATTTGCGAATGCCCGGTCCAGACATAAGCGCTATGGTCTTATTTATAAAGTGCAGAAACTTTGCAAATAAACGGAAAAAATAGAGATTAATTCTAATCGAACAGTGGAACACAAAGGCAGAATTTGCGAACAACCGGTCCAGACATAAGCGTTATGGTCTTATTTATAAAGTGCAGAAAATTTGCAAATAAACGGATAAGATAGAGATATATTCGATTCGAAAAGTGGAACACAAAAGCAGAATTTGTGAATACCCGGTCCAGGCATAAGCGTCATGGTCTTGTTTAAATGAAACAATGCCATTTAAAAAAATATATGGTCAATGAGTAATTAAGCTAAATATGCGGAGTTCAAATAGATAATTTGATCTGTGAATTATTTTTATAATTAGCTGTTTTTATTCTCCATCATTTAGGTTATGTGATTAAGTTTATAATTGAAATACAAACTTTATCTCACTTATCAATGTTTTGCAATAAAGGAGAGTGTGAGTGAACCTGAGCAAAGGAAATTATTTGAGAGAGTGATATTTATCATGCTTTTCAGTTTGTAGTTGAATTCTAGAATGGATTCTTTATAGTTCTCATTGATTGTATGTCAGTATGTCAGTCTTTAGGACACCGATTACCCTAATGCGGCCACAATTTACAATGTGACGGCCACAAGCCCGTTAAACACAGAGTGGGGTATTGTTGTTTGCAAGTAATGCTATGGTTTTAATAGGATATCTGTCTCCTATTAAAATACATTCCTGTGTTGGATTTTGGATTAAATTCATGTCTTCTTCGGATTTTGGGATATTTAATTTTCATGGATTGTGATTGTGATTTTCAAGACTATTAATGTAAGTAAATGCCCAAATAGATATTTTTATTCATTTATTCTTTATTTATTTTTTTTAGTTTTGTTTTGTTTTGAAGCATTTATTATAAGAAATATTGTACATATGCACTTATACACCAAAGACTATATCCTTTCAACTGCTTATTATTATTATTATTATTATTATTATTATTATTATTATTATTATTATTATTATTATTATTATTATTATTATTATTATTATTATTATTATTATTATTATTATTATTATTATTATTATTATTATTATTATTATATGATAATAATAATAATAATAATAATAATAATAATAATAATAATAATAATAATAATAATTAATAATAATAAGTGCATTGAGTGAAATCCCAATCATGGTTGCCCAAATAAAACTGGCGCTAGAATCCCGACTACCTGTCTAAACGAATGTTGTTTGTACGATACATACTAACTACACGTTCAATATCGGGGGCAGAAAATATACGTTTTGGTTTTATGAAATTAAAACAGTAGTCCCACATTGTTCTTTGATGTTATTTGTGGTTGCATTTGCTTTGAAACTTACACATTATATTGTGTTACATTGTTTACAAAATATTTCTGGTACTCGTATGCATGTGTAGTCAACGGACCACCGGTCAATCGTGTTCTTTATTATTTTATTATTAATTTTGGCTTGACATCTTACATATGTGAATTTGACAGGTTGTTATGGATGGTAATTATAACATTAAGTGATTTTTAAACATTTTTACGGCGTTTTAAATGTCTTTCTTGCATTCATTGCCGAGCACCTCCACTTTTCTGTTACTATTTTAACGATCAGCTGATTTTCTCTTGCCTCCCCTTTAATTTCGCGGACTTTTTTCAGAACGAGGCGTGGGAGTGGCTAATTGTTCCGATAGTTTAGAGCCAGTGTTACTAAGTTACCATGCGTCATTAGGAAGGAAGTGACGTTATGACTGTTGAAGACTATTGTCCCCACGACCCCCTGGAACATCACTAAAATCACTGTCTGACCCTCCCTCGTCACTCCTCGAACTAGATTCAATGTCCGTAATCTCCAATTCTGATAAAAATGTATCTCCTGAGTCACTATCATGTCTATACACATCAATCTCTTCATCTGATTCCCTAGTGGAATACAAACAAAGCCTTGGCAACGGAAAATTACGATAAAAACAATGTAAAAATCGAATTTAAATCATGAATGCACGAGAAAATGCTGTCAATAGCCGTCAGTGAGATGTATGGCAGTTCAGCAGTATAATTACTGCTCGCAGAATTAATTATTCGCCTCGATAATAGCGGTCATTGACTCGTCGCCGAAGAGCGACCGTGGCAACTCAGCGACCTTTATTTTTGGTCGCCGTGCGGCGACCGTGGCAACTAAAGAGTTAAATAAACCTGACTTGTGTGATTAACACATATACCCCAATAAATGCACACCCCTTCAGACTTCCAACCACCTTTTTACTGTTGTCATTTTTTGAAGTTTTGAACAAAAAGCTAGAAAAATGAAAATGAAACACATGAAACAAAATCATGTTTCAGTTGTTTAACTTTTACATGTAAACGCAACCTCTCTCCCCCTGGATTTTCAAGCACAGCGTGTGTTTATTTGGGCATAAACGGTAAAACCATAATAATAATAATTATTATTATTATTATTATTATTATTATTATTATATTATTATTATTATTATTATTATTATTATTATTATTATTATTATTATTATTATTATTATTATTATAGTAATAATAATAATACAGTGAAGAACATTTATCCTTTCACCCTAAAGAGGTTGATAGATTCTCCCAACCGACATCCTTAACAAAAGGAGATAACTCAGCAAATTCATCTATATAAGATTTTAATATTTTGTTGTTTTTTTTAATGTTCTTCACAACATAAAAAATTCTATTAATATTTGCAACCATAACCACAAAGCATTAAATAGCAGAAAATAATCAGTCGTGAAAATAAAAATAAATATGATACTAAGAATAGTAAATGTAACCGTCTTTAATAAAAATATATATATATAGTTTACCTTGGTCTCCAAAGCTGAGAACATCTAAAAATGTCATCACATATTTTTCCCCTGAAAAATACAATCAAATTGACATTGAAATGTTTTGGTCGCTCCAAATCTTTTCATACACTTAACTAACAGGACATTGCCCACAAATTCAAAGTTTCATATATATAGAAGAGAATATCATTTGGCAAAAATTTTAAAAATGTATTTATACTTCTCACACAATATATTTTATTTACCTTCAGTAAGGATTTGCTTCAAGAAAGATTGTTTGAAAAAACTCCATACAAGGCTTGCTAATTCCAAGTCGAGGAAAGACTGAATGAAACAAACAAAAAAAAACGAAAAGAAAAAAAAAGAAGCAAAATAAAAGGACATCCACTAATGGGATTTATTGCCAAGTTTGAATTAGTCAGTGGTATAAACTTCATAATAATAATAGTATAAACTTCACTTTCTAAAAAAAAGGTTGATGCAATTTCTATTTAAAATCAAATTATAAAAACTTATTCAATAATAAAAATGAACAGTTTGACTAAACATCTCACCTGTCCACAATGAACAATTGATATGTTATAATTTTTGTTCTTAAATAATAAAATTCTCCTTTCTCACCATCAGTTGTTTCTTTTTCTTTTGGGTCTAACTCGAGAAAAGATCAAGATGAAACCCAGATATCAGACACAAAGCCAAAAAGGATTAACCCATAGAGGCCCGGTGTTTACTAAAAAAAATTCCCCTGAGACCCAGTGTAAGGGGCATAACTCTTAACAAAAAAATACCAACACAAAGTTAAAAAATTATTAAACGAGAACCAAATGACATAAAATTATAATTTTAATTCCTTTTTATAGCCAGATAAATTTGCTTTCGAATGATATATAACATGACATGTTTTGATTTCAATAAATTGGGAAAAAAATATTTTAAAAAAAAACTCGTTCCCCGCACCCCCATTCCCGTCATTTTCGTCAATCTCGGACTCCGATTCAGTGTCCGAATCACCTTGATCGGGTGCTAACGCCTTGTCTTGTCCATCCCCACCATCGTTGACATCTTCTCTTTCTAGTTCGATATCGCTTTCATTTCCAAAATCCTCTTCATCGTCCACACCACTCTCCAAAACATCATTTCTAGCGCCACGCAACGTACGGGAATGCCATTTTTCTGAATTCGATTACTCACTTGTTATCAACGATATAAACGTGCGGTAAAAACGAAACGGAAATAGAACGATCGCATTACGTTTACGATGTTTCCGGTTTAGAATAAAACGAAGTGATTCGTTGCAATAACAAAGTAAACATGATCCGTTTTTTCTCGGGGGCCGCGGGCGATGACGGGCGATGCGGGCCTCAACAGTCGCGGGTGACTCCAGGGGAAGCGGGCCTCTATGGGTTAAATTTCTTGTTCAATAAAAAAAAAATTAAAAAATGAGATACTGACAGCCAGGCTCCAGCCTCGGTTGAAAACGCAAGGCCTTATTCACTCGGTCATCTCAGTGGCCAGTCAAAGAAAGAGGCAATATTGATCAAATAATGAGTAAGTGGACATAAAATGAAAAGTGCAATAGCTTTTAAACCTGATTTCAGAGATTTAATTTCATCCACGTACAATATAATGACAACAACAAAACCAGGCTTTAAATTAGATTACTGTAAGTTTCTGTAGCCAAAGTAAAAAGAGGGGATTATAGATGTGATAGAAAAAGAATTCTGCGGTCTTAAGATTTTCAGAATAAGTAGAAGTTTCCAGTAATTTGGTAATAAAGTTTTTGATAGACAAAGAAATTTCATAATCCTACTAGCAAATTAATTTTAATCTGCTGCCAATTTTTAACATATTACAAATTAGGGAGTCTGTTAAAAATCCCATTCCATGTCATCTCATGCCATCTTCTTCTTTTTCAAATAAATCCCACTGACTCAATCCGACTGGGTATTAATGTAGACGTGCAGATCCAAACAAAAAAGAAATACATTATGTACTTTCCTGATAGTTTCTAATGTGACGTTAACAATATTGCTAAAATGTGTGACACCAGCAGAGAAGTTTTTCCATAAGCGGAACTTATTTGGACAATATGAGGAAAGATAACTGTAAACTTTAGATGAAGGAATTTCAAAAATTTGATAACCCGACAGCTAGTTTGTTCTTCACTCGACTTCATTTGGTATTGATCTACTGATAAAGTTGGTTTTTACCCCTGGCCGAGTACTTCATGGTGAGGTCACCATCCTAACGGTTTATGTGTGCATCTGTTTTACCACTAATGAATGAGCAGTCATCTGTAACATGTGTCACTACAGTATGGCAGTGACCAATACAAATGGATTGACATAACTAAAGCAATCACTCCTCTCTGCCCCTCAAATTAATGCCAAAAAAAAAAAAAAAATTTAATTAAATAACAAAATAAAATAATAACAACAACAATCATAATAATAATAATCATCATCATCATCATAATAACAAATGTATAATCTAGCATGTAAATTCATTTGGTTCACCCCTACATAAAACTAGTTTGAGACAGCAGGTCACAAACTGAAAATCAAACCAAAGGTCAAAGGTTCCATTTCCCCTCATGCATAAGTATGTGGCTTTTGTTTTGCTATATAATGCATATTACTTTATCTTACCTATTAAGTCAATAAAGTAACCGTAAAATGTTTAATAAAACTATAAAGCTGACTTACATCGTCAATTACTTACTTTATCAGGGCATCTCTTGGGAAATATATCTCTGATTTTTGTGAGAGGGAAATTGTCATCTTTTTTCTGGACTGTTTCAATGTATCTTGCAAAGTAAAGATGATATGAGGCTGCATAGGCAATGCTGGATATGATCTGGTAAGAACAAGGAATATTTAATGAAAAAAAACTGACTAATATGTATGATACGCCCCAAAAAATTATATGCATAGGCGATAGATTCAAATATTTTAATCATAGATGAAAATGAATAGCTGACATAATACTAAAAGTTTCTGACAATAATTTTAAAAATCCTTAAAAGTTAAGTTTGTAAAAAAAAAAAAAGTAAGCTTTTATATAGTGCAATATCTACTAAAACATGCTCAACACACTTTACAAGGGATCCCTGGCCAACAGTAACAAGTCACATGCAGAACAAGACATGACGCCTGATAGGCGATATTACAATTTTTTCTGACAGAGACAATGTTGCTAACAACCAGATACTCATTTTACACCTGAGTACGGTGAGACTGTGAGTAAAGAGCCTTTTTCCAAGGACTATGCACCGAGCAAGACTCAAACCCAGGACCTCCAGAACCGAAAGCGTGTGTCATACCACAAGACTACATAGCTAGATATCATATCCAGACGTGAGATGGATTATAGATTATAAGCATCTAAATATGATGATATTTGTTAAATGACTAATCGAATGATATAAAATCATGAAACAAAATTAAGAAATCTGATTTTTTTCATCACCACAGTTTGCACAATGTTAACAATACACATAAAATTATTTCAATACATTATAAGTTTGACTTAAGTCATCAAGGTAATTTTGTCCAAAACCCAAATGTGTTTCATTAAATTTCATAAAACTATAATTTTTGTCCAGTCTCCTTTGCCAACAATATCGTTATGAGTTTTCTAGATAATCGAAATTGCAATATAAAATTGTTATAGTTACGTACCTTTTGTTTTTAACTACAATCTTTTTATCTTGGTATGTAATAAATACAGTATGAGTATATTGTAGATTTAATTCAAAACCCCCTTTATTGAACAGGTAAATATGATTGAAAAAGTCCATTTTGAAAAGAATAAGACACTGTAAAATATGATGATGATAATGATGAGGATGGTGCACATCATTACTTTAGTAGGTTAACCTTTTTTTGCCTATAAGAAATATTGATCAAGGTAATTTATATTATCATCCACCTTTCATTAAGATCATAAAAATATTATCTGTTAAACTAAAATACAGCCTATTTTCCGAAAAATACAATAATGACAAGATCATTTTTACCTGAGCTATACAGAAATTGATCAATCCACCAGACGGATAAAGAACCATCAAAATGACAGTAAGGATACATTTGGTTCCCTGTGATATCCCAAGAATTACCACCTGTTAGAGAAGAGAAGTCAGTTAAGAGAAGTTATTAAACTGAAATTGAAAAGCTATCAACATTCAAAAACACTCAACACAGTTGTATTTAGAGTAATATTTCAGAATATCTTGTTATGATTTTCAGAGGTGACACGTAGACAAGTGGCCAATAAATTTTACCATATACATTTTTTGATTTGTTGAAAGTACTTAACAATTGTCGCACCTATTCACACCCTGTGTAATCCTTTTTTAAATATTTTTTTTGGTGTATACAAACAATGCCATAGCACATTTGAACACCACACAGCATTCATAATTCATCATGTCTACGTACTAGCTTTATATTTAACATAAAGACAATGATATCTCATTGATGTTAATATTAAATAATCAGGGAAATGCCAAGTATCCACAGCTACAAATAAAATGTGTTATGTGTAACTCTCACATAAAGTATGAATGCAGGGGAATCATCCACTAAAAAATAAGCAGTACTTGAGGCGACATATGTGGAGTTATTTGGGTTTTCGTTATTTATCTGTATAATTTCTTCTCTCATTAATTACTCACTTAAATTGTACTATCAGTCGCTAAAGGAAATGCTATGTATAACAAAAACCAACAGCATTTCATCTCATTTTTTAAACATCCCATTATGCTTAATCTCAACCCTACTTTACCCTAATTCCATCTTACTATGCTTTGATTTTCACGTAGCTATCTAAAATCAAGATTCTGTTTATCCATTGTCCAGCTTTAAAACAGCAATAAAAGACAAGCAGCATTTTCTATGCTTTGCAGATATTGCCTGTGGCCTGTGAAAGAGAGTCTATAAAGCAATGATTCCTGGTGGTTTGATTCAACACACAGTTGTTGCACAGGCTTTGTAATAATCTGAGACTCATCATTATTTTTTTTTTAATGCAATACAGAGAGAGGGTTTCAGAACAAAATTTTTGTACATCCTTTAAAAAGTAAATCCTTCTTTCATCAGGTGCAATTATTTTGAAATAATTTTTATACGCATACATTCAATTTAAAGCAACACATAAAAGTTCAATTTTGATTTTCATCGACTCAAAAAAATGTATATTCAGCAATATTTTAGATCAAAATTCCGCTGAATAAAAAATACATGATGAAATGTTTGTTTATTCCAGTATTTGATGAACAGTCATTTAATACCTTTAATTTGACAAACATGAAGGACTGTCCGACAACAAAGAGAGGTTCTGCCAACATCTCGATGGTTGATGATAGTGCAAAACAAAACACACCCAAGGAATATCCACCAATGGTGGGTTGCTCCAGCATGTAAACCCATACTATACTCAATATTGTGGCACATATCACAGCCAATGGGACTCTGTAATACATTATTAATATGGGATAATATTCTCAAATGAATATAAAACTAGTAGTATAAAATTGCTACATAACTATTGCTAATATAATATAAGCAAAATCTTCGAATATAAAATAAA
The DNA here is from genome assembly GCF_034508935.2 of Berghia stephanieae. NCBI lineage: Eukaryota > Metazoa > Mollusca > Gastropoda > Nudibranchia > Aeolidiidae > Berghia > Berghia stephanieae. The sequence goes on from NC_088360.1 coordinate 32,736,762, forward strand.
TTATCTTCCAACTTTTATTATTTATTCAAATAAAAAAGCTACACAGCTAAAAATCATAAAAACATCAAATGTTTATATTACACTTCTCAGTTTACTTTGAGACAAATAAAAGGGAACTATTATTTTCATTACCTCATAATTCAATATTTTAACACGATGTTATCTACTGCCAAGGACTTTATTTCAAAAAGAAAAAAGAAAATATATTCTATGCCTTTCATTTACTTTTGAAGTTCTATCTAACTCATCACTTTCATGATTAAAAATGTTGTTTTGGTATTGGCATAATGCAAAACTCTAAAAGTATTCCTAGCCCCTTTCTTATGAACTACAAGTGAAACGTGATGAGAGACATTAAATTTATGCTCTCACAGCTTAAAAGAGAAAATTAGAAGAAACAAGTGATTTATTTTACTCATCAGTGAGATGCAACTCAAAAACAATGCATGCACAGAATTTCTATCTCTGTGTTGTTCCCCTGAAACAGTCCTTTAAAAGAAAATGAAACGGAAAAAAAAATGATAAAATTCTAATTAAAAAATTGATAAGTATAAATCAAAAGAGTAATGGTTGTAAAAATTAACATAATCTTTTACGTGCACCACAGGATATTAATGACATGGGTCCAGTTCCTTTTCTTCTCCCCTTTGCTGAGACAGGCCCTGTCAAAAGCTTCTTTTGCCAGGAATATTGTAGTGGAGTACAAAAGCGTCAACCTGGAGATAAAACCAGTGGTAATCAATTATTTTGATGGTAACTTCTTCTACTGTGCATAAATTGGATATTTTTATTGCTGGTTCTGTGGAAAGTGTCTCCTTCCTTCTCGAAAGTCCAACATGAACTGACAGCCATGTGATTCTTCATTTGTAACCCAATTCTGAATTGGTGTATGAGGTAGAGTTTAAGTAAATACATCATGTCATCACTTGTTTTAAGTTAACATCAACCACCATTTTCAGAAAGTGCTTAGGGCTTGGATAAGCACAAAATACATGTAATCTCTCAAGTAAACATCAAATCACATTTTCATAAATCAAATTGACGTTGTTGTGTAATAATACCCCCAACACACAATGGTGAATATTCCACAAGAGCTATAAATTGTGTTCCTTGGTTATTCTAACAAGCAATGGCTGTGAGCCAGCAAACTGTTTCAGAAGATTAATTTTACACTTGACATTGGAATTGTTTTTGATTTATAGATGTAAATATAAATAAGTATCAAAATGGGATTAGCCTAATTGATATCATTTTTTTCTTCTTACCTGACATTCACTACACCAAGAAGTTCTCTAGACACGTAACGAAGAATAAATCCATTAAGAGCAAAGGTTGTGATTCTCAAACTGAACTGAAAAATAAAATCAAGTAAGTTATTCATCATCATTAAAATTGTTTCCTCTGGTAGAGTCGGATGGCAAGGGAAGGAGGAGGGGGTGGGGGGAGTGAGAGGGGAAGAGGTGTTTATGAACCCTTGTCCATCAAACATTGATTGGGTAGCTAGATCTTGAATGTCTGGTAGAATATACTTATTGATGGACTAAAATCATATCCAAAAAGTATAAAGTAATTGTTCTGTGAGTTTAACACATCTGGATAAAATTAAAGGTCTTTGGGCTGAATGGCTCCAAACAATTCATTATTTACGCCATGACTTTGTTGTCAATGGTTCTCTGTATGTAAAGTACTTTCATGTGACTGGCATTCATCCCAGTTTCTGTAGTGTTAAATGGACATAAATTATTTAATTTCCTGTTACCCTTTGGTAAATAATAACAATAATAATAATAATAATAATAATAATAATAATAATAATAATAATAATAATAATAATAATAATAATAATAATACTTTATTGCATCCCAAAAAGGAAATTTTTTGTACAGACGTGTTATAATTTACACAATAAGATAATATAAAGGAAGTAGGGTGTAGGTATATATAAAAAGGAGCAGCTCCACAACCAGAGCCACGCTTTATAATATGAATAATTTCAACACTGTAAAATAGTTAAAATAGATAAAACTGTAACTATACATTGAAAATTGAAAATACTGCAAAACAGAGAAATTAATAAATTAATATTTACATTATTTGAAAGTAAAAATGGGAAATAATTATATAAAATGATTATTGCTTGTTGTTATAAAGCCTAATACTAGACGCAAAAGATTTTCGGTGTCTCTCTATTTTTGTTGAAATAGAGAAAGGGCGACAACTTCTTCATGACATAATAATTGATGGTCATAGTGGATGATTCTGGTCATTTAATATTTTAGTTATTTTACTAATACAAAATTTCTCGTATAAAAGATCTCCATCGTTAACATCATTTATATAGCATTTAATGGATTTTTTAATATTTGAATTTATTTTGTTCCTTTCCACTGCTAAGCAATTGCCTCCCCAAGCTGTTATACAAAATGACAAGACACTAATCATTATTGACACCATATCTAACAGACCCTGTTATATTGACAAAGAGTCCAAAAAAAAAAACTTCACTGCGACAGGGACCAAAACTGTGTATCTGCAAACTAAGCCTTAGTTATCAGGACCTCTCGTCAATGATTCTATGGCTGAAAAAAAATTAGTAAATTTCTGGTAGTTTGGGTTGGAAAAATGAAAATTGAAATGTAGAAGTTATTTATGTGTGTTTGACATTTCTTTTTTCCAATTTTGAATTTGTTGGTCTCGAGAAATCACAAAACAACTAAAAATATGAGGATATTTAATTGCTTCTAAAATAAATATGAGCACGCTTTTGTAATACATAGTGTGTTGTTACATAATATTCCATACACACAGCACAAGTAACAACTTGAACAAACTTTGTTATAAGGAAATAGATTACCTGCAAAATCATATTGTAGGATACTGCCCGAGCAGTTGATGCCAAAGCAGCAGTCCTCTTCATTGTGATTTGCTAGTGGCTACTTCATGACATCAAATGGAATTTCAAATTAAATGTGGCAAAACAAGGTGCTGCAGGATTCAAACCAAAACAAACAAAAAAAAGTATTATTATAAAATTTAGCTCTCTTTCTTAACTTGGCAAAACAGCTGACTTACAAACTAGGCAGTCTCACTTAATTTCCAAAGATGTCAAATCCTTTAGAAAACAGTTTCATTACGTTTATTGAAAAAATAAACTAAAAAAAAAAAAGCTATCTAGGTCTCTGTGATACTAAGCTGCTAGAAGATGTGGACTGTAAAAAGTAATTAACAAAAATGAATAATATAAAAGCTTCAAAAAAAGAACAAAATACCAAACACAAAACGTTTTGGGCTCAAAACCCCTCTTCAGCCACTGTCACGAAATGTTATAATGAATGTTTCCTTAAGTTTATTGTGTACGCTAGTCCTAATGTTATTCTTAGTTCGTAATGTCCCGATGTGATGATCATATTCTCTGTAATAGATATAGGGACTGATCTTGGTATTGCGTAGGACCGTTTTTGTTGTTTTAGTTTATGATCGGAAATGTCATAGGTCATGGATTTTCCCGTTGAGTCATTTCCTGGCACATAAAGAGAGACCATTCTCTTAAGTATTTCTTTTCTTTTAAAATTCTATGTCTTGGTTTTTGTAAAACTTTCATCCTCCCCATTCACCAGTTGGCCGTCCGACGATTCGGACGTATTTTATTCTCTATGCAAAGTTCAGCCGATGCTGTTTTGCAAGAGTTTTACTTCAGTTTATGAAAGTCAATTGTGATTTTAATTGTTACAGGCCTTGTGGTTGGTGGAATTATTCATTTGATTCAATCTTTCTGCTTATATTATGAGTTTATTAATACTAGTGATTTTCTGATTCAATAATATGTGCCAAGCATGTGGGGCAGTGACCACGTGTGTTGAGAAGTTTATAGTGTTGTGATATGTGTAATGGTGATCTAGTTTAAGTATTGCTTCTTTTGTTTTTCTATGGTTAATTATATATTGTTTTCTTTCCCATTCTAGTGGGCCTGTTGATTTGGGGCCAAAGCCAAAGAAACTATTTAATGAAGTAACTCTAACCCTGTTGATTTTGGGTCGTCTTATTAATTTGTAGCCAAAGCCAGAACATTTTAATAAAAAGCCTTATCCTTGGCCGATGCCAGCAAAATCATATCCATCTGTGTATATTGGTCATATCCGGCCAAAGCCGTGGACATTTTAGTATTATTGTTCTAAGGCCGATGCCTTGGATTCCAAGAACACTCTTTGAGTTTGGACATTACAAGTCGTGACATTATAGAGAAAGGACGACAGACTGCCTCATCTCGACTAAGGGAAGAAGCCCTGACGTACCTGTGACGGACAGATCATATTTTTGTTCTATGTGTTCTGTAAAGGTAAGGGGCCCCACCTTCTTGTGAAATCTGTTTGTGACTTGTATGTATACCTATTCATTGTTCCACGTTCATTGTTACTGTCTAGTGAATTGAGTGATCGTCATTACATGTGCGAATGAGAGACAGAGTGTGTGTGAGAGTAATTTGCATTAATAAATATGAAATATGAAAATTTATTCATCACTCTTTGATTGTTGGTTTGTTGGGTTGGTCAATTTGTTGGACGTTAGCAACCCTTTAAGGCCATTGACTGGGACAGAGGTTCTGCAGACCACCGACTCACTCTTTGGCATTGTCACTTTGTGACAGCCACCAACAAAAAAAAAACAATGAAACAAAAATGCATATTCCTAAAAGAAAAAAAAAACAGATCAAGCAGAGAAATATTCCACACGTCCTTTCTGCATAAAACTTTGAATAGTAAACAAAAAGAAAAATTTTCTAGGTTGTTAAGGACTGCCAAATTGAGTGGAATATTATATAAAACATAAAATTTGGTGGTTAAAGAAAAAAATAAATAACTGGAGTACAGTAGTAATCGGTGTCAAATTAATCCGTTGAATCCTCAACTTCTTTTTGTCTACCTTCCATTTTTTTCAAACAATACATAAAAAGAAAGCTTGAAATCTCAGCTACAGATTGCTTACTTAACTTTTCAACATAGTCACCAAACCCAACTACCACAGGGTTACCATTTGACGCACGCTGTTGGCAAAATACTGACACCCTTTTTCTCTACACCAAGATCGGACAACAGCCTTCACGTCTTTGTCGGTTTAATAGTGGTTTCCTTTGAGACACTCCCTCAATTTTGTGAATAAGAATGAAGTCTGAAGATGCTAGGTCGGCACTGCAGGGTGGATGTGGCAAGGAGAGTTATTGTGTCGGTGTTCAATTGACTGGTGTTTGCTTTTACTAAAAGTTTTAGGAGGGTTCAATTAAAGATGTATAACTTCGTTATAAAGAGGAATATCGCAGATATTTTGGTATCATTATTTTCGTTACTTACCGGGCACCTAGCCTCAGGATCTATGTACACGGTAACATTTATACACAGTAACCTTGAATCTCACCTTTAATGGTTAAATTGTATTGTTTGATTATTTTTTTTATAACACACATACACACACACACAGAGCAATGTATATCCATTGCTTGTATTGTAACGGCAAACCAATTACCGGAGCTACCGTGTACGTAGATCCTGAGGCTAGGTGCCCGGTTACCGTATACGTAGACACTGCCTACCTAATTTCAATTATTCATTATAACTTTTGAAATTCATCAAGGATTAGTACTGAATTTTTTTTTCATAGAAAACAAATGCATCTTCAAATCTAAACTGCTTTTGACGGTAGGCTTTAAGTTTGTTTTTGTTGTTTCTATCTAAATATATGATTGATAACTTACACTTACCTCTCTAACTCTAAGTAAACTCTCTACACTACAGTACTACAGTCAACTTCGATTCCTCCAGACTCACCCACTCACTCATATGATGATAGTTTCACACTATTCCGGGAAATCTTCACGATGAATATAGTTTCAAAACCAACTTCCCTGGCATTATGTTTTATCTACATACTAACATGTAAAAAAAACCTTCATAAATTATTTTTAAATATTATTGCACTCACTTGAGACTGAGGCCGACTGGAAATTTAATACTGAAGACGACATACGTCAAAACTTGCTACAAAAATTGCACAAAGAAGTTGTAATGTAGCTTTAGCAGTTTTTAAGTTTTGTACTGATAAAAAGAAATCGCAATTTCTCTCTCACGCCCGTCTCCGACGGGACGATGAGAAATACCTTTCACAAAGACATAACACCCGACCAACTGTTGAGCAATACTTCGCATAAAGGTCGGCGGACAAGACATGTCACGAAATCCCACTGGTCACCCATCGATTACGCACGTATTCGCCATTCCTGCATTATGTTCGCTGGAAGGGGGGGGGGGGGGGGGGGGGGGGGGGGGGGGGGGGGGGGGGGGGGCGCTTTGAATGTATTAATGTGAAATATCACTGAATGTAATGTAAACTTCTTCAACACCAGTTTGCATGTAAGTTTTGTGCAGTACAACATTTCAAGGGAACCGCAGTTTTCAAATACAAGAGAAGGATAATTAAGATGACATAAACAGTTATTAATTTTACCTCTCCCCTCTGAGTTCCTGTTTGTAAGCCATACGATATGAAGTGAATAGAAAAGTGCCAGAAGACAATAGAGAATAAAATTTTTTTTTTTTTTTCGCGGCGGTGGTGGGGTTTGAACCTGCGACCTTATTGGTACGACAACTCCGCCTGGCAGGTGAGAGCGTGGCTCTACCGTGTGAGCTATCCACGAACACAAAAATATTCGTTTCAAACTCAAAGTCATTACTAGATCCCTCTCTCACCCACTTCTTGAGACCACCGATTCATTCGTACACCACCATCGCGAATAATTTTGACCAGCAGTTAAGCTTAATAGCCAATATTCTCAACACAAACATATAACATAGAAACGATTGAGACATCGAGTATGCTCCGGTGTATGGGTGAATTTTTAATTCAGAAAAGTGAGTGGAGCAGGCACTTATGTTGGTAACAACAAGATATGAAGTGAATAGAAAAGTGCCAGAAGACAATAGAGAATAAAATTTTTTTTTTTTTTTTTTTTTTTTTTCGCGGCGGTGGTGGGGTTTGAACCTGCGACCTTATTGGTACGACAACTCCGCCTGGCAGGTGAGAGCGTGGCTCTACCGTGTGAGCTATCCACGAACACAAAAATATTCGTTTCAAACTCAAAGTCATTACTAGATCCCTCTCTCACCCACTTCTTGAGACCACCGATTCATTCGTACACCACCATCGCGAATAATTTTGACCAGCAGTTAAGCTTAATAGCCAATATTCTCAACACAAACATATAACATAGAAACGATTGAGACATCGAGTATGCTCCGGTGTATGGGGTGAATTTTTAATTCAGAAAAGTGAGTGGAGCAGGCACTTATGTTGGTAACAACAAGATATGAAGTGAATAGAAAAGTGCCAGAAGACAATAGAGAATAAAATTTTTTTTTTTTTTTTTCGCGGCGGTGGTGGGTTTGAACCTGCGACCTTATTGGTACGACAACTCCGCCTGGCAGGTGAGAGCGTGGCTCTACCGTGTGAGCTATCCACGAACACAAAAATATTCGTTTCAAACTCAAAGTCATTACTAGATCCCTCTCTCACCCACTTCTTGAGACCACCGATTCATTCGTACACCACCATCGCGAATAATTTTGACCAGCAGTTAAGCTTAATAGCCAATATTCTCAACACAAACATATAACATAGAAACGATTGAGACATCGAGTATGCTCCGGTGTATGGGGTGAATTTTTAATTCAGAAAAGTGAGTGGAGCAGGCACTTATGTTGGTAACAACAAGATATGAAGTGAATAGAAAAGTGCCAGAAGACAATAGAGAATAAAATTTTTTTTTTTTTTTTTTTTTTTTTTTTTTCGCGGCGGTGGTGGGGTTTGAACCTGCGACCTTATTGGTACGACAACTCCGCCTGGCAGGTGAGAGCGTGGCTCTACCGTGTGAGCTATCCACGAACACAAAAATATTCGTTTCAAACTCAAAGTCATTACTAGATCCCTCTCTCACCCACTTCTTGAGACCACCGATTCATTCGTACACCACCATCGCGAATAATTTTGACCAGCAGTTAAGCTTAATAGCCAATATTCTCAACACAAACATATAACATAGAAACGATTGAGACATCGAGTATGCTCCGGTGTATGGGGTGAATTTTTAATTCAGAAAAGTGAGTGGAGCAGGCACTTATGTTGGTAACAACAAGATATGAAGTGAATAGAAAAGTGCCAGAAGACAATAGAGAATAAAATTTTTTTTTTTCGCGGCGGTGGTGGGGTTTGAACCTGCGACCTTATTGGTACGACAACTCCGCCTGGCAGGTGAGAGCGTGGCTCTACCGTGTGAGCTATCCACGAACACAAAAATATTCGTTTCAAACTCAAAGTCATTACTAGATCCCTCTCTCACCCACTTCTTGAGACCACCGATTCATTCGTACACCACCATCGCGAATAATTTTGACCAGCAGTTAAGCTTAATAGCCAATATTCTCAACACAAACATATAACATAGAAACGATTGAGACATCGAGTATGCTCCGGTGTATGGGTGAATTTTTAATTCAGAAAAGTGAGTGGAGCAGGCACTTATGTTGGTAACAACAAGATATGAAGTGAATAGAAAAGTGCCAGAAGACAATAGAGAATAAAATTTTATTCTCTATTGTCTTCTGGCACTTTTCTATTCACTTCATATCTTGTTGTTACCAACATAAGTGCCTGCTCCACTCACTTTTCTGAATTAAAAATTCACCCCATACACCGGAGCATACTCGATGTCTCAATCGTTTCTATGTTATATGTTTGTGTTGAGAATATTGGCTATTAAGCTTAACTGCTGGTCAAAATTATTCGCGATGGTGGTGTACGAATGAATCGGTGGTCTCAAGAAGTGGGTGAGAGAGGGATCTAGTAATGACTTTGAGTTTGAAACGAATATTTTTGTGTTCGTGGATAGCTCACACGGTAGAGCCACGCTCTCACCTGCCAGGCGGAGTTGTCGTACCAATAAGGTCGCAGGTTCAAACCCCACCACCGCCGCGGAAAAAAAAAATTTTATTCTCTATTGTCTTCTGGCACTTTTCTATTCACTTCATATCTTGTTGTTACCAACATAAGTGCCTGCTCCACTCACTTTTCTGAATTAAAAATTCACCCCATACACCGGAGCATACTCGATGTCTCAATCGTTTCTATGTTATATGTTTGTGTTGAGAATATTGGCTATTAAGCTTAACTGCTGGTCAAAATTATTCGCGATGGTGGTGTACGAATGAATCGGTGGTCTCAAGAAGTGGGTGAGAGAGGGATCTAGTAATGACTTTGAGTTTGAAACGAATATTTTTGTGTTCGTGGATAGCTCACACGGTAGAGCCACGCTCTCACCTGCCAGGCGGAGTTGTCGTACCAATAAGGTCGCAGGTTCAAACCCCACCACCGCCGCGAAAAAAAAAAAAATTTTATTCTCTATTGTCTTCTGGCACTTTTCTATTCACTTCATATCTTGTTGTTACCAACATAAGTGCCTGCTCCATCCACTTTTCTGAATTAAAAATTCACCCCATACACCGGAGCATACTCGATGTCTCAATCGTTTCTATGTTATATGTTTGTGTTGAGAATATTGGCTATTAAGCTTAACTGCTGGTCAAAATTATTCGCGATGGTGGTGTACGAATGAATCGGTGGTCTCAAGAAGTGGGTGAGAGAGGGATCTAGTAATGACTTTGAGTTTGAAACGAATATTTTTGTGTTCGTGGATAGCTCACACGGTAGAGCCACGCTCTCACCTGCCAGGCGGAGTTGTCGTACCAATAAGGTCGCAGGTTCAAACCCCACCACCGCCGCGAAAAAAAAAAAAAAATTTTATTCTCTATTGTCTTCTGGCACTTTTCTATTCACTTCATATCTTGTTGTTACCAACATAAGTGCCTGCTCCACTCACTTTTCTGAATTAAAAATTCACCCCATACACCGGAGCATACTCGATGTCTCAATCGTTTCTATGTTATATGTTTGTGTTGAGAATATTGGCTATTAAGCTTAACTGCTGGTCAAAATTATTCGCGATGGTGGTGTACGAATGAATCGGTGGTCTCAAGAAGTGGGTGAGAGAGGGATCTAGTAATGACTTTGAGTTTGAAACGAATATTTTTGTGTTCGTGGATAGCTCACACGGTAGAGCCACGCTCTCACCTGCCAGGCGGAGTTGTCGTACCAATAAGGTCGCAGGTTCAAACCCCACCACCGCCGCGAAAAAAAAAAATTTTATTCTCTATTGTCTTCTGGCACTTTTCTATTCACTTCATATCTTGTTGTTACCAACATAAGTGCCTGCTCCACTCACTTTTCTGAATTAAAAATTCACCCCATACACCGGAGCATACTCGATGTCTCAATCGTTTCTATGTTATATGTTTGTGTTGAGAATATTGGCTATTAAGCTTAACTGCTGGTCAAAATTATTCGCGATGGTGGTGTACGAATGAATCGGTGGTCTCAAGAAGTGGGTGAGAGAGGGATCTAGTAATGACTTTGAGTTTGAAACGAATATTTTTGTGTTCGTGGATAGCTCACACGGTAGAGCCACGCTCTCACCTGCCAGGCGGAGTTGTCGTACCAATAAGGTCGCAGGTTCAAACCCCACCACCGCCGCGAAAAAAAAATTTTATTCTCTATTGTCTTCTGGCACTTTTCTATTCACTTCATATCTTGTTGTTACCAACATAAGTGCCTGCTCCACTCACTTTTCTGAATTAAAAATTCACCCCATACACCGGAGCATACTCGATGTCTCAATCGTTTCTATGTTATATGTTTGTGTTGAGAATATTGGCTATTAAGCTTAACTGCTGGTCAAAATTATTCGCGATGGTGGTGTACGAATGAATCGGTGGTCTCAAGAAGTGGGTGAGAGAGGGATCTAGTAATGACTTTGAGTTTGAAACGAATATTTTTGTGTTCGTGGATAGCTCACACGGTAGAGCCACGCTCTCACCTGCCAGGCGGAGTTGTCGTACCAATAAGGTCGCAGGTTCAAACCCCACCACCGCCGCGAAAAAAAAATTTTATTCTCTATTGTCTTCTGGCACTTTTCTGTTTGTAAGCCATACTGCTATTTGCCATATGCCATGAAAAATAAGTCCGCGTTTCGCCTCTCTGGAGGAATACTTGTAAATTTTCCTCTGTGACAAATGTGCATGTTTAATCCATATTTTTCATTAGTTTTTATGAATGTAGAATTCACAACGGGAAGCTACGCCTTTGGCTCTCAAATATTAAATTGTAACAATTGTTTATGTCAAGTGTGTACAAAGTGTACATTTTGCTGTGTCATTTTGAACTCAAGATGGCAATATTAGTGAGTAACGCACATGAATTTCGTGAAATGGAAACCCCTAATCAAGCATGTTCGGGTAGTCGACAAATGGAACCGCCTGCCTGCAACAGTTGTTGACGTCCCTTCATTGCAGGCATTCAAGTGCCGTCTTGATGCTCATTGTGAAACAGAAAATACTGTTTGCAAAGTTAAATTCAGACACCTTCCACTATGTGGCATGCCCAGTTTTGAGAGATGTGACTTATTTACGTTCACGAATGCACAAGAGCAGATAAAAGGCTGTAAAAGTCTACATAAATCTGGACTTATATCATATCATATCATCATGTGAGCGAGTTTAGCGATCGATTTTCACAACAGAATTCACAGTGTATAACATCGTATTGCAAAACATCAAAATGTTTACTCATCCCAGACCCTTCGTTTTGTATATAACGCAAAGAAGAAAAATTCTAAAGTATGATACTGTAGCCGAAAAAACGGCTTAATGTAACTAACAATTCGAGTGTTCGAGCCAATTACCATTAAAATCCATCTGAGGGTTATGAAGATATCCACGTCAACGCGTGCACACGGGTTGTGGAACGGACTACAGTATAGAGTGTCCAGCGAATTAGGCTTTCAGTGCCTTTGTTGATCTTGGGTGTGGATAATTCTTTGCAGTTATCTCAGTTTGATTGGGGGGGGGGGGGCGGCTCAACTAAGCTGAACCTGTAGTTTAAACAGAGGCAGTCAAATTGCCTCTTTAAGTTGTTTAGGTCTGGAGCTTCCGCAACTGAGATTGGAATGTTGTTCCATCGATCAATTACTCTCAGGCTAAATAAATATCTGACAGACGTGTTACACCTGACTTTGTTCACTTTATATATATAGGTCTCTGGTGTTTCTGTCAGCAAACACAAATAATACCTTCTGGACATCGTACAGGTCGTGCGTTTAAATGAAAATGTTTCTGTCATGTCGCCCTGATACACCTATATGCCATACTGGGGATTCCGATCATTTTCAGTCGTTCTTCATAGTATGTCTTTTATGCCTGGTATTACATTTGTTGCCCTGCTGCGGAGCACACCTTCTAACAGCTTATTGTCCTTTTCATATCTGGGTGACCATGCTGAGTTGCTAAAGTTGGAAGAGACAGATAAAGGGTTGTGTGTGAGAGAGAGAGAGAGAGAGAGAGAGAGAGAGAGAGAGAGAGAGAGAGAGAGAGAGAGAGAGAGCAGGGAAAGTGTATGTGGGTGTTTGTGTGTGTACACTTGGTTGGGGGTGTTTTTGTTGTTTTTTGGGGGGTGAGGATGAGGATTATTCGACGTGTAGCCTACTGAACACCTAGGACTTGTTTATTTGCTTGTGTTTTCGAATTTATTTTTTTAAAAGCCGTGTGCACTGATACTGATAATTGTGCTTGGAATTTTGAAGAAAATAATGGACTAAAATGAATATATAGCGCATTGCGAGGCTATTTTTACAACCTCGTCCAACCTTTGCGTTTAGGCCACCAACCACTGTACCATCACGCTTTGGAGTCTCTTGTACTGTTTGATTTAGCTTATCATTTTAAAGTAAAAGCTCTATTTCTCGTCCTCTTTTGGGTCATAACAAACAATTACTGCATATTTTGAGTTGAACCTTGCCTTGAGCAATCGTTCGCCCATTGAGTATTTATTACTTTTAAAAAATAATAATAGACGTGCGACGCCGTTTTAATGTAAAAATAGCCCCAGAACCATATTTGCGGGACTGTAAAAATAGCTACAGACGTTAGCCGAAAGAGTGAGTGATGCTCGGAATGGTTTGGTATTTTTCAATTTTCAAACTGTATTTTTGGATTTTTTTGATTTGGCCGTTTGGCGTTTGGTCTTTTTCACAAAGTTCATCTGGAAAATAAGGTGGAAAACGAAAAACTCGGAAAAACGAAACTAGGAAAACCGCAACCGTTGATTGTAGTGCTGGGTCGAGTTTGAAACGATCAAATCGAGCGGGTTTTCGATCGAGTCCTCTAAAATCGAGTCGGTTTCGGGCGGGTTTCGAGTCAGTGACGTCATCGAGCAGTGATTCGTTTGAAAAAAAAAAACACGAGCAACTCGTTTGCCACAGGAAACTTCACATACCCCTCCCTCTCTTATGTCTGTGGCTGGCTTGACTGCAGCTGGTTATGATGGGGGCTGCCAGATGGCCAAGTTCAAAATTGGTTACTAAGAAACGCTTTTCTATTATTATTCATTTAAAAAAAAATATTTTATTTTAAAAAAATGAAAAGATAAGTTTATCCAACTGTAGTCGATTGTTTTGTTAATCAAAACAAATGAGTTTTTCAAGGGAGTCAGAATGCTTGTGGTGTTTGGCTATTTGGGGTCTATTTGACTACTTGGGCAAGAAGAAATCTGGCTGTCTGGCAGCCTTGATTATGATCGTTCGTCGCATCACACACACATACACACACACACACACACACACACACACGCCATCAAACAGTTGTTGATGGTGAAGGGTTGAGACCCCCCCCCCCCCCTCCCACCACCATCATCCCGCTGTCACCTTAACATTTCATATTTATGTCGCGCCAAAAGTTGTCGGCCGCCCCCACCTCCCATAATTTGTCACTGGTCGTCATCGCCTCTTGTGTGTGCGGGAAAGGTCGTGCCTTTCATTTCATTATTTGAAAAATAAATGAACAAGAATGGTGTGTTTTTATTAGGTAGGTAGATAATAATAATATTTAGCAGGTTCCACACCCAGACACACACGGATTGCCCGGACACGATGATAACGATGCCGACGACAATGGATGACGATGATGATGATGATGATGATTATCGTGTTTCTGTTTAAAAAATGAAATACTTTAGCAGGTTCCACCCCCACCCCCCACACGGATAGACCGGACCCGAAGATGATGATTGTGGTTTTGCTGGCTGTTACGGCTGTGATGAGGATGATGATAATGATGATGATGATGATGACGATGGCGCAGATGGTGATTATTTGTTCGGTCGCTCAGTGGTACGGTGTCTCTTGTCACAAAATCAAGCCTTATCAATGGCCGGATGAGTGACAGTGATTGTTGAAAATTGTGATCCAGACGTTAAGTCCGTGTGTCAGGCACTTGACTCAGGTGTGAATGTATTCTTATCTTATAAGCAATGACGGGTATTGTAAAGAGCTTTAATACAAAAAGACTCCAAACAGCGATCGGTACCTACTGTACGAAATGGATGTATGGTCGATATGGCGTGCCGGAGGAATAAATTAAATAAAATATTGTGAAGTTCATTGAGCATGGTAAATCCTTGGAAATGCGCTTTGAACTAATACACCTGCTAGACAACTCCGATTCCAATATAAACGACTGATTAATATTCCCATATATAAACTATAGTTAGCTGAAAATCTTTCTTTGTCGGGACTCCAAAAGTATGGAACGAATTAGACAAAGAAATCAAAGGGTCTTTTAGGAGCACTGATTGATTTTAGATTGATTATTACATTGAAATGTGTTGATATTTATTTTATCCATTATTATTAGGGTGGTGGTGATGATGATGATCCCGCTGATATGATGGTGATGATAAATAAATTAAACATAATTCCCTTTATTCATCCCATAGGGGAGATTCGTCTTTTGGGTCTATTCTAAGGGAAGACTGGAATAACCCAAGCGATAGCCGCAGTGCAGCGCCGCAAATTTAGTTAGGGCAAGGTGACTTGCTCAAGACCACTCAGCGGCGGGTGATCGAACTCGGTACCTTTCGGGTGCCAACCAAAGACCGTACCGCTGCCCCTGATGATGATGATGATGATGATGTTGATGGGAACTAACAAAGAATACACAGGCATCTAAAATTGAAACATTCCATATTCAAAGCTAATGTTTTACTTTAAAAAATTGAGCTTTACAATATCCACTAAATGTGATCAAAGCGCTTTGTAAAGGGGTCCCCGGTCAACAGCAACATTTGATATGTAGGACGGGACATGCCGCCTGTTAGGCGATATTACAATTTTTCAGACAAAGACAACGCTGTTAACGGCCAGGTACTCATTTTACACCTGAGTACGGTGAGAGAATGTGAGTAAAAAGCCTTGTCCAAAGACTCAACTATGCACCGAGCGCGAGGCTCGAACCCAGGACTTTCCGATCCCAAAGCGGGTGTCATACCACTAGACCATTATAGTGCACGAGACCCATGGTCGACTAGAGTACTACCTATAGTTACGTCATGACTAGACCACATAGCCGCACTACTGTAGGAGTGTTCATTGATAGAGGGATGCGTGTGTGTCATAGAAATAGCCTTAGTGTGTGTGTGTGTGTGTGTGTGTGTGTATGTGTGTGTGTGTGATAGTCAAACTTTAGTAGGTTTAATGAAGTCTTGTCACACACGCGTGATACACCTATACGAATTTCCCTGCCACTGCCACCCAGACACACTAACATCTGACAAGGAGTGAGGGCTGTGGAAGAACCACAGACTACCGTGTGCAAACATTGGCGATTGGTATCGGATGGCAAACTGTGATCGTTTGAATTTGAAATGATTCGAAACACTCGTTACCCCTCCGCTCGCTCGAATCCTGATCGTCTCAAGCTCGTCTCACGTGTCAAGATCGTCTCAAGCTCACAACCCGCCTGATCGTTTTACGATCGAGTAATCGTTTTACTAACTCGCTCTTCCGGCATTGAGATCGAGCACTGACTCGTGGCTTGGCGCTCGATCGTCGATCGAGTAAAAGCGATCAAATAACCCAACACTAAGTTGATTGTAATGTTGACGGTTGACGTCTATGTCCAAATCAATCAAAATTGTGAAAGATGTTGGGGGGAACTTAATGTGTTGCCCAGAGTTAGAGCTTTTTGTCATGTTTACTTTAAAAATGATATAGATAGTTCGCACATCAATCAAGTGAGACTTAAACTTTATCTCTAAGTCTAAGAAGACCAGTTTCAGTTTCAGTTTTCTTCAGTATCAGAATCAGTCTGTTAAAAAGGCCGATTTTTAGATTATTTTTTGTACCGCCTTCAAGTAGACTTTAACTTTATTTATGACCATGGTAAACTCTAATCAACTAATAGATTCATGGGTCGTTGAATATCTTGCCCACACGTGTGTGAAAGGATATTTCGAAGATGGATGCAACAGTTTGCAACTGAGGAGAAATCATGTTCTAAGTATGTTTTCTCTTTTACTTTTCTTACTCTTACCCTTACTCTTACTTTTTACTTTCACTTTAGTAATAAAAAAATTCAAATTGGTTTGATCTCCCTGACGTTGGCTTTGTTATTTTAACTAAGAGATTTTGTGACACAATCCTGTCAGAGAGCGAGAGGAGAGTTTTTCCCTCTACTAAGTCTAAACTCGTTTACTTTGTTGACTTTTAAATTTTAAATGCGTTTTTCTCAAAACTGCAAATTTTCGTCACTTAGAAACCAATCTTCTTCAAACTTTCTACAAATGAGTGTCATACAAATACGCAGGTCCTCCAGGAGCCGGATTTTTGAAAAGAAAAGAATGTTTTTTATGAGTAATTTGAAATTATGTAACTTTTTTCAAGGGGAATAATCAACTTTGAACTTAATTTTTAAAGTTTTTAATTAAAAAATAAAAAATTGGGCTTCTAGAGCCTCTTTATTTTCCTTTTTTCTTACCTGTGGCCAAAATATTATGGCAATCGGTTGATAAACAAAAAAGCCTTTGACTTTTTAAGAGTTGTTGTTTATTTTCCTATATGGCGTCGTTTCCATAGCAACGGGCAACTGTTTTCGTAAAAAAATTATATGCAATCATCCTGCCCAAACATATACATTATGGCTGTGCATAGAAGTTTAGGATATTTCATCAAATAAAAAAAATGACCCTTTAGTTTTAGTGTCGCTCCCCCCCCCCCCCCCCCCCCCCCCACCCCCTTAACTTCCCTGTCTCAATGTGTCAAGATTTATCACTAATAGAACTTCTTATAATAATTATTAAGACCTTTAGAATGTGAATACAGCTGATAACAAATATATCTAAATACATGGGAAACAAACTTGAAGACTTGATGACAAAATTAAATAAAATGAAAGCATTTGGTATTATTAAAATATCGATATTATTATTATTGGATTTTACAAAGAAAAAAACCCCAATAAAATGCCCATACAAAAAGTTGGAAAGTATGTATTAAAAATAAAACAGTAAATGATAGTACTGAAAACATGATGGACTAAATTTAAAATACAGTGTGGTGACTGCCTAAATCCCCAACGCCTTCATGCCCATTTTGCCTAAGTGTCCACTTTCTCTGCAAAACAAGTTTTGTTCTGTAAAACACAACTCTAAATGCCCACTTTAAAAACCATAGCAGGAATCATGGACAGAAACAAAACTAAATTTTATGGATAAATGACAAAAATATCTGACCTGTTACATATTACACTTATGTAGAAAAAGAGGGCAATTATGGATTTATGCTGAGTTCTCATGACGAGTGAAATCAAGTAAGAATACTGTTTGATACAATACTCTATCATAACTGAATGGCTGCATCATAAGATTAAAGAGTAGTAAGCCTTTCACTAAAACTAAAAAAGAAATTACAGTCAGAAATTAAATGGTGGTGCAATTCAGTGGAATGCTTGGCTGTGCAAAGCAGTTCTTCTCGGTGTATAGATAATGTAGGGTTGTCACATCTATTGAATTATCAAGAGATATATTAACAATAATAAATAGAAGACGATAAGGTTTAGACTCCGATTTCATGGTGCTTCCTTAAAAAATAAAAACAAGGCTTGTTATTAGTAGTAGTTATTACTTTCTCTTTACTCTCTTACTGCCCCTCAAGTAAGTGTGTTATGTTATGTTTTTAACTTAATTTTTTTTTTTTTTTCAGTTTTAACATCATTTCTGAATGAAGAAAGGGATAGTCTTAGTTGCCGAGAATATGTTTGTCTTTTATTTCTTCATTTGCTTTGCATGGAAGAGGATTTGGCCAGAGATGATAGTCAGACCCACTCTGATTACATTGGCACTGATGACTTCAGAGAGTCTATGCCAAAGCATATAGCTTTCGCTTCACGAGATTCCAAAAGTGAAAGTACAAAGAAGCTTGCAAGTCATTGTCTGATCCAAACTTATGCTGTGGTGAGTATGTATAAATTCAAGCTGGATTTTTTTTTTAAAAACTCATTTTTACTTTGTATCAAGGCCTATTGAAAAATAGGCCATTTTTGTCTTCTCAATCAGCTTAATTATATAATATAGAGGAAATAATCCACTTTTATTGAATAATAATATGTGAGATTCATTTGAAAAAATATGAATTTGCCCCAACTTGGCCTGACCTCCAACTAATTAAGGACTTGAGCTTGCTTTTATATATCCACTAAAAGTAAGTGCTCAAAGCGCTTTACAAATCTGTCTGTGTCTTGCCTTAAAATCTGTAGAAGTAGAAGTGGCAGGTCTAAAGTATTATCTTATTCTTTATCCTTTTCTTTTAACCTGGATAAATGATTTTGATGTTTTGTTTTTGCTTGTTTATATTTGTTTTTTCTGTTTATAGTGTTTTGTTGTTTTGTTTTTGTTTTTTTGTTGTTTTTTTTGTGGGGGGGCGTGAATTTGTTATTTTATTCTTTTATTTTACACCAGTCTTGCAAAGTATAGGTCCATGCTTTCTTGCTAAGGGTTATAGTTTTTACCTTTTTATATTTTATTTCCAGGTTTTCAAGAATTGTTTGAGAAAAGATACAGACTGGCAGAAGGCTTTAAAAGATTTTCAAAGCTTTGTAGCATTGATGCCCATTGAGGAATGCCAGGTAAATGCACTGTACAATTTGAGGGAGGATTGGATTGAAGCCTCAGGAATATATTACTTATATAATATATTCCTGAGGCTTGAATCCAATCCTCCCTCAATCATATGCTTAAACTTAAAAATGGAAATGTCAAAATCAGTTATCATACTGATATGTTTTGTTATTTTTAAAATTAAGCACAGACCTGTGAGCTAGAATTTTGGATTGAAACCTTGACTCGTATCTTCTTTCTTCGTGCAGCTTTGTGGTCTAGTGGTATAGTACCTACTTGGCTATGATCAGTAAGTTCTGGGTTCGTATTGCAAATGTCATCCTGATGCTACATGTCAAGTGTTCCTTTTGGCGTGGAACTACTTGTAAAGCACTTTGACCACATTTCAGTGGGTATTGCGATGTAAAAAAGCTCCTTTTTTTAAAATGTAATTTTACAAATGAATTTGAATCTGAAAAAAATGTGTTTTCTTTAAAAGTGAAAGAAAAATCTGACTGTCTTAGTCTAAATTATCATATATGAAAATAATTTTTTTCTCTTTGAGAACAATGGCTTGGTTTCTGAAAGATTTAAGTAACCAAATCTCCTGTTTAACCTGAAAAAAAAATTACTGTTTGAAGAAAAACTTTGTGGGTTATAGGCAACTTCAGTCAAATTCCGGTGAGATCTTATGGGTCCAAGGAAAGCCGCCACCACTTCCAGTGTCATCACAACCACCACAGCACCATCTTCACTGCCACCTCAATTCCTACCTCCATTCCATCATCATTATTATTATCACTACTACCACTGCTTTTGCTAGACAAAATCTATACAGGGCTGCCATATGGTTTTTATATCAATCATATTGCTCAGTCTGTGGTGGACTAAGAACAATGTTTACAACAACAAGTTTGGGTCTCTCATATATGTGTAAAATATTGCAATAGGGGATTTGAAACTCATCTTCCGTTAATTGCAACTTCAGTTAATCGCAACATTTTTGCTGATCCCAAGGTGTTTCAAACACCACCACGACTAACCTTACTTCAACCACCACGCCAAAATCATCATTTCCACTACTATAACCACCACAACATCATCATCATCATCATCACCACCTCAACTGTAACTACTACCACTATATCCATATCATCATTACTGCAACCATTACTACAGCCATTACCACCACATCATCATCATCACTACCACTACTGCATCATCATTGTCACCAACACCACCATTCACTTAACTTTCTCATATTTACATTGTATATATCAATATGAGGTTTTGGAGCTTTTGTTAAATAGAAGAAAAATGAGATTTGGTTTGGATTTTGTCACATTCTGTTTACATGTTGCATAGTCCTAAGTAGACAGCATTTTGTATGCAAAAATTCCTGTTACATCCTTTAAATATATGTATGTATGTATGACATTATTTCAATTATATATATAAATTTATTCTGCCATTGGTAACATGGATGCAGTTGACAATGATTTTGATTGATTTGGCTTAGTTTTGATTGTGAGTAAAAATAGGACAGCTAAATAAGTAAAATTTCATCCTTTTTTTTACCCTTTTTTGTATTTCAAAGTCTGTCATTTTCAGTATCATACATAAGTACAGAAGTATGATTTAGTGATCTGCACCGAGAATCACCAACCGTGATGACACGATTTAAAATTTGAGATCAACATCAAAATGAATTGCATGAGAGTTAAAATTGAAAGATATTTATGAACATTTTCATATATGTGTATATTGCTTTTCCATGAAGTTATCGTGTCCAGTGCACCTCTCAATGCTTCATTTATTCTCGCAGCAGGCCAAATGGAAACAGTTTCCATTTCATCCAGTACAAGTCATCTGTTAGGCATTTTTTTGTATTAGAACTATCCATCGCTGTTTATAGTCAGGGACCAATTCACACCTTAGTCAAATTGGGTAATTTAAGCGAAATGTTTTACCAGAGGGCACAATACCTTGGTGATAGGATTTGGATTTTTGGGGGACGGGGAGTTGTTTTGTTTGTTGTTTTTTTCAAATACTATCACCCACCTTTTCTTTGACCATGCTTGCATTGCTTGACTCTTGTTTCATGACAGTGGGCAGAATGCTTTATAACCTGAAACAAATTTTGATATTGTACAATTGCAAATAACAATCTGTATGAAATCCTTATCCTGTTTTGTTTGTGTTGCAGTCAGTGTATGACGAATGTGCCAAGATGAAAAGTGTTGAAACCAGTGATGACTTCATATCGGAATATATGGACCTGATTAGACACCTTGTGTTGACTTTGTATTCAGAATTTGATGATCCATATTTGATAAAGGCAGGGCTAATATTTATTTTGCAATGAGTTGTATCGTAATTCTTGTTTGTTGTTTTGCTTTTTTATGTGATGAGAGGGGCGGTGTTAATTTTCTTTCTTTGGTGTATTTTATTTGACTTCTAATTTTTCATGAGAGAAGTATGATGCTCCAGTTATTACTTTTAAAGAAGCCACATTTTCGATCTGACTGTCTTTTTTTTTTTTTTTTTTTTGGTGTGCTGTCTATTCTTTTATCAAATGCTCTTTTTGTTTCTTTGTTTGTTGGGGTTTTTTTTGTTTTTTGTTTTTTTTTTGTTTTTTTTTTGTTTTATTTTTTGGCATTGTTTTATTGTTTGAAACTCATTTATATTCTGGATTTATTTTTTAATAGTTCAGTCATTATTTTCCTACAAAGCTTACTATTTCCGCAGATATAAAGGGAATACAAATCCACCAGAGATGGAACAATAGTAATAATGATGACAATCATACATACCTTTCTATTTTTCATTTCTTTTCTTTTTTTTTTTTCAGCTTGCCCAAAGTAAGGTGTCCATCAATGATGGAAATGAAACGGGCATTGAGTCACTGGAAAAGAAACAGTAAGATGCATGTGTGTTGTCAAATTTGTCATGAATAAGTACCTGTATAAAATAACAGCTGTCTGTGCAGACTTTTTTTTTTTTTTAATTTTCTTTTGTTTTGTCCTTAGTAACAATGGGGAGTGTAAATAGCAAGACAAAAGCGGCCTCTGTCTCTTTCAAGGCAATTTCTTATCCATTAAAAACATTGTCCCAATGCTGAGTTTGAGCATTTTCTCTTCCAGTCACTTAGACTATAATTTATATCATCTCAAGGATGTTCACACCCTATTTCATAGTTGTTTTTGACACCTCAACATTGCATTCTGTTATAAGCTTTCAAAGATTAGCTTTGGAGAAAATGAAAGCTTTGCAAATTATTTTCTCATAATATTATCAAGGATGACAATGTCATCTCATCAGTGAAATTCATGTTTATTTTTTTTTAATACATTTTTTTTTCTAAATTGTCATGTTTAAATGCATTCATAATTATGAAGGGTGTCCACAAAATAGTGGCAGATAGAGGACTTTACTAAAAGAAATGTATTCACGTATCTATAGCTTGTGGAGATTTGGCTCAATGATTCTATCCCTCATTTAAGAAGAGGTCGCATGTTGTGAAAATAATGTTCAACTGAGTCCCAAATTGATTTTTAAAATGTTTTGAAAGGTAAATGCTATGTAACCTAGTCTTTGTAGAAACCCTGAATAATGATAAGAGAAAGAGATATATATATATATATATATATATATATATATATATATATATATATATATATATATATATATATATATATATATATATATATATTTGGATGGATTGATGCGCCTAGAGCTTTATTGTAAAGAGGATCGGGCACAATATAAATAACCTTCATTATCTTTTTAAAATTATTATTATAAATTCAAACTGTTTTCACATTCTTTTTCAGGAATTCTACATCTGTATCAGAGAATAATTCAGAAAACGATAATGACATTCAGCAAAAGGTAAAGATGTCAATGTTGTTTGTGGGGTTTTTTTCGTTTGTTTATTTTTTCACATTTATTGTTATGTTTTAGTCACATCTATTTCATTGTGAATGTCAATAGTTTACATCAGCATAGTATATCCAACCATAGAGCTCACCTCTCCTCAATTATAATAATATAGATATAATTTGCCTATTCCCATTGACTATCAATGGATATTAATAAAATTGGAGTAGCAATATTAAAAGATACCAATGCTGTCACCCTCTAACCATGTAAAAGAATTTGGCAGGAGAGACCAAAAAAAAAAAAAAAGCATCATTGCATGTGTTCTTAATTCAAAGCAATATCCTTCATGTGTTGTTTAGAAGATGTGCCATTTAGTCTCCACCGAGGTGTCTCAAATGAGTACAGGATTACAGGAAAGATAGTATGAACATTTTTAGCTTAAAGAAATAACTTTAATTGTTTTCCAAGTCACACAGTTTGGGAATTGCACTGTCAATATGTCGAAAATGCCATTGATTAATAACTAAACGTTTTGTTGTGAAAAACCTCGTAATGTAAAGGCTTTTTTTTTCTTTCATTTCCCTTAAGGATGATACATCTTCAGAAAGAATCACAGCAGAGTTGAAAGTGTTATTAAGGGACCAAAGGTAATGATTATGGTGTCTTTTTTAAAGGTATTTTAGAAATGATTGAGGGATTTGTGTAATGTCGTAAGCTTTGTTTACGTGAGAAATGATTTAGGAATTTGTGTAAAGTTATAAACAAAAACAAATACACTGTGGTAAAAATTTGCAAAACACTTGTTGATTCAGACTAGTTTTAACCCTTCAAACTTATGTTATAAATTGCTTGATTTACATGTTTATGTGCAAAACAAGGAGGGGTTGCCTGCAATTTGTTTTTGTTTTTTGTTTTGTTTTTCTTTTTCTTTGCATATGAATTGAAAGAAAAAACATATTTTTAGAATATATTTTATGTATAAATGATTTAAGATTTCTCTACCGTTTTTCTTGATTCACATCACTGTTTTCAGACCAAGCAGAAAGTCAGATCTTGAAGAGATAAAACTTGAAGAAAGTGACAGCTTGTCGAAGATAAGAAAAAAAGCAGAAAAGTTTAATGCTCATAAACATAAACAAAATATTATTCGTTTAGAAAGAAGGATAAAAAAGGTAGGTTATCTGTTTTGGAAACCATATGTTAGTAGTGTGGGTCAATTAAGTCTTGTAGGAAATGTTCAAAACCAGTTGTGAACCACCAGCTCATTTATTCAATTTGGGTTTATTGTACCTAAATAGAGCTTATTTTAAGATTTAATACAACATTTATAAAATTCTGATCACGTGTTGCTGAGATACGAACTTTTGAAGTAAAGAAAGTGTAAAAACCAAGTTTTGAGTAAATCAACTTTGAAGTTGAGGCATCTGTTTCACACACAATCGAATAAGTGGGCAGAGATATCGCCTGGGATACTATAATTTAAAATTCGACGAGGATGATAAAATTTGTCATGAGCTTGGATTATACATTAAATTAAATAATGTGCATACAATTTTTTGAAATAATACAATATTTACTTTTCCAGTTATGTATTATTATGTATGATGCTTGTAAATTATATAAAGAACATAACAATTGTGACTGAATTAGTACAAAAAACACCAGCAATTTTCTGAAATTATTTATTTCTTGAAAAGTATTTGACTGAATTATAATTGTGTCTTCTTAAATGGAGGAAATAAGATTTCAAAATACCAAAAGAATCAAAACAGTGGATAATTTTAAGGAACAGTTTTGAAAGTACTAGAAGTCGGTTGGACAGATAAAGAATATCAAGAAAGATAGGAGAGAGAGAGAGGAGGGGGGGGGGGGAAATGAAGAGAAAGAAGAAGAGAGGGAAACACACACACACACACAGCGAGCGAGACCTGCCTAGTATTACACATTCAAAAATCAGTTATGGTTTATTTGTCATCATCCTCTATGATCAATCAATACATATTTTGTTTGTCTGAGTGCAGTTGATGTCAGATATTAGATTTTAGGTGGTGAGGGAAGGGTCAATGACGGAAGTATTATGATTATTATGTTGGCTCCATTATTAGAGGTATTATTGTGTTGGCTCCAATTTGTAGTATTATTGAGTAAAATAAATCAAGCTGGCAAAAGCAAACAAGATATTAGACAAAGATGATAACAAAAAAAAAAAAAAAAGAAAACAGTTTGCAGTTTCCAATAGAATCATATTGCAGAACTGCACCGCTATGTGGCAGAGAAAGGAAATTAACACTTGGGAGATGATTGAATTCTTCAAATTAATCCAAAAAAGTTGCCAATATTCAATTTAATACCGATTTTATCCATTTTCCAAATCCCCACAAAATAATACTTCAAGTCAGGCAGGGGGGGGGGGGGGGGGGAGGGGAATCACACTTATGATCCAAGGCACAATTGACAATCTGTTATCAGACCCTTGTGAGAGTGAGAGTTTTGCAGAAAAAAGCTTTGTCAAAGACCCTCTTGGATCACCACTGGCTTTATTGAACAAATCAAAACAAAAAAATGATTGAAAGACAATTTTATCTTGGTCTTAATCACTATTCACATGGGTAGAAATCAATAAATGAATCTTGGGAATGACTGTCAAGTTTGGAAAGCATTATTTCTTATTCAGAGAGACATTTAAAGGCGTACTCAGACACTCTGGAGAGCACCATATTTCTTTTCGGATATGCAATATCAAAAGTAGTATTTTGTGTAACCAAGTCAGTGAGTTTTCATTTCTTTCCTGCATGAAATGAGATCAAACACTGAACATTTTTTTATTATTCCAATTTAAGTCACACATTCAATTCATGACCATGTCAATGTCACTTTACTCTTTGTTGGTTAAAACTTCCTTTTCACTAAAACATGATTCCAATCCATGTGACATGTTTTTATTAAATTGACAGAAACCACCCTCTCATCAAAATCTTCGGGGTGGCCCTTGGATGGTGGAAGAGGAGGAAGACTTGATCAGAAAAACTTTGGAAATAGGTGTTGGTATGTAAATAGTGAATTTGTTGATTTCTTAAGTTATTTATAATGATTTGAATTTCACTTTTTGACAGGCTGTTTGTAATCATGATAATGTAAGACAAGAATTTGTAATGAAAGTGAACTCAATAATTCTGGTAATGCAAAAGTACGGACTTTAGGACTTTAAAAATTTAGAGTTCAAATGCAAACACTTTCTCATATTACTGATGGTAATGAATTTAAATACAGTCCAAGCCAGTTTATTGGGATGGCTCAGTGCCCGACAAATCATCCCATTAAGTGGCGTCACCGTTAAGTAGTGGCTATGAAATTGAGCAATTTTTGAGATTTACCATAGTCCACTCTATATTTATCTAGACTTAATACTGTCAATACAACTTTGAATGAAAGATGTATTGGGTGCATAAGTAAGCAACAGATTATGAATGCATGGTCTATCCATTCATCTCATTGAACAAACAAACCATTTGTAGGTGACAGCCTTGGACAAACAAAGCTATCACTCATTACCTATCGCATCATTGATCAGTTTACCTGCAAACCTAGTATCGTGGCCATTGACCCATGACTGTGAATGTGACGATGGCAGTTGATGACACTAAACAAGGGATACAGGTAAATTCTATTGTTCACATCTCTATGATGACTATGGTTTGACCACACACCTGAGTGGCTGTCGTGATAGACACTAACAGGGGATACCAGTAAATTCTGTAGTTTACATCTCTACGAACGGTACAACCACACCCCCTGTTGACAGTCCTGTTCGACTAATTTGCATTTTATGAACCATCGTTTTAAATGGTTGAAGACAATGAAAAAGGTCTTTATGGGGACGGTCATTGTCAAATCTCGTCCCCATTTAGCGGAGGGTTGTCCCAATTAAGTGGCTGGGAATTAGAAAGGGTATGACTTTTTATATTGAAAAATTCTGTTCCAAAGGAATCTTCCCAATTAAGCAGCATCCCCAATACCACCTGGACTGTAATAATTTGAACGATATGTTTGCTTCAAAATGATTGCTTAATTTATATTTTTACATTTTTAGGCCAGCACTGTTAAGGTTCCTTGTGAATGACATGTCTATAAAATGCTGTAAATTACTTTTTACATCGAATCGTTTCTTAATGAACAAAGTTAATGTATCTGTGTCAAGAAGAAAAAATAATTAACATTTTGGGCCCAAACCTATCTTCAACCACTAAAAAAGCAGCATTTTGTATTACTATTCATTTTGATGGGAATATAAATTTTTGAGGCATTCGGTTATTGAAAACGGGTGTTATTGATATTGATGGTGTTAGGATCAATTTTTTTTAGTTTGTTTTCGTTTACTGCCTGTTGGTATTTAGTTTATTACGTGAAAGGTTCGAGATCATAGTTGTGTGATTGGTTTTCCTATTTATGTGTAATAAACTCATTGGTAATGACTTTGGTTGAGGATGTTTGTGTCAATGGTGCATTTCTATCAAGATGGGTTTTATTTTTGTGTGTGTGTGTTGTTTTTTTTTTTAATGTATACTTTAAATGTTTGCTCTGCTTATATTATTTTTTTTTAATTTTAGAAATGCTCATAATTCATTTTATTCTAACATATCGTCATAGTTCTTCCCACAATAAGGTTATCTTATATCTTTAAGGCAATGATTTCTCTTAATTCTTTTTGAATAGGTATGTTTTATTTTTCAAAAGCAAAACGGATTTAGTCAAGGGGTTTAGATGTTCCAATGAATTAGTTATAAAACAAATGAGATCTTACATTATTTTTTTTTTGCTTGTTTGTTGTGTGTGGAAGAGGGAGGGGGGGGGGGGGCGTTGAAATCTGATTTTTATATTCTCACCTTTTATAATTTTCAGGTAAATGGAAAGATATCAAAGCAGCATTAAAAACATTCAGGTCTAGTCAACAACTGAAAGATAAATGGAGATTGCTCAAACCGTGGCAGATTGATGAAGTCTTAAATGAAGGGAAGGTAATGGGAATTTTTTTGTGCAATATTTTTTTTAGAAATTTGTATGAATCTAACATTGCCAGAGAAGAGCCAATTTTGTTTTAATGTATTTAAGGTTTTAAAACATCTTTTTATATGTGGTGGGTGGAATCTAACTTGAAGGTTCTACATCGGAAATTTGTCTCTAGGGTATATTCCAATGGAAGACTGGAATAACCCAGGCATCAGCCGCAATGCATCACCGCAAATTGAGCTAGGGCGAGGTGACTTGCTCAAGGCCACACACACAGCAGTGGGTGATCAAACTTGGTTCCTTTCGGGTATGAAGCAAAGACCGTACCGCTGAGCCACACTGCCCCCCATATACAATTATATACCATCTGTCCTTTGTGTATTTATTCTGAAATTAGATAAATTTGGTTTCAGCTAGGCCCTGCCTGAAGTTTTTGTTTTCTAATAGGAAAACAATCAGATGGACTCATCTTCTTGGGTTTTTTTTATATGAGAGTTGACATTTTATCCTTTGTAAATCATCTCCATTTATAATATTGTAGGTTTTTATATCTTAAGTGCATTTTGTAAACATTAAGAGTGTATCCATTTCAGTTGAGACACTTGTGTATGTGTTGGATTTCAGATTGCACAGGGATGGGTGGTTCTTGGTTCGGCTTCTGAGCTCCGTTTGGAGGTGCCTTTATTATCATCTTTCTTTCTGCCGGTTCTGAAATGGTCAAAGAGTGTTACAAATTTCATGCTGCTGTTTTTTCTTATCCATAGGCCTTGTAGCTTTAGACTCTACTGCTATATCACTTGTACTTTCCATGTGGCTTTGAACTAATCATGTTATAGCAAGGTGTACTTCGCAAAAGAGTAGCATTCTTTCCAAATAAAAGCAACCAATTTCTTCTCTTGTCCTTAAACTATGATAAACTCTATGGGCCTTATTGGCTGAGAAGACTACATTTTTTAAAAAGTCCACCTCGTTATAGCTGTTTATACAGGTGTACACATCAATTCAAATGATTTGATTAACTGTTTTATTTTTACTTTTCATTTTCCAGAAATATAAGCGGCCAAGTCTTTGACAGTCATGCAGTTCAAAATTGAAATCGTTGTATCATCAACGTGGTTCAAACATTGAAGAAATCTACTTGACAGACAACTTTATTCTAATGAAGGGTGAAAGTTGACCTGGTATTCCCAGAATTTATGGGAATTTTTGCTTTTTAAGTGTCACCAGCGATTAGATGGGAGATTGAGCAAAAAACTCACAACCCTAGATATAATCTAAAGCCCCTTGCAGCCTTCATGTAAGTCAACGTTCATCAACACCCCATGATGTTCAAAACAGTTTTCACTCAATCGGCAGTCATCCTCATCCAATGAAAATCAACAAAATGCAATTGCCAGGGCGAAAGTGAAAAGAGAGCAAGCATCGCTTATCATTTTCTTTCCAAACAAACCGAGAATCTAGACATTTAATCAGAGGATGGGGAGGGATAGGTTTAGGGGGTTGTAATGTGTAAAGACTTGAAAAGACAATGATTTGGGAAAAATTAGTGATAAAGTATTTTACATAGAAATTAATGTATGGCCAAATTGAATGACACATTTGTTTTAACCATTATAAAGTGACAAGTTATGTAATTTGGGTTAAATTTATACTTGATTTTTAATAGATTTTTTTTATTTAAAAAAGTATTTGGGTTTTTTTTTGTTGTTTTTTTTATTTTTGTAAAAAAAAATACAAATTGTTTCGTTTTTGCCTTTGACAGGCCGCAGTACTTATTTCATTCTAATGTTCTGTGTTTATCATTGTTTTGATAAAATCCAAATTTTGTTTTAAAAAACTCTTTTTGGCTTCATGGAAGATGTCTGCCTGAAGTGTAGCTTATAATTGTTGTTGTTGTTAAACCAAAAAACAGGAATTTAAAAAAAGTGTTACTATCTAAGCAATAAGATGCTTCATAAACATCATAAATTAGGACTGATAAGCACAGTATTAATTTACCTACATTTTGACATGAATTCCCTGACAATTATGGTAATGTATTTTGTAACCATTAATAGTAAAACAATCTGACAAACTCTTACTTTAGCATTTGGTAGACCTGACCTCCCACGGTGGTCAGAGAGGTCACTAGCTGTGTCTATCCTCCATGTCTGTTTCTCCTTTCCACGTTGCTCTTTGTCTTTGTTCTGGATTGAGATTGCTCAGTTTTTGTTTTTTTGTTCCTGGTCCTGGCAGGGATTCTTAGCTGGGAGGGAGATAGTCGAGTGTATTGTACCTTTTTTTAAAGATTATATTTTTTATCCTTGTAAATCATTTCTTTGTTATGTTCTACTATTACTATTATAGTCATTAGTTTTGTATATATTGTTCTTAGTAAACATGTGAGGGCAATCTTTATAGCGGGATCCTTTGCTCATGCCTGGATGGGACTTTAAGCAATGTCAAAATTGGCATGTCAGTGAATTTTCATGGAATCTTTGTCTTGCTTTATCTTTGATGCTTTTAACTGCATATCTACACATTTTCCTCCTCCATCTTCCATTCTTACTGGCGCTGAAATACCATAATATTATCATACTCTTATCAAAACTGACCGGTGTTTTCCATATGAAATCCCACCTTTTTCCCTCTTAAAAAATCTATGAAAATAGAATGGAATTATATATATAAAAGAAGTCAAGGTCATGAGCGTACATGTATAATTTTTATCATCTGCAAGTTTTCTGTTTTATTTATCTATGTTGTCAATTAGTCATAGGGAAAGACCAGAAAGGTTGTAAGTTTGTACCTGCAAATAACAGAACAGTCAATTTCTAGTATCATATTTGTTTTTGTCATAACTATTTTTTCATGCATTTTATTGAAAATTGATAAATTTATTTGTTTTCAATTTTGATGAAATTTGTATAAATCATGTTGAGATATGATTGTTTTACATGTCCCTATTTTATTTGTTTGTCTTGGGTTTGTTTGTTTTTTTTGTACTGTCTATGATTTAGGTAGCTACACTATGAAATATTAAATTAGGGCCTCTCTGTTTCTTAAGAGTTATTAATTTAGAGCCATGAGGCCCCACGAAGCAGAGTTTATATATGTGCCTGTAGAATTAAACATACATTATCAATTGCTTGCTATCTACAATGCAGGACAATAGTTAATCACAAAGTACTTTTCATCAGATGTAACGGACCCAGTCACCCATCACTGTAGGATGGGTGGAGGGAGGGGGTCAGAAAAAAAATCTTGATCTCCCCCTCCCCTCGGGACTCATACTGGTCTTTCTGCGTGTGAACCAAGTGCTCTACTGAGCTATCAAAAGTGTCTTCTATTATAATTTTGTTGTTGTTGTTGTTGATTTTGATTTTGTTGAGTTCTGAAAAATCCATTTGGTATAGGGACGTAGAATAGAAATTAAGCATACTTTCTGATATCGAGCTGTATGTATGCCTTGGTTATATTATTTTGCATATAATTTTCAAATTGACATGGATGAGCTGGGTGGGGTTCCCGACCTCCCATAGTGGGCAAAGAGGTACTTGCTGTATTTTATATCCCCCTGTATCTCTTTTGTCACCTGGGTGGGGATCCTGACCTCCCATAGCGGGTAGGGAGGTACATACTGTGTCTTCTTTCCCCTTATATCTGTTTTCCAACATGCTTTCTGTCTTTGTCTTGGAATGAGATTACTTGGTTTTGTCCTGGCCCTGGCTGGGAGGGAAACAGTCAAATGCATAGTTATTGTTTTGGGAGATGGTATTTTTTTCCTTGTAAATCATCTCTCTGTTATGTATTATTATATTTGTTATCTTCAATGTATAATGTAAGCATTTGAGTGTATTCCTCTTTGTTGGATTTTGTGTTTGTGTCTGGATGAGACTTATAGGTGATCTCAAACTAAGTACATTGGTGGTATGCTCTTGAAATCTACATCTGATCCCTATTTGTTCCCAGTTCCTCTATGTCTTACTTTTTCTTGGGTGCTTTAATTGTAATTCTAGAACTTTTTACTATCCCATTTTCTTCCTTTTTACTGGCGCTGATATAACCTAAATTTGTTGCAAGCACCGTAAAACCCTTAAAAACAACAACAATCTTTTGTCACATTAACGATGATTCACATTTATTTTATTCAAGTTTTATTTTAGTAAGAACGGAGTTCATCTCACTCCAGTTACATTTCGGAAGGCTTAGAAAAACTTTACCTTCTAATATTAGATTATCATTCTTTTAATAGCCTGCTCTTTGAATTCATTTCAAATTAGTGAATACTTTTCGTTTACTGTCTGTCACGTAGCCACTTATTATAAAAGCTGATCAATTTAATCTTCCTCACTCACTTCTCTCAATAACCTATGCCTTGACGGCCAGACCACTCCACTCCTCATATCATATATATATTTAAAGATTTTTATCTTGCTATTGGGACTTGGTCAAAACTCCAGTATTTGATTCTAATATCAAGACGTCATCGTTTACCTTTGCCAGCCACTGTCAGGGGTGTCATTCACAGACGTCATCTAACACATCCTCTGCCTGGGAGTAGGCCTCACGAGTCTACACTACGTTATCCTCAAGATCCAGAAGTTATGTAATATTGTCATCCTATCATTTGTAACTCTGTGATCATTATTTACTTATAAGAACATTCATCTAATTAAATTTCATCTTTCTATATTTTCATCATCTTAAATCAATTCGTCATTTGTTCTTTATTTTAAAAAGTAACTAGTAAATTCTGGGGGCCTTATTTTTCACATCTTTATTTTATGAATGAAGTCGAGTTAGCTCTTAAGCACTCATTTAGACCATGACATTTTTATTAAGTTACATATATCTATTTCAATCAAACTTTAAAGTTTAAATTGTAACACTCTTAATTATCCCACTTGATCATATTTCAATTGAACTCCCTATTTACAGAATTACCTTAATTTATTTTTTTTTCATTCCTTCATTTAAATTGAATAGCAATTTACCTATTCATTTCTTCATTTAAATCGAATAGCAATTTATCCTTTCATTCCTTCATTTAAATTGTATAGGAATTTACCCATTCATTTATTCATTTATATAATCATCCATTCATCCATTTATCCACCTGTTTATAAATTATTCATTCACTCATTCATTCATCCATTTATTCACCTATTTATAAATTACTCATTTACTAATTCATTCACTCATTCATTCGTCCGTTCATTCATTTATTCACTCATTTAGACCATGACATGTTTTTCAATCGCTTTCTTTCTCTGTTTTCAAATGAGATTTCTTGGTTTTGTCCTGACCCTGACCGGAGTCTTTGGCTGGGAGGGAAATAGTCGAATGTATACATAGTTACAGTTTTGGGAGATGATATTTTCTTTCCTTGTAAGTCATCTCTCTGTTATGTACTGTTATTTTTTTTCATTTTTAACATATGATTTGTAAACATTTGAGTGAATTCCTCTTAGTGGGATCTTGTGCTGGTGTCTAGGTGAGACTTTTAGGTGATCTCAAACTAAGTACACTGATAGTGTGATTTTGGAATCTATATCTGTTCCTTATTTGAACAATTTCTGGGTGGGGATCCTGACCTCCCATAGCGGGCAGGGAGGTCCATACTGTGTCTTCTATCCCCTTATATCTGTTTTCCAACATGCTTTCTGTCTTTGTCTTGAAATGAGGTTACTTGATTTTGTCCTGGCCCTGGTTGGAGTCTTGCCTGGGAGGGAAAGTCAAATGCATAGTTATTGTTTTGGGAGATGATATTTTTTTCCTTGTAAATCATCTCTCTGTTATGTATTATTATATTTGTTATTTTTAGTGTATAATGTAAGCATTTGAGTGTATTCCTCTCTGTTGGATTTTGTGCTTGTGTCCGGATGAGACTTATAAGTGATCTCAAACTAAGTACATTGGTGGTATGCTCTTGGAATCTACATCTGATCCCTATTTGTTCCCAGTTCCCCTTTGTCTTACTTTTTCTTGGGTGCTTTAATTGTAATTCTATAACTTTTTACTATCCATTTTCTTCCTTTTTACTGGTGCTGATAGGTTACTAAATGTGTTGCAAGCGCCGTAAAACCCTTAAAAACATTATTTGAACAATTTCCCCTATGTCTTCCTTTTTCCTCAAGTCCTTTTAATTGTACATATAGAATGTTTTTACTTTCCAATTTTCTTCCTTTGTACTGGCGCTGATATGACCTAAGTGTGTTTGCAAGTGCCGCAAAACCCATTAAAACAAAACGTGGATGAGCATAGGCTTTATACCCTCTTAAATACCAATCGCCTTTCTCGTACCTGTCGTCTCCAGTTAATCAAGAAATGTGTACGGTCATTGTTGAAACACTATGAATTAAAGTGACCTTAATAATTCTGGATTGTTCATGATGATGGCCTTTATTGCTTTAGCAATGGCAATGGATGTTTGAAAGCATAATTTAAAAAATAAATGGGAACATTTTACTTTTTTGTTTGTTTATATCATTATATTCTTTGCAGTGTTACCCGTCAATAGCCAATTTATGATTAATTCAAGAGAATTGATAGAAACTTGAAATCCCCTGCATAGATGGATGGTGGGGCCCATAATAGGGTTGCCTATCCCCTATTGGAGTCAGGTCTTTTCGACTTTTTGGGCTAAAAGGTCACTCTTGCTGTATGTGTGTGGGGTCTTTGACCTCCCATGGTGATCAGGAGGTCACTTGTGTCTTCTATCGATCTTTATATGTTTTCTGAATTGCATTCTGTCTTTGTCTTGGAACGGGATTACTTGGTTTTGTCCTGACCATTTCCGGAGTTCGGCTGAGACTGGGTCGGGTTCCTGACCTCCCATAGTGGGCAGGGAGGTGCATACTGTGTCTTCTACCCCTTATGTATGTTTTCCAACATGCTTTCTGTCTTTGTCTTGGAATGAGATTACTTGGTTTTGTCCTGGCCCTGACTGGGAGGGAAACA
Source organism: Berghia stephanieae (assembly GCF_034508935.2). Taxonomy (NCBI): domain Eukaryota; kingdom Metazoa; phylum Mollusca; class Gastropoda; order Nudibranchia; family Aeolidiidae; genus Berghia; species Berghia stephanieae. Next base: position 32,771,670 of record NC_088360.1, read on the forward strand.
GTCAAATGTGTAGTTAGTATTGGGAGATGATATTTTTTCCCTTGTAAATCATCTCTCTGTTATGCACTGTATTATGTTTTGTTTATGTATTATATATGCTTTGTAAATTTGAGTGTATTTCTCTTCCTGGGGACCTGTGCTTGTGTCTGGATGAGATTTTGAGGTGATCTCAAACTAAGTAGCCTACACTGATAGTGAGCTCTTGGAATCTACGTCTGTTCCCTATTTGAACCAATTCCCCTTTGTCTGCCTTATTCTTGGACGCTTTAATTGTAATTCTAGAACTTTTTACTATCCCATTTTCGTCCTTTTTACTGGCGCTGATATGACCTTAATGTGTTGCAAGCGCGTAAAAAACCCTTAAAAACAAACAAATAAACCTTGTCTGAGAGGGAAACAGTCAATGGACAAATGCAAAGTGTTAATTTTGGGAGGTGATATTTTTGTTTTCATTGTACATCATCTCTATTATGCATTGTTTTTGTCGGGGTTTTTTGTCGTTTTTTATAATGGTTTGTAAACATTTGACTGTATTTCTCTTGATGGGATCCAGTGCTTGTGTCTGGATGAAACTTTTACGTGATCTCAAACTGAGTGCACTGAAAGATGTTCTTGGAATTTACATTTGTTCCCTATTTGAACTATTCCCCTTTGTCTCCCTTTTCATCACGTGCTTTCAATTGCAAATCTATATTTTTTTTTACTATCCAATTTTCTTCCTTTTTACTGACGTGAAAATGACCTAAATGTGTCGCAAGCGCCATAAAACCATTGAAAGCAAAAACATAAAATCTTGCTGTTTCTTCTATCCCACTATATCAGTTTTTTTTTTCCTATCCACATTGCTGGGTGGGTTTTCCTGATCTCTCATGGTGGGCATGGAGGTCACTTTTGCGATGTCTTCTATCATCCCTTTAGCGGGTGGTTGGATGGGAGCATCACCCTTGAATCATATACCTATGATGTTCGCATGGGTGTACGATCCGATAGTGATGTCGTTTCTTCTTCTCTTTACTAGCCTATCCTGCTTCTTTGGTTTGTGATTGTATTTTTGACAGGGGATATTTTTTTTTCTGTAAATCTTCTGCCTGTTTGTTATTGGTTATTTATAATTTAGCTTATGATATCTTTAGGTTATGATTTTGATTTACATTTGTACTATTTTTGTTGGATTGCTTGTTTTTTTGTTTCAGCGGTCTCTCATGTAACCTCAATTGTGTTGGAAGAGACCTAAAGCAACAAACAAAAAAATATCATCCCTTTATTGCATTTTACAGGTTGCTTTCTGTCTTTGTCATGGAATCAGATTACTTATTTTTATCCTGTCCCTGGCTATGGAATTTGGGGGAAGGGGGAGGGGTAAGAGAGGAAGATTATTAATTTTGGAACATATTTTTTTCCCTTGTAAATCGTCTCAGTTGTTTGCTGTTATAGCTTATTTTTTAAATATATTTTGTAAACATGTGTGTGTTCCTCTTGGTGGGATCCTGTGCCTGTGTCTGGATTAGACTTTTAGGTGATCTCAAAGTACACTGATAGTGTGCTCTTGGAATCTACTTTTCGCTATTTGAACCAGTCCCCTTTGTGTCATTTTTTCTTGGGCGTTTTCATTTGTAAATCTAGAAGTGTTTGAGTATCTATCCCATTTTCTTCCTTTTACTGGCGCTGATATGACCTAAATGTGTCGCAAGCGCAGTAAAACCCTTAAAAACAAACAGACGTTGCTCTCGACTTTGCTTTGGATTAAGATTTCCCATTTTATCCTGGTCCTTGCTCTATCGACTCTACCGCTGCCCTTATGTCCGAACAAAAACTGGATGTGTTGATTGCTTTTTGATTCCGGCACTTCACCTGCCTTTTTTCCATTGACTTTGGTGGATTCACGTTACTAATGTTCCAGAGTGTCAAATAATGGCCAGAAAGTGCGTTGTCGACTACTTTAACGGGGTGTTGGGATTTCTCGTCAATTGACATGGAGACAATTTATGATCTATCCAGAAATAGTGGGCTGTTGAATTAATTGAGAAAGTTTATAATAAATTCATCCAGAAGAGTTTTCATTTGTTTGGTGTTTCTGTGATGGCATTATATGGAATGTTAAAATCACCAGCGATTTGAAATCATTCCTTTTCCCATTAAAGTGAGACAGAAGCTCCTTTAATTCTATAATGAAAGTTGTAAAAGAGAATTTGTTCTTTGCGTTTGGGGTGCTCTATAAATACAGCAAAACTATGATTGTTGTTTGGGTGAGTCAAAGAGAGCATGGTGGATTCGAAAGTGGTATGCGTGAATTTGGGGTCGTTGAATCGTATTGAATTCTCAAGGTGACATTTACAGTGCAACCCATGGATAATGACATTATCCAGGGATGTCGTATTCCGGGGTTTTTAAGATGGCGGGAAAAGGGGGCGTGGTGAGACACGTGAATACATACAGTGCAAGGCGCTGACCAGGACATTAGAATGTGTATTTCTCCTGTTTACAAAGGGCATATCAGTTACGCTTTCACTCTCCAATGTGTATTGTCATTGTTGTGATCATAAACAGTGCTCCAACGCTATTTAACAAACCTAGGAATAAATGAAGAAAATCAAGTGCCAAAATGATATCACACAAGAATGCAGATGCTCACATCTACTTTTAATACGATTAATTAAAGTCCGTGCGATGCTGATGATGAGTTTTGAAAAATCAACATTTTTATTCCAGTGCTCCACAATTTACAAGCACTTAAAATTGTTAGATTTACATCTTACGGTATTTTAAAATAACTAGGTATTACCCACGTCAAATTTGGACTGATGTTTAGAAAAAAAGTTATTGATTTTTAAAATGAAAACAAAGGGAAAGAGTTTGTCATTTTTTCCCGGCTATTCCAGCATGTATTATAATATAAGACCATAAATGCGCCCATTGGACACAGCGTTGCCTGATACCAGTTTACCTCCACTGACCTCTGACAGGTAATTAACAGGGAAGGTTAATGGACCCTTGAGAGTTCCATCCACTGATAATCTTCCATATGATCTGGTGCTGAATTCAAGCAATGTAACACGCGTTCTGATTGGTCGATAACAAAGCGATCTCACTGGGAGGGGGAAAAGCATTTTTTAAAAAATTGTTTAAGAGTACGAGGTGACGATTTCTGATGTTATTTAGCCTATCAATCTTCACAGGAGTGGTCATGTGAGTAAGTATTCAGGGTGATTAAAAAAGAATATAGCAAAACTATCACGCGATTTTATAAACCTAGCTTGGACACATGTGTAGTACATACCTTCAAGTTTTTGTTTCATGTCCACCATGTTGATAGCAGCTGTTATTCAATCTTTCAAGTCATCGATACCTGGGAGGGGTTCCTAACCTCCTATAGTGGGAAGAGGGGTACATACTGTGTCTTCTCTCCCCTTATATCTGTTTTCTAACATGCTTTCTGTCTTTGTCTTGGAATGAGATTACTTCGTTTTGTCCTGGCCCTGGCTGGGAGGGAAACAGTCAAATGCATAGTTATTGTTTTGGGAGGTGATATTCTTTTCCTTATAAAATATTTGCTATTTTTGAATGTATAATGTAAGCATTTGAGTGTATTCCTCTTTGTTGGATTTTGTGCTTGTGTCCGGATGAGACTTATACTTATAGGTTATCTCAAACTAAGTACATTGGTGGTATGCTCTTGGAATCTACACCTGATCCCTATTTGTTCCCAGTTCCCCTATGTCTTACTTTTTCTTGGGTGCTTTAATTGTAATTCTAGAACTTTTTGATATCCAATTTTCTTCTTTTTTTTAAACTGGCGCTGATATAACCTAAATGTGTTTAAGCGCCGTAAAACCCTTAAAAACAAACAAAAACAAGTCATCGATACTTGCTGGAAGTTGTAGAATGTAAACACGGTCGTTAATATAACCCCACAAGAAAAAAGTTACACCCAGTAAGGTCCGGGGATTTGGCATGCCAAGCATAGAGAGCAAGGTATTTAGCACCACTCCTCCCAATCTAATGCCGAGGCACGTTTTCATTCAAATAAGCTCCATAGATAACACAGGACTAGATTGGACAACTGGGAGGAAAACGTCATCAAAAGTGGCTAGTGAGAGGTCGAGCGCCGCCATTTTATTTTTTATGTAACCAGGGACGCTGTGCGATTTAGTCTCTGTTTTAATGACTTTGATTGAGCTCGATTAACCTTGATTTGTGGACGGAAAATAGAAAAAAAAAGTCAGGTTTATGATGATAAACTAAATTAGACATGTTAAACTACACTTTTACTTGTACCTTTTGGTTTTAGGCTTGGCTCCATTGATCGGGTCTATATTAATTTTTAAAATGTCCGACATGTTAAATGTTGCTGTTGACCAGGGACCCTTGTAAAGCGCTTTCAGCGCATTAATGGATATTGCGCTATATAAGGGACCGTTCACGATTGACGTCAACCAAATATTGGAAAAAAAATTGACCCCCCCACCTCTCCCCCTTGTCAACTCCTGTCAACTTTTGTCCAACCCCCCCCCCCCCCCCCCCCCCCCCCCTCCCCCTTGTTGATGCCAACTTTAACATTCTCATGCGTACAAGTAGACCTGCATGTGTGCCGACAATTGTCGGTTTTCCGACAATCACGGTCGTTGCGATCTCCCGGATCACTTATTTTTTTATTTCTTAAGTTATCTGATTGCGAATGACGTCAATTGTCGGAGTGTCGGCGATCCCCAACTCGACCGGCGGCGAGCAGTCAAGTGCCGACGAATGGGCGTCGGATTGCCGACAATATTGTCGGCACTCTCAAGCGCTCGTTCGGCAATTATCGGGAAACTTCGCTAGTCTCCGATTTGACCGCAACTCTTCACTGTCTGAAAAACGAGAAGTGTGTCGATATAATCCATCGACGTATGAATATAGATAGATTTTTTAATTCAGAAAAGTGAGTGGAGCAGGCACTTATGTTGGTAACAACAAGATATGAAGTGAGTAGAAAAGTGCCAGAAGACAATAGAGAATAAAAATTTTTTTCGCGGCGGTGGTGGGGTTTGAACCTGCGACCTTATTGGTACGACAACTCCGCCTGGCAGGTGAGAGCGTGGCTCTACCGTGTGAGCTATCCACGAACACAAAAATATTCGTTTCAAACCCAAAGTCATTTCTAGATCCCTCTCTCACCCACTTCTTGAGATCGCCGATTCGTTCACCACCATCGCGAAGTAATTTTGACCAGCAGTTAAGCTTAATAGCCAATATTCTCATCACAAACATATAACATAGAAACGATTGAGACATGGAGTACGCTCCGGTGTATGGGGTGAATTTTTAATTCAGAAAAGTGAGTGGAGCAGGCACTTATGTTGGTAACAACAAGATATGAAGTGAGTAGAAAAGTGCCAGAAGACAATAGAGAATAAAAATTTTTATTCTCTATTGTCTTCTGGCACTTTTCTACTCACTTCATATCTTGTTGTTACCAACATAAGTGCCTGCTCCACTCACTTTTCTGAATTAAAAATTCACCCCATACACCGGAGCGTACTCCATGTCTCAATCGTTTCTATGTTATATGTTTGTGATGAGAATATTGGCTATTAAGCTTAACTGCTGGTCAAAATTACTTCGCGATGGTGGTGAACGAATCGGCGATCTCAAGAAGTGGGTGAGAGAGGGATCTAGAAATGACTTTGGGTTTGAAACGAATATTTTTGTGTTCGTGGATAGCTCACACGGTAGAGCCACGCTCTCACCTGCCAGGCGGAGTTGTCGTACCAATAAGGTCGCAGGTTCAAACCCCACCACCGCCGCGAAAAAAATTTTTATTCTCTATTGTCTTCTGGCACTTTTCTACTCACTTCATATCTTGTTGTTACCAACATAAGTGCCTGCTCCACTCACTTTTCTGAATTAAAAATTCACCCCATACACCGGAGCGTACTCCATGTCTCAATCGTTTCTATGTTATATGTTTGTGATGAGAATATTGGCTATTAAGCTTAACTGCTGGTCAAAATTACTTCGCGATGGTGGTGAACGAATCGGCGATCTCAAGAAGTGGGTGAGAGAGGGATCTAGAAATGACTTTGGGTTTGAAACGAATATTTTTGTGTTCGTGGATAGCTCACACGGTAGAGCCACGCTCTCACCTGCCAGGCGGAGTTGTCGTACCAATAAGGTCGCAGGTTCAAACCCCACCACCGCCGCGAAAAAAAAAAAATTTTTATTCTCTATTGTCTTCTGGCACTTTTCTACTCACTTCATATCTTGTTGTTACCAACATAAGTGCCTGCTCCACTCACTTTTCTGAATTAAAAATTCACCCCATACACCGGAGCGTACTCCATGTCTCAATCGTTTCTATGTTATATGTTTGTGATGAGAATATTGGCTATTAAGCTTAACTGCTGGTCAAAATTACTTCGCGATGGTGGTGAACGAATCGGCGATCTCAAGAAGTGGGTGAGAGAGGGATCTAGAAATGACTTTGGGTTTGAAACGAATATTTTTGTGTTCGTGGATAGCTCACACGGTAGAGCCACGCTCTCACCTGCCAGGCGGAGTTGTCGTACCAATAAGGTCGCAGGTTCAAACCCCACCACCGCCGCGAAAAAAATTTTTATTCTCTATTGTCTTCTGGCACTTTTCTACTCACTTCATATCTTGAATATAGATAGAATGCGCTTGGCCAAAGAGTTCACAACATTGCCATCCGGAAGTATAACGGACCAACACACAAACTCTGTGTAACCATGAACTTTTATAGTCTGGTTAATACAGTTTAGTGAGAACTACTCACAAACGCGGATGGCAAAAACAATAACAAAGGCCTGAGTGACGTCATCTGCATACTATCTATAGACGGGACGCTAAACGAGAGAGTTGCGAAACGTGCATGGGGAACTGCCGCGCACGCTATAGCGCTCCACCTCTTCTCGCTCGCCGCACCAAGGCAACGACTCGACTCGATAACCACATCATTAATATTCTTCAACAAAGCTCTTTAGAGTGGGCTTAGATTCCACCCGTATTATTATTTATTATTATTATTACTATTATTATTATTATTATTATTATTATTATTATTATTATTATTATTATTATTATTATTATTATTATTATTATTTATCCTTTCGGTGCTTGGCAACAAGTCCGTCACAGTGGATCGCCGTCTCCATCGGATACAAGTGTTGTAATCTTGCCCCAGGTCCATTATCTCTTCTTCTTCTTCTTCTTCTTCTTCATTATTATTATTATTATTATTATTATTATTATTATTATTATTATTATTATTATTATTATAATTACCTACAGCACGATCAGTTAAGTCGAAATAAAACACCATTCACTGATTCATTAAAACTAACGATGTGTAACACTCCCTTATTAGTAAGTCAATGATATAATCGAGCTTGCGCAGTTCGTTAACTTTCGTTTTCATACTTTCGGTATTCCATTCAAGTAACTTTTGTTTTTCAATTGAACCTTGCTACATTTCAATTTTATTCGCTCTATCTATCAACTTTCTGGATTTGTCGTTGTATATTTTACATTATTTTTTTGTTATCATGCCAGAACAATTCTTTGACCGTTCGTCGGATCTGAAGTCAGTTGAGAATGGTGTTCGAAATCTATTCAAATGGGATCTGGAAGAGAAAGACTGCACCGCTGATTTTCTTTCGGAGTACGTGAGAAAGCCAGTGGATTAAAGTCTAATGATTGGGATGGTTATTGCTCTTTAGAGATAAGATAAATTATTCCAGGTTAAAAACTACTGTGGGGGGTCCGATTACGGTGGCAAAGGAAAATCATTCATGTCATAAAGAGGCATACTCAAAGTCAAAGTCAAAGTGAGTAACACAAGAGAAAAAAAAAACAACTCAGTCGTTGCGGCTGTTTTCACTGCTGAGACAGAGACTCGTCCTCTCTCCAAGCTTCACAAGATTTCTTAACTCACTCAACCTTAGCCCTAACTGAAACTGATTCCAGTCTGTAGGTAGACAGGTGCCGATTAGCCATTGGACAAGTGAAGCGCAACTTTGGGTTAAATTTTGAATAACACAATTTCACATAATCACTGTTGCCGTTGCATTATTTTTCACAGTATATGAACGGCTCTGGTATCATTTTCAAGGGCAGAGATCAAGATTTCTTTTGATGTGATAGAAATCAATGTTGACATATTGTATCAAAAATTATAATTTGAGAAAAATAACGTCATTTTAAAACTTTTGATTTCTTTTTCAAAATTGAGATAGAAAATAATAAAAGAAAAGGCATCTAGATAATTAATTTGTCTGTGTCTATATCAAATTTCATAAAGATTGAAGAAGATGTTTAATGTTGACCACAAGTGACCAACCCTCTTTTCTCTCTGCTAAAATCACGTTTTATTCAGTAGTCACCTTATCGAGAGGCTGTCCAGTGGGGGAATTCTCAATCAATTTTGAGCTTTTTGTAAGTGTAAATATAGAGTAGTATAATCATCATAACTTTGGAACCGTTTATCCTAGATCCAAAAATAAGGTATCTTATTAAATGGTTTTTAAAGGCCTATCTGTCTATGTAAAAAAAAAAATTATAAATTTTTATTTTTGAAAAAATATCGAACTACCACTCTACCTCCATGCTGTCCCTTCTCCTTATAAATTTTTGGTACTTTTTAACATTTTAAAATAAATATATTCGGTAGGACAATCCAAAAGAAAATGTATATGACTAAGTACTGAGTTACAAAATAAAAGATCCGGTAAGGCGATATGTGTGAAAAAGTTCAGACAATTTGGTCAGGACTCACATGCAGGTCTAGTACAAGTTAATGCTCCACCACTTGATCTAACGAGGCAGAAAAATGAGGAGTCGCAAGTCGTTTCTTACATATATTTAGAGAAACAAAAACTATATAAACCTTGTAAAAATTGACTAGACATTTAAAAATATATGATACTTTTTGGACCTTAAAATAGAAATTTCTTTTTAAAAAAGTGCAACTTGAAACATGACTGAAAGCAAACTATTTGTAACAATTTCTGAGGTTTGTTTTTTAAAAATGTTTAAAATCTTCAACCCAATATATTTACAGAAGTTTTCATCATTCAAATATTGAAGGTATCATTTATGATCTCAAAAATATTTCTACAATTTGGTGGTAAAATCAAGTTTTCTTCTCCAGCACCACCATCTTCATCGTTATCATCATTTTCATCATCTTTCTCATCCACTGGCACAAAAACATCTTTCTTACTGCAAACTCTCTTGTGAGTATTCATACTTTTAATTGTTGAATGGTACACGGTGCAATAAGGACACATTCTCTTTTTAAATATTGTAACTCCTGAGTAATCTTTCTTGCTCAAGGAGGGACAGTGTTCATCAAAGCATGACGGTTTCATGCTTTCCAAATTTTGAAAATGGAGTGCCTGAAACAGACTTCCGAAATGACCAGTGGAATCTATCTTGAGACCACCAGAATACGCTTTGACTGGTACAGGAGGTGGCAAGAAACGCTGTGGAAATATTTTGCAGTAGTTTGTCCTAAAAGCATGGTTGACATCAACTTTTGGGAGACACCTCTCCCCTCCCCCTTGTCAACTTTTGAGACCCCTCCCCCTCCCCCTTTTTTGTTGACGTCAATTGTGAACGGTCCCTGAAGCTCAATTTTTAAAATTATAAATTTTTGTTTATATTAATAACAATGGTAGCAATAGAAATCAAACATACATCGATAAATAGACAAAAGAGAGAGGGACTTGTTTACTTGGATCTATCTATCTATCTATCTATCTATCTATCTATCTATCTATCTATCTATCTATCTATCAACATGTATATCTAAGCCCCGCCAACGCCGATTATTTATGGTATGTGTCCAGTGACATCGTCCAAGCATGTGTCCAATTAAATTTACCATCCCTGGACCGACAGCGTTCCATACAATTCTTTGATTTTACACTGCCATTAATCGACTCAATGATTAGAACTCGTCTCTTTGAACCTGCTGTTCGGACTTGCTAGTTCATTTGACATGTACCTGTTTTATGACTAATGGTGTTATTAGGAGGAATGGATTAAAAGTGAGGAGAACGTGGGAATTCCTTTCAACAATCCGGACCCGTTGATTTCAAACAATGATAGTACCATGCCAGTAGTTAGGTCATTATTCAAATAGTGTGTAGTACAATGAGTAGCGCTCTCTCTCTCTCTCTCTCTCTCTCTCTCTCTCTCTCTCTCTCTCTCTCTCTCTCTCTCTCTCTCTCTCTCATCACTTCTATTGTCAACAGAGCAGTAGGAATGTGGGTCAACAAGATAGGTGAGCGAACATGATTGAACTTTCACTAAAGAATAGTGTCTTGATAGGCATTTGTAACAAATAACTCCAGCGTTGTACATGTAATTAATGCTGCGACAGGAGAATGGGTACCTTGAAAACAAATAATAAACTTCTACAACTAATAATG